>NC_031778.1:4979576-5046152 GCF_001522545.3 Parus major
CGGAGGCCGGGCGGTGTGAGCAGGCCGTGGGCAGGAGCCGTGTCCCGGAGGCCGGGCGGTGTGAGCAGGCCGTGGGCAGGAGCCGTGTCCCGGAGCTGCGGGCTGCAGGTGGCAGCAGCGCCCTTCCCTTCCCTGCGGCAGCCGGGGATGCTGCGGCACAGCCCGGCCACAGCGCCAGGAGCACATCGGCACCTCGCAGCCACACTCTGCGCCTCCCCCGCCTCCTCCCCGACAGGAATCCGGATCCTTGGAGAGAGGGGAGGGGAAGAAAAGCCTTTCTGCATCGCGCAGTGCCAGACAGAGCCCGGTAATCACATTTGTCTGCGGTGATTGGTTGGGTTGGGCTCTCCCAGCGCTGAATTGAGCAGATTCCGGCTTTTTTGTGCTTTTGGGGGTGTATTTTTTCTTTCCTCCACCCGTTCCCTCTGTGCTTCGCTGTGATAGTAGGAGCTGTTCTTCCACGATAGCGGGAACCAAAGGCAGCAGTGGTTCCTGGGTGTTATTATTATTCCAGGCAGGGATGCAGCCCTCGGAGCCGTGGGGGTTTGAGTGCTCATTCCATCAACTTTGTGGCTGACAGACGCATCTCTTCCCACATCCGGCTCTGTCTGCTCTTCCTGTCCGTGCCCTGGGTGGGATGACCCCAGTATTTACCTGCAAGTGTCACTTTGATAATTTTTGGGCGCTCCTCATGTGCTGCTCTCGGCAGCCCTGGAACTGCTCAGTGCAGTCACTCCCAGAGCCACCTCCAGGCCAGCCCTGGTCTGATCCCCCAGCGTGGGCAGCAGGAAAGGGATTGGGATTCTGCCCCTGTGCCCCTGTGCTCAGGTGAGACCCCACCTGCAGAGCTGCCCCAGCCCTGGGGCCCAGCACAGGGAGGACGTGGAGCTGCTGGAGAGAGTCCAGAGGGGGCACCAGGATGAGCAGAGGGATGGAGCAGCTCTGCTGGGAGGAAAGGCTGGGAGAGTTGGGATTGTTCAGCCTGGACAGAAGCTCTGGGGTGAGCTCAGTGTGGCCTTGCAGTGCCTGAAGGATGCAGCAGGAAACATGGAGAGAGAATGTGGACAAGGGATGGAGTGACAGGACAAGGGGAATGTCTTCCTAATACCAGAGGGCAGGGATGGATGGGATATTGGGAATGAACTGTTCCCTGTGAGGGAGGTGAGGCTCTGACACAGGGTGCCCAGAGAAGCTGTGGCTGCCCCTGGATCTCTGGAACTGTCCCAGGCCAGGCTGGACAGGGCTTGGAGCAGCCTGGGACAGTGGGAGGTGTCCCTGGCCATGGCAGGGACTGGAATTGGATGATCTTTAAGGTCCCTTCCAACCCAGGCCATTCCATGATTCTTGGGAGAGCTGCACTGCACATGAGGAGCTCTAGTGTGCAGGTGGATTTTGGAAGGTGGTTGGAGCTAAATGCTGCAGGAATTCTCTGGAAGTAGCAACTCTGCTGCTTTTTGTCTCTGTCCTGACCCGAGGCAGCTTCCTTAGAGTGATGTGTTGCTTGAATTTTTGGGCTTGTCTCAGGATGGCATCCTGAGCTCCAGCAGGTGACATCCAGTGCAGGCAATGATGTCATCTGCCTCATCCCAGTGGCAGAAGGTTGCCACCATGAAATTAGAAGGAAAAATGGATTGGAAGAGATGCTGTCTCCTGCAAGAGGCCCTGTGAGACCCTACTGAAATGGTCAGACTGGTACAGGGTAGTGAGAAATCATCTGGGAGGAAAATAGGCTTACACCTCTGGGGATCTCTGTCACCTTGGAAAATCCTAAAATCATTTAGGTTGGAAAACACCTTCAAGATCATTTCCCCAGCACTTCCAAAGCCACCACTAACCCATGTCCCCAAGTGCCACATCCAAATGTCTGTGAAATCCTTCCAGGGATGGGGACTCCACCGCTGCCTGGGCAGCAGTGCCAGGGCTGCACAGCCCTTCAGTGAAGAGGTTGTCCCTAATATCCAACCTAAACGTTCCCTGGTGCATCTTGGGGCCATTTCCTCTGTCCTGTCGTTTGCTCCCTTGTTGCCAGACAAGCCAGAAGTGGTGCAAAGTGCTCAGGTGAATGGTAGGGTTAAATGACATTAATTACTGCTAATCGCCTCCCAGATGGGATGTATCCAAGGCATGACCCTGCTGCTGGCTCCAGTGACACCAGAGACAGTGTCCCTTCAGCACAGGCTGGGATGCCAGCAGTGGTTGTGGGAGTAGTTCACATCACGGCCAGTGAAATGTGCAAACCAGGTGCTCAGGAATTAGGGATTCATGGACTCCCTTGCCAAGATCCTATTGGGAATGAAGGACAGTGCTGCCCCAGAAGTCCTGCTGTGCCACAGAGTCAGTGGAGCCCTGAGCAGTGGCAGGGAGAATCCTGTGAATCCCTCATTCCTGCTTTTCCTTCTCCATGCTCTGCTCCACCAGCCCAGGGAGGGTCCCTGCAAAGCCACAGCACCTGCATTTGAGGTGCTGAAGGAAACCTGGAATCATGGAATGGTTTGGGTGGGAAGGGATCTTAAAGCCATCCAAGTCCCATTCCCTGCCATGGGCAGGGTCACCTCCCACTGTCCCAGGCTGCTCCAAGCCCTGTCCAACCTGGCCTGGAACACTTCCAGGGATCCAGGGGCAGCCACAGCTTCCCTGGGCACCCTGTGCCAGGGCCTCAGCACCATCTGGGTAAAGAATTCCTTCCTAATTTCCAATCCAAACGTGTTCCCTCCCAGTCCAGAGCTGGGCCCTCCTTTTCCCACAAGAACTGCGCTCGCAGGCATTTTAATGCATTTGATTTGTTTTTGCACAGAATGAAGATTTGCTAACACTGATGCTAATCGTGACTCTGGAGTGATTTGACCAGATTGTTTCAGAACAAAAACCCCCAGGGAGAAAAAGACAAGTACTTTCTGCTGACATTTCTGCAAACTCTTTTTGCTTCTTTTCTGTTCAGCTGACTTTTCATTTCAGACCTTTCCTTAACTTGATTTTTGAGACATTCAGATGCGCTCCAAAAAGACTTTTTCAATTTTGTGGAAGAAGATATTGTAGTCAAGGCAGAATAGCTTTGCCTTTGCTCTCTTCTTTTCCCTCCCATCTTTCACAATGTGCAAATCAATCAAGGAAAAAAAAAATGTATTGTTTGGCTGCTGGACTCCTCGTCCAGCAGCTCCTGGGTAGGGCAGAGTGATTGGCTTTGTGACCTCTTGGCTCAAAATGCCTGGGTGACAGCACTCCTTTTTTAGAATTTTTTTTTCCTCCTCCTGCTGAGGGGAATGACAAGATCCTGAACCTGTCCCTGGTTTGGTTGTGACTGGGTTTGGAAATCCGTGGCTGTGTCTGTGCACTGGGAGCTGTTTGACATCCCTGATTCCAGCAGGAGGGGGCTGCTGGTCAGAGTGCAGCTGGAACTGCTAGAGCAGAGCCATCGATCCCGTTAGCTCCAGGATGGAGTGGTCTGGGATGCACTGGGGGGTGCTGGCCTGTGTCTGAGCAGTCTGATAGCACAACTCATTAATTACTCATTACTATCCTGAGTTGCTGCTCCTGCCACCCTTTGCCGCAGCACCAAATGCTCCCGATGGAAAATGCAGAATCAGGGAATGGTTTGGTTGGGAATGGATCTTAAAACCATCCAGTCCCACGCCCTGCCATGGGCAGGGACACCTTGCACTAGCCCAGGTTGCTCCAAGCCCAACCTGGTCTTGGACACTTCCAGGGATGGGGCAGCCACAGCTTCTATGGGCACCCTGTGCCAGGGCCTCACCTCCCTCACAGCCAGGAATTTCTTCCCAATATCTAAGCTGAATTTCCCCTCTTTCAGTTTTATCCCCCTTCTCCTGGCACTCCATTTCCTGATGAAATCTCCCTGTCCAGCTTCCCTGTAGATCCTGCAGACTCTGGAAGGGGCTCTGAGGTGTCCACACAACCTTCCCTTCTCCAGGCTGAGCAGCCCCAGCTGTCCCAGCCTGGCTCCAGAGGGGAGGTGCTCCAGGTCCCTATGACAGCCATAAATAGAGACTTTCAGAGGGCCCTGGCTCTCCAAGGTATGAAATCTCCTTTGCTTTGTATTATTTGTGTTTTGTTTCTGCATTTAAGAGTGCTGAGTTTAACCCCAAATGTTGGCCCTGAGGCTTTTCCAGCAAAACCTTTTTCCTGTGTGAGTCTTTCAGCAGCTCCTAAGGATGGTCCATTTCTGGAACTCTTCATCTGTGTGAGGCTGTACCACAGCTGCTGTTCCCAGCGTGAGGGGCTTGGTCCCAGGACCCCAGGAATGGCTGGAGCTGTGCCAGGGGAGGATCAGGTTGGAGATCAGGGAAAGGTTTTTCCCCCAGAGGGTGCTGGGGCACTGCCCAGGCTCCCCAGGGAATGAGCACAGCCCCGAGGCTGCCAGAGCTCCAGGAGAGTTTGGACAGTGCTCTCAGGGATGCCCAGGGTAGGGTTGTGCAGGGCCAGGAGGGACATTCCACAATCCCTGTGCGTCCTTCCTGCTGAGGATATTCCATGGTCCTTTGCTGTCGCTGTTGTCGAGCTCAGCTGATTGGCAGCTCCACAGAGCAGAATGGCCATCAGGTAACTCTCCAAAACTGATAAATACATAAATAATGGATGCAGTCTTCCTGCTCTGACAAATTATCTAAACCCATACTGCAGCCCCGAAACAGATAAGAATTAATTGAATGAGACACGGGACTACTTTTCCTCCTTTAATCCTCTGCAAAAAGGACCCATTCAAAGATTTCGCTTGGTCTTTTTTAGTTTGCAGTTGTAATTTTTGGATTTTTCTTTAATCATGATTCCTTTGTGTTCTGCAGAATGAGGATCACAGGATGGAGACTGGCAAAGTCCGGAGCCTCTGTAGCAGGATGGGAAGGCAGAGTCTTACAGGAGGAATGCCAAAGGGTGTGCGAGCATATAGACAAATTGCTGGTGGATGAATTTCTTGGAAATAAACCTGGCAAATTAGAATTGTTAAAGCAACTGCTGAAATGGCTGCTGCCATTGAATTGTCAAAATAGGGGAGTGCAGAGCTCCTCAGCTAATTTACACAGCACCAAAGCAAAAATAATGGGGTAATAATGAGCAGTTATTGGTCCTGGCTCTCCCCACTCATTATCTGAAGTGAAGACGTTTATCAGGACGGAATTAAGCTGGCAAGATGTGTGTGTGACACAATTACAGTGGGCACTCAGAAGCAGGGAAGATTTGAGGAATGGCAAACAGGCAGAAATAATCATCGCTGCAGGAAAGCAGGTGAGGAGGGTCAGGGCTCCTGGAGTGATGCTTAGGTCACTTAGAAGGGCGAGTGAGGTGGTTTGGGGAGGGGAACAATGGGATCTGGCTCACCTGCAGGAGCAGTAATGCCATGAGTGGTGTGGAACATTTGGGTGTGCCTGGCTTTGAATGTTTTAGTGCCGCTGATGTTGGACAGCCTCTTGGCTCCATAAGCCCTTCCCAAGCTGCTCCAGGGAGAAGGGAGACCTTCTCCAAGTGTGTCAAGTTAATTTGACCCAGACTGTGGGATTCCAGGACCACTGAGCTTGGTAAAGTCTTGAGGACCGAGTCCAACCTGTACCCCATCCCCACTTGTCACCAGCCCTGAGTGCCACATCCAGGCCTTCCTTGGACATCTCCAGGGATGGGGACTCTACCAGCCTCTTCCAGTGCCTGACAACCCCTTCCATGGGGAATGTGTTGGACTGGAGGGCATCTCTTAACACAGAAGCCATGGGGAGACCTTACCTTGGGGTGAAAATCTGGAGACTGCTCTTCATTCCTCCCATCCCTGTGTTTGAGCCCAGAGGAAAAACAACAGGCACTGGAATAAGCTGGGGCCTTGTGTATCCCTGAACCCAAGGTGTGGGGGCTCTTCAGGCAGCTGAGGCTTCTGCTGGGCCTTGGCTTCCTCCAGGAATGGCTGATCTGGCCTTTGAAGGCAGCTCCTGGTGCCTGGCTGGTGCTGACCGGGAGGCAGCGGGCTGGGTTTGCCTTGCACAGCTCCCAGCCCTGCAGTGAGCTCTGGCTGATGCTCTCAGAGCAGCTCCCCATAAATAAACATGTGATTGTGCGTGCTGCACTTGCACTACGCCAGGAGGAAATTCTGACACCCCTGGCCTTTTATCTCTCGCATCCCTCGGCAGCTGTGAAAAAGCCTCTGACCTGGGCTGCTCATTCTGCTCATTTCGTTTCAGCAGGAGCTGGTGCCTGTGCGGCTTTGTTACTCTGTGCTGCGGAGGAGGAGGAGAGCAGCGGGCGTTTTGTTGAAGTTCTTAATTGCAGGCACAGCGGGATTATGGAAATGTCAAGAGGGAAGTGACAGGGAAGACCTGACAAACACGTGGGGGCTGGTTGATTCACTGCTCTCTTTTCCAGCGGGGTGGTGGGTGGATTCTGAGGCAGAGGCTGGACTGGGGCTGCTGTATTTAGCCCTTGCTCGAGTCCAGGCCCAGGATTAGCAAAACCCAACACAAGAGGCCTGTGCCAGAGGAGCTGGAAGGAGTGACAGCAGGGAACAGCAGGATTTGGCCCCCTCTGTATGAACCCATACCAGGGAGCCCATGGGACATGCTGGAGTAGCACCTGCCCGTGCCGAATTCTGTGTGAAATTTGGGGTGGGTGTTGTGGCAGGAGGACCCCAGGGGGAGGCTGACTCCAAACAGCATTTCAGGAGTTAACCAAAAAACCTCTGCCTCATTGTGATTTAGCAGACACTGCTATTCCATTTCCTTCAGCCTGACACAAGGGTTCATTCCTCATCTCAGGAAAACTGAGATGCTGTCTTTGGGATGCAATTCCTTGGGAAAGAATGCTCCAGACCTTTAGATTTCCCTCTGAAGAGGGACAGATGGATCCTGCTGCTGCCATGGCCATGCTGCTGGGGCCAAACAAGCAGCACACACTGGATTTAACCTTGGAGCTGCTGCAGGGCTGGGATTTTACACAGACCCCCAGGGCACTGCTGGAAAGAGAGGGCTGCTCCTGTCAAAGCTCCCCAGAGGGTTTGTTCCACAGCAGATCCCATGGCTTCCTGAGCAATCCTCTCCAAAAATTATCCAGCTTTATGCTGTGCTTAATGTCCTGTCAGCTGGGACAGGAAGCCCAGGTAGGCACACAAATATCCCTTATCCCCTCCCAAGGTGAGGAGTTGTCCCCAGGTGGTCTCTTAGGTTGGCTGGGAAAGCTGCATGGAGACAGGAGGGAATCATCCAGCTGTATCACCCAGATGTACCCCAAAGCAGCAGCTCCATCCTGGTCAGGATGGGATGATCCTGGTGCTGGCTGAGCTGTAGGACTGAGAGCTGCAAGAGAAGGGACCCCTGGTGGGAAGGGCAGTGCTGTCCCACTCACCTGGACCTGGCCAGGACTGGTGAATCCCACAAACCCTCGTTTCTGTGCTCACAGTGATTCCAGGGGGTGGCCCTCTCCAGTGCATGCTGGACTGTGCAGGGAGCAGGGAATGCTCTGATGTCTGGGATATTTGCACAGGCAGGTGGTTCCCTGGGAGCTGCCAGACACTCCCTGTCAGTGGGAACAGGCTGTGGCAGGCCTGGCAGGGGGCTGGGAGATGCTGCTCAGCCGACAGGCGCAGATCTTCCGTGTTTTGGTGACCAGGAAGGAGAAGGAGCAGCCAAGAATATTTATTGCCCAAAAACTCATGGAGAGACAGGGAGGAGAGGCGAGTGAGGGTCAAAATGGGTGTCTGGAAACAGAGGAAAACAGGGAAATGACAGAAAAGAGTAGGAGGATTGGCAGAGGAGAAAAGCTGTTCTCAAAGTACAACTCAGCTGTTGGAGACAGTCCAGAGGAGGCACCAGGATGAGCAGAGGGATGGAGCAGCTCTGCTGGGAGGAAAGGCTGGGAGAGTTGGGGTTGTTCACCCTGGAGGGGAGAAGCTTTGGGATCGTCCAATTGTGGCCTTGCAGTGCCTGAAGGAGCCAACAGGAAACATGGAGAGAGAATATTGAGGGATGGAGTGCCAGCACAAAGGGGAATGTCTTCCCACTGCCAGAGGGCAAGGATAGATGGGATGTTGGGAAGGAATTCATCCCTTTGAGGGTGCTGAGGCCTTGGCACAGGGTGCCCAGAGAAGCTGTGGCTGCCCCTGGATCTCTGGAAGTGTCCAAGACCAGGTTGGACAGGGCTTGGAGCAACCTGGGACAGTGGGAGGTGTTCCTGCCCATGGCAGGGAATGGGACTGGATGGGCTTTAAAGTCCCTTCCAACCCAAACTATCCCATGATTCTGTGAGATATTGGGAGTGAGTGTGCCAAACATTTGTGAAACTTGGACTGGTGGGACCTGGAATGTTGCTTCTTTCTAATCTTCTCCTTCACAAAGGCCAGGCTGCCTCATCTCATAGTTCTTTCCCTTAACTTTGAATCCCCACAGCTCATGTTCCTTCTTGAGCATTTCTGTGTTTGCAGCCTGAGTAATTTGGGTAATTTTGGGTTGTACCAGCAGCTGGGCCAGGGCCAGGTTCTGTCTGAGGTTCTGAGCCCGAGGCACTGCAGGATGGTGGCTCCAGGTCACAACTGCAGGGTGTTGAACACGTCCCTGAAATTGGCAGAGCCCCTAAACATCGAGTGGTCACACTCTGCCCTTGCTCATTTACCCAGCTCCTGGTGAAGGACATTGTTCCTGCTTTTTGGGCCCTTTCCCTGCCTTGTTGCTTGTTAAAAAGATGTTTTGCTTTCCCGGGGTGTTGGAGAGGTTTGTGACATTTTGAGCTGAACTTTGCTGTTTCAGCAGCCAGCAATGAAGGTGATTCCAGGCACTTGTTCCATAAGCAGCAGAACTAATGAGCCCCAGGATTTGTATCCCACTTTCCTGACCTCTGCCTCCCCCTTCATAATAATATCTCTTCCCACAGAGCCAGTGTGCCCCTGTCCCCTTCCTCCAAGTCCTTTCACTCTTGGCACTCACAGGTTGCCTCGTGGGGCAGGAGTTTTCTCATCTCACATGGCAGCCAAGGCACTCATTTGGCTCTGTCTCTTCCCCATTCCCACCACATTTTTTCCCAGGATTTCTCAGCATTTAATTATATTCTGTCATGTTATATTAATTCTGCCGGTCTGGGGGAAGTTCCTAGAGGTAGGAATCTGCTGCTCAGATGGACCAGCAGTTGTACAGACAGCGGGAAAGGAGTTTCCACAGAATAAATCCCTTTCCTGGGAAGCATGGATGGTGTCCTCTGTCCCTCTCACCTGCCTGGAAAACCAGCTACTGCCATACTAATGTGGATTGGAGAGGAAAAGCCTGGGAATAAACAAACAAAGCAGGGAACTGGGGGTGTCAGCAGGACAGGAGGAGAGGAAACAAAGGGTGTTTGGGACATTCTGAGCAGTGTTTGCCATCCAGGGAGTCATCCTTGGTTTCCTAGACTGCCCCACTGGCACTGCTTGCCTTTGGGCAGGCCGTGCCCTTCCCAAAGGATTCAGAGGATTGACAATGTGCAGGAGCTCAGACCCAGCCACTGAGGGCTCAGCCCTGTGTGAATGGGTGAATGATGGAATCCTGGAGTGCTTTGGGTTGGAAGAGACCTTAAACACCAACTTTGTTCCAACTAACACCTACTGCTTGTGCCATTGTCCCTGTTGGATGTTCCTGCTGGGATGAGATCAGAAGTTGGAGCAGGATTCTCTCCCTTGGCTGAGCCTTTGCAGTCTCTAACCCCTCACATCAATTTCTCAGCTCATCCATGCTCCACTTTTCCAGAAGCACTTCTGCAACCTTGGCATTGCCCAGTGACCCGACAGGAGTGAGGAAGTCAAATCCAATTTGTGACCTTTCAGTACTTCCAGGGAGTTCATAAAAAAGAGGGAGATTGACTTTTCACACAGACAGTGCTGGGATGGGGGGGAATGGCTTTAAACTAAAAGAGTAGGAGTTTATCATCAGAATCCTCTGGGAAGAGCATGTCCTGCCCAAGATTTAGGTTGTATATTAGGGAGAAATCCTTCCCTGTAGAGGGTGTGGAAGCCCTGGCACGGGTTGCCCAGGGAAGCTGTGGCCACCCCTGGATCCCTGGAAGTGCCCAAGGCCAGGCTGGATGAGGCTTTGGAGAAACCTGGGATAATGGAAGGTGTCCCTGCCCATGGCAGGGGCTGGAATGGGATGAGCTTTAAGGTCCCTCCAACCCTCCAAACCTTGCCAGGACTGTGACCCACTGCAGGATTTGTGCATCTGTATGTGTCCCAAACCTTGGGGGGATTGCTGGGAGAGAGCCAGGGAACTGCACCGTGCTGGGGATGTCCATTCACAGGCAGCATCTGGAAAGAGCCCCACATTTATCTCTGTCATTGTCACTCCCCATTCACCCCCCTGAGTGACTCAAGCAGCTCTGCACAGAGCTCTGCATAACTTGCCTGACTTTAGGAGTCAGCAAATGATAAATGTCTGTATCCTTGGATGAGGATAATCCAGTCATACAAGTCTGGCTGGATTTCAGCTGTTCTCCAGAAAAAAAAAAAAAAAGAAAAAAAAAGAAAAAGGAGTAGGGGAGTGAAATATTTACTTTTGGTGCTTTCCACAAGTGGAGATGACAGAGCGTGGGAAAATAAAAGCCAGTCCTGGTGGGCAAAGGTTGGAGGGGAAAAGAAGTGAGGAAAATCTCCTCTCTTTGCTGGCAAAAAGGGGCTTTGGCAAGAACAGAGCCATTCTTTGGATTTCTCCAAGGCACAGGATGAAGGCAGAGTATTCAATGAACATAACTCTGCCATTGTCAGAGCAGGGCTGTTGATGCCAGCCAGGCAATCCAACCCCAAGCTTTGATTAAAAAAAGTCAGCCAGCCCCAAATGTTCCAATAAAAAAGAGGTTGTGAAAAAAAAAAACCTTGTGCTTTGGTTAAAGAGCACCCAGCGCCGGAGTCATTTATTACAGCTGAAAGGATTAAATGTCATCAGGGAACCCAAAAAGCAAATGAATCTGTAATTAAATGTTTAGCCCAGCCAAGGCAGTGTGGCAGTGCCAGGCTGAATAATGTATAGAGGAACCAGCCCCAGCTCCGTGCTTGCTTCCCGTTTTTTCATTAACTGGATCTGTATTAATGCAAAACAAGGGAGCCGAGTGATTTTCAGCACATTCTGGATTTGTTGGTGTTTTGATGATCCCAGGACTCAAAAGCTTCTGCTGAGATCAGTGCCAGCTTGTGCTGGAGTTATCCAAACAGGAGATCTGATACCTGCTGGAAAAGCAAACAGGAGAGCGAGTGAAAACAAACAGTGAAAATCCACCAAGGCCTGGCCTAGCAGAGCCCTGGGCAGGGCATATTCTCCTCTTTTCCAGCCTGGCCTGTGGAAATCTGCACAAATCTGAGCTGGCAACAGAGCTGAGATCTCTTTCCTAATTCATGTGATGAACTAAACACAATGCAAAGACTGAGGAACAAAAACAGGACCCAGGACATTGGGACATCGAAGGAGAGGAGGAAAAAAAATGATCAAATTCAGCTTATAAAGCACAGCAATCAAAGTGGTGCAGAAAGGTCATTTCACTTCACTTGATTGTGTGTTATGAGTCTGGGAAGCCTTTTTTTACCCAAATATGGAGACATAGTGCCAACATTTTTAAGTCTAATCAAGCTTACCAATTAGTGGAGACATTCTCAATGACAATTGTCAATTAACCTCAAGGTTAGAAATCCAGGGTAACCTGAACCATCCTTAAGCTCATGTCAGAATCCCAGTAATACTCTGTAATATTAAAATAAACCTCCAGCAGGTTTTACATGTGTGCAGACCCAATGTGCCTCTGCATCTCCCTGAAATCTGTTTCCAATTCTTTTGTAGCTTCTTTTTTTTGCAGCTAAACATTATTAACCTTCAGAGCTGTCTGTCCTACTTATGGTAATCGAGGCAGCAGTGACTGATTCTGCCAGAGCATTGATCCCTCTGTCTCCAGGTTATTGTTCCTGCCTCTGCCCCAGCTGGGACCGTGATCATCGTGGTATCAGACCTTGCAAGTGTTTACCTTGTCTTTGATTTTGCTCCTGTTCCAGTTAGAAAGGAAATGCTCATCTTTTGGAATCAGGCTCCATGAGCACCTCGAGGCCAGAGAAGTGATTTGGGTTTGCCTCCCTTGCCCTTCTTCCCCTCAGCATCCCACCTTCCACAGCTAAAGAAGACAGATAGACTAAACTCTAAATATTCCTGAGCTATTGGAGAGCTGAGTCCCCATTTTCTAGAAGCTTTTTAGGCATGTCCTCCCCCAGGGCAAGGAATTTCCACAGTGAATTTTCATCAGGAAGAAGAAAGGGCTGGGAGAGGCACCGCTCCTGTTCATTGTCTGCTCTTCCTTGTCCAAGGCACTGCTGTGCTAAAGGAGGGCCTTGGAAATCTGGAATTACTTGGGAAAACTGCCTCTGTGTTCCCAGGACAGGTGAATTGATGCCTGAAAAATTATCTCCCTTCCAATACAGGCAAGAGTGCTTTAAAGAAAGGATGTTCTTCACTTCAGCACGTTCAAAGAAGCATTTAGGTGTGATTTGTGGGGAAGCTCCTGCCAGAGCCCTGGCCGGCTGCCAGGGTCAGGCACAGGGAAGAATCCTCTTGGGATGGGAAGTCTGGTATCATTTGTCATACCAGGGGCTCATGAGGACATGCGTGGGGTGTGGCTGTGAGGGTGTCAAGAGGGAGGGAACAGCACTCCCAGCACGGCATCAGTAAAAGTATTCCACTTAATTTTCCTGACCCCTGGAGGATTTTAATGGGCGTTGGGTTTTCTGTCTCTCCCATTTTCAGGATAACAACACTGATGTCTCTTATCTCTCCCCCTGCCATTGGGGCTGGAATGGGGGAAATCCAGCATTTTGTTGGGAGTTTTAAAGCAGCCTTGAAATCTGTGGAGGGAGATAAACTATCTTTGCTATCAGAAAATAGCTTCTCTTTGCTATCTGCTGGAACAAAGGATGCTCCTGCCCAACAGCTTCTCAGGGAGAGACATTCCCAGGGGAAAGGTGGGAAAACCCAGGGGGTTTGGTGACCCTCTGCATTCCAAGGAGGCGAGGTTTCAGGGAGTGAGAAGACTTCTGGAAAAGGACAGCACCAGATCTTGATGTGTGCACCCCGCAGCAGCAGCATCTGGTGAGGAGCCACAAGAGGAGCTGAAGCTGTGAGGGATGAGCTGAGGTTGTAAAGGAATTCCCTGAGTCAGGAGATGGTTCTGCTCCCATTTGTCACGGCAAGAGAGTGGAACTGAGTCCTTTTGTTGCTGTGAATCACAGAATCACACAGAGATCTGAGCGTATTTCCGTGTGGGATGTTCAGGAACAGCCCAGTGGAGGTCTGGAGAACGTTTCTTTTTGACTGCTTGAAGGTTGTTCTGCAGGTAAAGCATTTCCTTCCAGCCAAAATATTCCATCGGCCAAAATTATCCCGATTAAATTATATTTTAGAATCCCTATTTTATCCCGATTAAATTAGAATTTAGAATCAATATCTAAATCACTGTGCTTAAATATGTGCCTTTATTGAACTGAGGCAAAAGAAGCCTTTACAAAAACATTTTGAGGAAAGGATTCTGAGGATGGGAATCACACCTCTGATGGTGGTGACAAGTACACAGATGTCCCAAATTCCCTTGAGAGTGTGATGTTTCCAGCTGGAAACCCTGGCAGGCACCACAGGTGACAGCTCAGATGGACCAATTGGAAAAATCATCTCTTTTTCTCCTGGGGATGCATCTCCCACTGGATCCCTGTGGCAGCTCACTGGCCACCCTGGAGGGTGAAGCTCTTCTGCAAAGCTCAGGATTTGAGGGAGGATTGGTGAGTGAAAACCCAGCCAGTTTCTGCCGGTTTCCCTTTGTAGGAGAGATTAATCCAAATATTTCAGAGCTCAGGTGTTTTAAAGAGCTAATCCACACCTCATCAAAGTGAAATCAAAATCCAGAACTCAACCTTGGCTCCCAAACTGATTTTGGGAGAGGCCAGAATTCCTGCTGAGAGGCATTGTGCTAACAGACTCCTCATCCTCTCCTGCCAGGCACTGAAAGCCTTTCCTTGGCTGCTGCTCTCTAGAGTTCCTCTGGGAAGTGCCACACCCACTCCCTCTCTGCTTCCTGCAGTTCTTCCTTGGCATGGATTGAGTTTGGAGACAGCTTTGGAGTCTCTTGGTTTCATTAACATCTCCCTCCTGCTAAAGAAGAGAATGAATGCTGCAGGAAAGGAGTGGGGATTCCAGATGGGACAGCTTTCCCTCACTCCTGCTTTCCCTGGGGACTATTTCCATTCCTTTGCTGGTTTTCCACCTTGATCCCTCTCCCCACTGGAGACTTCTTGGTGACCCTTGATGGGATACAGCCCCATCCCTTCTGGGATCACTCTTCTGTGTGTATGGACTCCTTTTGGAGACCCTCCTTCTGTCTCCCATTCAGCTGGAAGGAAGAGTCCCACAGTTTCCCCCGTTCCTGGAGGCTTCCTGTAGCTCCTTGGCAAAGAAATTCCAAGTTTTCATTAGACCATTCCTGATCCTTGGCATGGCTGGAGGCACTTATTCCTTAGGTGTGGAGAGAGAGAGAGGGATTTTAGTCAGCAGAGAGATCCTACAAGTGGTTCTCTGAGTTGAAAATTCAACATGAAGACACCCAAACCCCTCCTGCCATCCAATATCCCAGTTTTAATTTTTTAATTATTTTTTTATCCCAACATTAACCAAAGGAACACTGATAGCAATTCCTGGCATTTAGGAGCTGCATTTTCTGGGTTTGGTGAGTGTGTGTAGGGACCTTTACAATACCAGTTTTTTGGTTCTGAATGCACACTGAGTGTCAGGATTTTGGGAGTGGGAGGCTGGCTGCCCTTTCCTGCACATGGTTCCTCAGAACATTTCCTGGGCGTGCTTGCTCACTTCCATGGGAGGAAGCACACGAGAGCACAGAGGAGATAAAGCCAGCCAAGCTGAAGGTCAGTTCCTGAACTGGGCTGGGTTTTGTGCTGAGCCAGGGTTTGTGCTCATCCAGGGGCAGGGGTGGGAGGGGAGGCACTGGGGGAAGCAGTGGTTTTAAATAGATGTTTATGGAGGATATCAACATTTGGCATTTCCCGATTTCAGAACAGTGGAGGAGGAACCCAGAACTCCAGTAATCCCCCTCCTTCCCTCCGTGCCAATTAGGACCTCATCCTGCTCCCCTCACTCACATGGAACAGCCCCTTGGGCACCCGTGCCAGCAGCACCTTCCTTTGGGAGCCCATTCCTGCCTTCCAGTGGCTCGGAGGAACAGAAAAGTCCTGGGGGCTTTCCTGTGTGCTGGGAATGTGCCAGCCGCCTGTTCCAGGGAATTAGCACCTAATTTCAGGAGATTCCCTCTTCATTGCTTTCTGTCTCTCACCTCTGTCCCCGAGCAGGGCTGGGATGTGGATATGCACTTTCCCTTTTTCCTTCCAGCCCCATCCACCTCCAAACTGTGTTTATCCAAGGTGTCAGGTCCCCACTGCCAGGTGGCTGCTGGAAGTCCCCCATAAATGTGCATTTCCACGAGCTGCTGTCTCCTGTAGCCTGGAGATTCCAGGTCTCAAACAGCCTTTTCCTCTCTCTTCTGGGCTGCTCTCCCAAATATTTGCATTTCCTTTCTCCATATCCTGCTGTCACCTGCTGCTGTTGCACTTTGCATCTTGGCAGCCCCCTCGTGTCAGAGGGATTGATCCCAAAACACTGCAAGGTGTTGGGAAATCTTCACTGCAGTTCAGGGATCAGCTGTTGTTCCAGCAGCATCTAGAGTTCCCAGCTCCTCTGCTTGCTGGGGATTTCAGTCACTGCTCCTTGGCAGGGGAGCAGAATTCCTGGGAATTTCCTTCCTTACTGTCTGGTAGCCGTGCTGAGCACAGGAGTCTTTGGATCACCCATTTCTCTTGGCACAAGGATGTTTTATCTGTTCCCCACTGCATTCAGGGAGTACGAACTCTCCTTTTACTTAGATTTCCTGACTGATGACTGCTCTCAACTGATGAGTCCAGGATGCGGGGATTTTGGTAATTTTGGAGTTTCTGAATCCAGAACCATTTGTGGTCCCAGCACAGAGCTGTGAATATGGTCACAGCTTTCTCAAGGGTACTGACAGCCTGGAGCAGGGAAACAGCCAGAGAAACCAGGAAAGCCGCTCTGAAGGATGGAGGAGGACACAAAATCTGCTTCCTGAGGTTGCTGGATTAATGAAGATGGGAGGCATGGAACAAAGTCTCCTTCTCACTGCTAGATTTGGGTGGGATGAGGACAGGAAATGATGGAGAAGCCAAGAAACAAGTGGATCTTCTGATGGAACAACCTCTGCTGGCTCAAATTCCATGAGGAAGATGTTCTTCCACAATATCCCCAACCCTTCCTTTATTCCTCTCAGAGCTCAAACCTGCACCACTTCTTTCCCCCATTCCCACATCTCTCAGGTACAGGAATGGGAGATGCAGTGTGACATACCCAGATGAATCCCAGAGCCCTGGGCATGCTGACCCTGCTGCCAGCAGGAAAAGGGAACTTTGCCGAGGATGGAAGAGTTCCCAGCATGGAGATGGCACCTGGTGTCAGCAATGCAGGAGAGCTCAGTGGGAATCCTCAGAATGCCTTTTATCTTTAGCAGCACAGCTTCCCAGAAAGCTTTCAGTTCCTTTTCTTCCTACCAATTAAAACAAAATAAAAATATTACGAGCTGTTTTGTCTGGTTTTAAAGGAATACAGAAATAAAAAGGGGTTTGGCAGAGCAACACTCTCAAAAATTGTGCTGCTTTGGGGGTTGCACTTGGTTGACTTGTTTCTTTTAGGAGGGTGGCTTGCAAATTTTGTGCAAACTTTTAATGTTTTGCTTCAAATCACTTCATGTTCTTGAGAAATGGTGTATAAATGTTCCAAATTTGCTGTGTTTAAAAGGAGAGGCGTCTACCAGCAGGGTGGTTTTGAAGAAAGGTGTGTGCTCTGGATTGGGTTCGAGCCTGTCATAAATATCTGGGCCTCGACGACTCCAGGATCAAACACTGCTTTTGAAATTAGAAATAAAACCTACAATTAAAAAACCAACCCAGGCTCGTCTGCTAGCAGCAGCCTCGGCAGCCTGTTAGTGCTGTGTGCTCCAACAGAGCTGGGGGAGGAGCTGGAAGCAGGATTTTATCCCTTATTTTTGATGTGCTGATTGAAGTGAGTGTTGCAGCCCTGCTGCTGCTGTGTCCTGTGCCAGCGCAGATGCCCAGGACAGCCCAGGGAGAGCAGCACGGAGGGGCTGATTTGGGGATGATTAAAAAGCCTCAGAAAGCCAGAGTGGAAAGAGGAAAGGACTCTTAACTTGGTTTTAGGGAGGATTTAGGATTCTCAGTGCATCAGCTCAGCAGGAGGGATCATAACTCAGGCTGGGGGAGAACTAAACTGCTTCAATCAGTTCAGGCTGTGCTGTCCCTGCAATATTCCTGCTGCCTCTGCTCCCAGGTCACAGATGGGAGCTTCCAGGATCCAGGTCCTGCTGGGAAAACCTGGCTTTGGCTTCCCCAAGACTCTGCTCTCCAGCACAGTGACAACTCAGAGATGCTCCATCCCTGGGAGGGTCTAAGGTTGGGTTGCATGGAGCTCTGAGCAATGTGGTCTGGTGGATGGTTGGGGTGGAATGAATGAACCTTAAGGTCCCTCCCATTCCAAACCAGTCTGTGATCTCACAGGGCTCCTGGGATGTTCCAGGAGAAAACAAATGACAAGGGAGATTTGGGACATGACACACTTGAGCAGTCAGACCGTTCTGTTTAAAGCTCTGCTGGGCAGAGTGCAGGGGAAGAGCTCATAGGAGGGCGATGGAAAACCTGTGAATATCCCAAAACCCCACCATCCACAGCTCTGCTGTGCTGGCCAGGTGTGTGCTGTGCCTGGTCACACAGGCCCTTCTGGAGGGGCTCAGCATCTCTGCAGACAGCAGATGTGGAGTCCTTGGGGAGCTGGTCTGGGCAGGGGACTGGTTTTGGGGTGCCTTGAGCTGCTGTCACACCTCAGTGACACACAGCCTGAGCAAGGTGACGATGTCCCGCCCTGCTGGGGCTGCAGGCACTCACTGAGCTCCACATTGCTCTGCTCCCAGACAGCCCAGCTGCAGGACTCTTTAACTGGGACACGCTCTGGGAGATGGTTTGCTTTGCTTGCTGTTTGCTGATGGATTCCCAGATCCAAAGGTGGTGGCCAAGGCTTGTTCTGCTGGGATTTAGGTCATGGCCAAAGCTCCACAGCCAGAGCTGGGAGTGCACAGAGCCTCAGGATCAGAGTCTGGCTCAGTCCTGACCAGACAGACCCCCCAGTAGAGGGTCTGGAGAAGATCACCAGCCACCACTGAGCAGGAGAGGCGTGGGATGGAACCACTCCAGGGCTTGCTCTCCTTATCTCTGGTGGAGATGGAGACAGTGCCTCACGCAGGGGCAGGATGTGGGAGGAGAACCAGGGTTTGTCTGATGTCTGGAGGCTTCAGAAGCGGATCCAGAAGGATCAGAGAGAAGCCAGGAGTGAGTGGCAGGGAGCATTCGATCCAGGCCCCTGCTGCTGGTTGTCTTTATGTGGCATTTGAGACAGTGTGGGCAGCTGGCTCCGGCTTTCCCTCCCGACACCGCTTTGTTTGGAAGGTTGTAGACACATGTCAGCAGTGATGGATAGATTTGTTTGACTTCCTGTCAAATCAATGATTACTCCTAGAAATCTCTTTTATTAGTTTATCAGAGGAAGTTCTCTGTCATTTATCCCAGCAGAGCTTGGCTGCCTGGTGTCACTGAGCAGGAGTTATTGCTGGCTTTATTGTGCTGCTGCTTTTAGGCTTTGACACCATATTTATTTTTGTCTTGCTTTGACACTAGGAAAGGTTCGCTCCTGTTTTACCCCTCATTGCACAGGTTTGACTTTCCTTTCCCATCCCAATCCTTGGAAATTAGCAGGAATTTACCCCATGTACCAAGGTTTATCTCCATGTTCTCTGTTCAAGTCTGGCTTTATGCTGTCTGGCTGTTTCTTGCCATTTTTGAGCTCATGAAGGTCTTGATTTCTCAGGAATTATAGGATGGCTTAGATTGGAATGGACCTTAAAGATCTTCCAGTTCCAATTCCCTGCATCCCAGAAGTTGGAGCAAATGGATTGGAATCGGAGGAAGGAAGGAAAGATTGATGAGTTAGAGGGAAAAGTCACGAGGATGTGTGTCCCAAATCTTCTCCACTGGGCTTGCTTGGGTCCAGGGAGAAGGAGGAGCTCCCCTTCCCAAAGTTTTCATGCTGCATCCCAAGGGATGGGCTGTGGGGGTGGATTGGTCCCAAGGCTCTTCCATGGCTGCAGGAGCCCTGTGGGGCTGAGCATGGCCTGAAGCAGAGCTGGGCTCCCCACAGGGACATTCCTGGGTCATCTCCATGTTCCCCCAGCCCCTCGGGATTCGGAGGGCCCTCTGCTCACAGCATCCCAACCCTGCCGGGCTGATGGACACCCAAAGGCTGGCAGGGATTCAAAATGTAGTCCCTTCATGTGGGCTCAGGCCAGGGAGCTGGGGCAGAGCTTTTTGGGATCTTCTGGATGCATCAGCTTTGCTGAGAATTTCATAGCTCTTTTCAAACTGGGGAGAAGGAGACTTCAGGCATAGCTCACACATACAAGGGCTGTGCAAATTACTGAGTCATTTCTACCTTTGGTTATTTGTCCCCATTAAAAAGCTCACGGAATGACTTCAGAGCAATCTAAATAATATTTTTCCCATCCACATTATGAATCATAGAATCACAGAATATGATAGAAAGGGACCCATCATGAAGTCCAACTCCTGTCCCTGCACAGGACACCCCAACAACCTCCTAATGCCTGACAGCATTGTCCAAATGTTCCTTGAACTCTGGCAGCCTTGGAAAAACAGCTAAGGATTACAGTGGAAAGGAAGATGCTTTCAAACCAGTTTCAAAACTAATCTTGGAAAGGATTTGGAAACTTGGAAAATCTCAGCTTGATTAAAAGTAATCAAATGAAACATCATCCTGGCTGTTCTCAAGCTTTCCTACCAGTAACAGAAATCCAGACAATTGAGAGTGCTTCCTTGTTCTGCTTCATCCAGAGTGAATCCTTCCAGAGCCAGGCTCTGCAGCTCTTCCCTGCCCTCTCCAGTAGCTGAGCATGTGCAGAGCTTTGGGAGCTGCTGGGATAACAGTTCTGACCCCAGAGTTCCAGGAGGAGAGGGCTCTGAGCAGGGAGGGGACGAGGGCAGAGCTTCACCCTCGGTACAGCCCCACATCATTTCAGCCAGCAGGACAGGATGAGGTGGGAGCGATGCAGCTGCACAGGAACAGGCTCTGGGTGACTGTGCTCAAGGTGAGGATGCTGCTGCAGCCTCCTCTCCTCCCAGGGCCAAAGGTCTTGCTGTGTTTGTCCTGTTAGCAAAGGAACTCCTAAGCCAGGCTTTGATACGCTGATCTTTGTCTTCTCTCTGAGGAGAGAAACATCTGCAGTTTTTCCTTGAGCCACGTTGGGGAGAAGGAATTTCTGCCACTGAGCTGGAGGGGGATTTGGGCCCAGCCTCAGATTTAAGGTGAATATACACTCAGTTTTGGTTTGCTGATCCAGGCTGCTCCAACAAATGCTTCTCATGCCTGGTGCCCCTCAACTGGAGCTGATGTACTTCCATATCCCCTCACGGTCCTGCTTGTTATTGACCTGGATGTCTGGAATTGGTACCCAGTTTTGGGACAACAATATCCAGCTGATGCGTTGTGCAGTGGTGGGGGCAGTAAATGAAGCTGAGGGGAGACAGAGGCAGTGGTTGAAGCCTTCAGTGAGAAGATAAAAGCCTGTTCTGAGATCAAAGGCAGCAGGGAGAGGTGCACAGCTCCTGAAAGCAAATAACAACCAACCATCGAACGTGAAGCTGGGATTTATCTCTGGTGATGAGACCAGGGCACATCCCATCCCTCCATCAGCAGCTGAGCCTGACAAGGACAGCAATTGCCTCCTCTCTGATGCTCGCTGGAACTCTGTGCAGTAGGAAAGCTCCAGCCTGTCACCCTTCCCAGGACAGGAATCTGTTCCTTCTGCTGGGAAGTGCTTCCAGAGAGAGAGATCTCTTATCCCACTCTTATCAGGCTTATCTATCTGTAGTTAGTGGGTCAAACACCTGGTTTGATTCACAGGCCATTCCCAAATTAGTGAGAGGTGTAGAAATCAC
Organism: Parus major; assembly: GCF_001522545.3. NCBI lineage: Eukaryota > Metazoa > Chordata > Aves > Passeriformes > Paridae > Parus > Parus major. The sequence goes on from NC_031778.1 coordinate 5,000,695, forward strand.
CTGGGGGAGGAACAGAGGGATGGAGGGATCCTCAGGAGAGGTGGGTGAAGTTTGCTGGCCCAGGGGGCCCCATTAATTTTGCCAGTGTGTAATGCAGAGTGCAGTGATTGCTCCAAACAGAAATGATTTAACCTTGAGTGAGGGAAACACAACCCAGCAGCAGCCATGGAACAATAAAGAAATTCCATCTGTGATCTCCCGTGCCCCGCGCTCCGCTCGAGCGGCTCCGATGTCACCGATCCATTATTTCCACGAGCGACTGTAAGTGCATTATGCATGAGCCTGTGGCCACTGCTGGATCAGCCAGGACTTCCTCAAGGCAGCAAAAACAATCCATTCGATTTCATGGAGCTGGGCTGTGCTCCTTGGCTTGGGAACTCGGTGCTGCCCGGTGGGAAGGTATGGTTTTCCTGAGTTTGGCAGAGAGGGGATTTGCCATGTGTACCCCTGTGGGTGTGGATTGTGGCTGCCCCCATAGTGGGCTTGGCTGTGCAAACCCAGTGGGAGCAGCAGCACCCTAGGCTCCCTGAAAATGCTGGATTTGCTGTGGGGCATTGCTTTAGGGAGAAGCTGAAGTACATCTCAGCTTTTGGCACCTACCCGGGTGTTCTGTGGGGTGACAGCTGCCCCAGGGAAGGAAGGGAGGGAGGAAGGTAGATTGGAGTTTGCCATCCCAAGGCTGGAATTACAGAATAATGGAATATCCTGAGTTGGAAGGAAGCCACAAAGATTATCAAGTTCAGCTCTTGGCCCTGCACACAAAACCCCATCACTGAGACCTCACCGGGGTCAGCACTTTGCTCTCGAGGAGCAGCTCCAATCTTTGCTGTCCATGACCAGGGACTGTGGTGCCCAGTGATGACAGAACCCAGGCTGGAGCTGTGCCAGGAAAGGGTTCGGTTGGATATCAGGCTCTTCCCCAGAGGATGGTGGGCACTGCCCAGGCTCCCCAGGGAATGGCCCCAAGGCTGCCAGAGCTCCAGGAGCACTGGGAAAACACTCCCATGGATGCACAGAGTGGGATTGCTGGGCTGTCCTGGGCAGGATCAGGAGTTGGACTAGGAGATCCCTGTGTGTCCCTTCCAGCTCAGGATATCCCATGATTGTAAGGAACAGCTGTGAGCAGCAATGCACTGCCATGTGCAGGGTTTAACAGCTGCACAGGTGTCCAGCGGTGAATAAGGACAAATGAGGCTTTTCCAGGGGCAGAGCTGAGGAGTTGTGGGATACTCTGGGCCCTGCTGAAGGCTGTTTAACACTGACCCTCCAACCTCATCCCTTAGGTCTCAATACCTGGATGTTTCCTTGGACTAAAGTAGTGGTTCCTTTACAGCATGCTCTGGACTGAGTTTTCCCTCTCCAGCTCAGGACCCCTGGCCAGACCTTTCCCAAAGACCAGAGCACAGGCCACAGGTTTCCCCGTGTCCCTGGAATCCAGGCTGCCCCTTGGGAGCCCAGATAACAGCCTGCTTGGAATGAAATCATGTTTCTTCATTAGGTGAAACAACCCAGCAGAGGGAAAGGGATTTTAAAACAACAAAGGCCCACAGCATATTTTACTTCATTTAATCTTACAAGCTGGGTTTGATAGGCTTTTCTTTCCCCTTGTAGCTTACAAAGCTCCAATTCCCCCCCAGGGCTTTGTTCTGCTTGGAAGGCTCAGAGCTGCATCAGAAGGGGCCCACAGGGAAGCCAGAGAGGGGCTGTTCAACAGGAACTGGAGTGCCAGGACAAGGAAGAATGGCTTGGATCAGACAGAGGGCAGAGAGAGATGGGCTGGGAACAAATTCTTCCCTGTGTGGGCAGGCCCTGGCACAGGGTGCCCAGAGCAGCTGTGGCTGACCCTAGATCCCTGGAAGTGTCCAAGGCCAGACTGGACAGGGCTTGGAGCAATCTGGGATAGTGAAAGGTGTCATATGGGTCAGAGAATTATGGAATATCCTGAGTTGAAAGGGATCATCAATTCAGCTCCTGGTCCTGCACAGACACTCCAACAATCCCACCCTGTGCATCCCTGAGAGCAGTGTCCAAGCTCTCCTGGAGCTGTGGCAGCCTCAGGGCTGTGCCCATTCCCTGGGGAGCCTGGGCAGTGCCCCAGCACCCTCTGGGGGAAAGCCTTGCCCTGATATCCAACCTGATTTCCCCTGAGATTCAATCCCCTTCATCAATACTAGGTACCACTGAATTAGCTCCTGCTCACAAAGCTGGGAGAAAACAAGCAGGGTTTTTTCTCCCCTTACCTGACTGCAGTTTTAACATCCCCAAACCTGGCAATCTGGCTGCACTGATGTTGCTGCTGAAAAGAAACAGAATTAGAAGGAATCAGGGGAATTATTCTGCAGGCTTGTAGAGTGTCTGCAAACCCAAAACATTCTGTATTATTGTGATATCTGAAAGAGTGAGCTGTGCTCATCCCTCCAGAGAGACTGCACTGAAAGGAGGCTCCAGGACCGGCAGACAGGGCTCTGAACTGAAAGCCACCTTTCTCTTGCTGAGCCTGAGGCTGGTGCTGCTCTCCAGTAGATGCCAGGATTATGGAAGAGCTCAGCAAAGCGCTGCTCTCCAGCAGTTCCTGCTATTTCCCAGCCATCCCTTACATTTCAGACGTTTGATGTTCGCTTTGTGGGATAGAGCACAGCGCTAATTAAGTCAGGATCCTGAGCAGTTTTGCATCTCCTGCAGTCATGATGGGATGATCTGTCGCTCCTGAGACTGCCAGTGTGATCCAGAACAAAGAGCTGTGGCATTCCCACATCATCACAGGAACAAAGGCAGTCCCTAAAAGGCTGCACATGCTGAGTGCAGAGCACCAGCACAGCTCTGCCTGACCCGGGACAGCTCCCTTCAGCCCTCTGCTCTTCGGCAGCTTCTGGCACATCCCTGCTCTCCTCCGTGCTCTGGGGCAGCAATTCTCCCTGATTATGCATGTGCAGGAGGCTTTGATCTCCATGGCTGCATCCTGTATTACAGCACGGAGAGCGTTTAATAATCAGAGCAAGAAGCCGATTAATAATTTTAAGCTTCTCTGCACATGTGAACCTCCAGGACTGCTGCATTCCCTGACTGCTTCCTGGGACAATTCCTGGGGCTGGGAGGGCACAAGGGTCACTTGCCTTGCTTGAAAAGTGCACATCAAACTGGATCAGCAGTGGATACAGTGACTGCTTTCCTGCTTTCCCTCAGGCAGGAGGAGGGTGTGGGGTCAGGGGCAGGCTGAGGGGCAGCAGGCACTGTGCTGTGGTTGATTTGAGGGGTACGGGTTCCATGAAAGTTGGGCACAGTCCTGGAGACAGGGCTGTCTGGCAGGGCAAGAACTGAATCATGGAATGGTTTGGGTTGGAAGGAACCATAAAACCCATCCAGTTCCACCCTTGCCATGGCCAGGGACACTTGCCACTGTCCCAGGGCACTCCAAGCCCCATCCAACCTGACCTTGGACACTTCCAGGGATCCAGGGGCAGCCACAGCTTCTCTCCTCCCTCACAGGAAAGGATTTCTTCCCAATATCCCATCTAAATCTGCCCTCCTTCATCGTAAAGCCATTCCCCCTCATCCTGTCACTGCAGGCCCTTGTCCACATTCTCTCTCCATGTTTCCTGTCACATCCTTCAGGCACTGCAAGGCCACACTGAGCTCACCCCAGAGCTTCTGTCCAGGCTGAACAATCCCAACTCTCCCAGCCTTTCCTCCCAGCAGAGCTGCTCCATCCCTCTGCTCATCCTGGTGCCCCCTCTGGACTCTCTCCAGCAGCTCCACGTCCTCCCTGTGCTGGGCCCCAGGGCTGGGGCAGCTCTGCAGGTGGAGTGGGGAGAGGACTTTTCCTCGCTTTGCCTGTTGAACTAAACACTAAAATTATCGGTTTTTATCTCAGATTCTTTCAGGAGCTGCCTGTGGAGCTCCAGGCTGTTCCTGCTCAGCCTGCAGGCCTTGCAAGGTGCTGTGAGCCCGAGGCTGCTTTACCTCCTGCAGGGCATTCTGTGCCCCTTGTACTGCTGCTGTGGCAAGCGAGCCTGACACAGCTCATTTTCTCACTGTGCCTTTGTCTTTCCATTTTGGAGGATGTACTTTTCCTGACAGAATTTCCAATTCAGTTCCTTTTCTCTGCCTGCAGTAGGAGGGGAGAAAAAGGTGCTTTGAGGGGTTGCTGCATGTATTATTAATTGTCCCGATTTCAAGGCAACGGAGTCTTTTTCTGCCTGATATTCCCATTTTCTCCTAACTAATATTGGCTGCTGGTTTGAAAGGGGTTTGGCATTTGAAATTCTATGGATTTCTTTGTGCTGGTAGTGTGTTTAAAGCTGGAAAACATGGTTCCCCTGCTTATCTGGAGCTAAAATGGCAGCGTGTTAGTCATCAGTCAATTGAACTGTGTTGTTGAGCAGTTGATTATTGCAGCTGCCTGTTTCCTGGGCTGGTTAAAACATCCCCCAGAAGTGCTGTGTCAGAACCTGGCCACTAAACATCATTAATGCAGGAGCAGGAAGGAGCTTTGGCACACAGGTGAACAGGTTCGGGTCATTCCCAGCCCTGGTGATCCTGTTAGGAGGCAAGCATGGTCCTGGATAACGAGCAGGAATTCGTGCTGGGGCTGTGTGGTGCTGCATGAGGATTTCCAGGGCTGTCAGCTTGTACCCACGAAGCTCAAGGCCCAGGCAGGCTGAGTTTGTGATTCCAGCCCAGTTCCTGGTGAACACTGTGTCAGAGCAGGGAAAAAGCTGCATTTGCTACCCAGTGGAACAGGATTCAAGCCATGTGTTGTTAAAGCTGTTCAGATAAAAGGGACACTCAGTCCTAGGCAGGGGAAAGACAGTAGTTCTGGGGTCAAGGTGGTCGTCCTGATTCCAGTGGAGCAGCATCTGAGACAGGGGAACAGCACAATTCCCAGAGGAATTAATTTACCTGTCAATGGATCTCTGAGAGGGGCAGTGGGAGATCCCTCTGTGTTTGCTCCTTCTCCTCTGCTCCCTCCTCGAGGACTCTCATTTCCTATTACCCTTCCCAAGGCATTTGCACTTGCAGCAAATCCTGGACACAGTGATAGGACAGGGGTAAATGCCAGGCTGGAGCGATCAGAGAAGCAAGGGGGGAACAGGGATTCTCCCCCACCAGAGCTCCATAAAGGATCATTCTCTTGGGCTCCATAAAGGATCTGCTGTGGGCTCAGGGTGATGTTCACACTCCCCCTTATCTCCACCTTCATCCTACAGTTCTCCCTTGATCCTGTCCAGTTCCAAGTGTGAATTTTATTCCTGGTTTGCTGCTCCCTGAGTCCGGCCTCTTCCCCGCCGAAGCCCAGACAGGCCATCCCCAGGGAGCAGCTCTGCCTGACCTCGCTCGCACCACTTCCAGCTGCCATTTCCTTGCCTTTCCAGGAGTTCTCCAAATAGGATTGGCCTCCTGTCCTCCCTGCTGGCCCCTGCCATTCCAGCCCCTCCCGTGCCATCCCAGCGTGTGCTGCAGAATCCAGCCTGCTCCTGCTAGAAAGGAAACATCTAAAGCCAGCCAGAGCATGTCCAATAGGATTTGTGGTTCTTCCAACCTCCCCATGTTATTGACTCCCCCTTTCAAGTGTGGCCAGGGCTTTATCTGCTGGTAATAGGGAGAATTAATCATTTCCTTTAAAAGAAAAAAATAAAAAAAGTCGGCTTAAAAACCCCTCCACCTTTTTATTTATTTTTTTACATAAAAAGGCAAGCAAAAGACATAACAAAGTTGTTAAAAGTTCAAAGGGAATGCTAATCCCTGTAATGTGGACTAATCAACTTTTATCCAGACAATCCCCTTGTATCTCTGGGGCCTTGTGTGGTGCAGGATTCCCACAGGCAAGTGCTGGGCTTTAACTCCTTTGGAGCTGCTTTCAAGATTCCTGTTCCTCTTCCCGGAGCTGTGCTGCTGTGCTATCACTCAGGAACAGCCTGGCACCTTCCTGGACTCAGAACAGCTTCAAAGGTGCTGCAACTTCCCTGGCGAAGCTTTCAAAGAGGTGTGGAAACAAAAAAGTTCTTTTCCCTTGGAGGGCTGAACTATCCCAGGGTGAATAAATGAGCGGGGCTGCTCCAGCTGTAGGAACTGCTGGGGATGGATAAAGTGGCATGGAATCCAGGCAGGATTTACAAGTAATGCCTTGATATGATGCCCCTAGGGATGACTTCTCCAGCCTGGGAGATCTGTGGGGTGTAGGACACGTGGCCAGTGCTGTTCGCTCTGTTTGGTCTCTGCTCACCTAGATGCCTCCTTCAGACCTTTTGTGTGCAGATCTTTGGGAAGGACAGAGCAGTTCCCCCAGCCAGGAATGTTTTCTTTGGCAAAGGTGCTGTTTGAGGAGCTCATCCCCCAAACACCCTCAGGGGTCTGTTGCTCCCCACATTAAATTTACTTTGCGTTGGTATCAAGGCTAAAAGAAGCAGGATCCACCACCTTGAAAAGGAAGGGAGGAAAAGCATTTCAGCATTCCTGGATCTTGGAATATGGGGATTCACTGGGCTTTGAGTGGATTCTTTGGTGCTTTCAATGCCATATGAATGCCTCTGGATGATTTGTGGATTGCACAAATTCATGCAGCTGCAGAGCTGAGACCAGGGGATGGGGATGGTGTGTTTAGGAAGGCCCAGCTGCCGAGACAGATGTGTTTGTGCTCCCAAAATCCCTGCCAGGGGAAGGCAGAGAGCCATGCTGGCTGAGGCCTAGTAACAGTTGTTACAGTAAAACCCTCTGCTGCCTTTCCCATCTTGGAGGGCAGGATGGAATTGAATTATTCCTTCCTGACAGGCATTGCAGCTGCCCCGTTCTCACTGGCAGGGACAGACCCTGCTCCTGGGGTGGTTGTTGGGGTGGCTGGGTTTGTGTGACAAGTGACATCAAGCATCCCCAAGGGGCTTCCAGCTTTGTGCCTGATGTTGGGAACGAGGGGATTAACTTGGTAGTCTTTGTCCTGAGCTGGGATGTAGCTGGGGGTGGTGGTTTGCCCACAAATCTGCAGCTTCTTCAGAAAGAGATTGTGGGTGAAGGGGTGGTGGCTGAAGTGGTCTCCTGGAAACTTGGAACATTGAGGACAAACCCAGCCTTTTTTATCTAGGCATTCCTTCAGCCTGGGGAAGAGAAGGCTTTGGGAAAACCCCCAGTACCTGAAGGGGGCTCACGAGAGGGCAGGAGAGGGACTTCCCATAAGGGCCTGGAGTGACAGGACAAGGGGGAATGGCCTTAATCAGAAGGAGGGTGGATTTGGGTTGGATCTGAGGGAGAACCAGCTCAGATGGTCAGAGCCTTGTGCCATAAACACCAAGGTTGTGGCTTCAGTCCCTGGCTGAGCCCAGCCACTTTGAGAGTTGGACTTGATGACCTTGTGGGTCCCTTCCAACACAGAACATTCTGTGATTCTGTGGAATTCTTTTCCGTGAGGGAGGTGAAGGCCCGGCACAGGGTGCCCAGAGAAGCTGTGGCTGCCCCTGGATCTCTGGAAGTGTCCAAGACCAGGTTGGACAGGGTTTGGAGCAGCCTGGGACAGTGGCAGGTGTCCCTGCCCATGGCAGGGGTGGGACTGGATGAGTTTTAGGTCCCTTCCAACCCAAACCATTCCATGATTAGAGGAGGATGGACATCTGTTTCTCCTCCAGAGACATCCCCAAGGGGCACTGATGGGAGCAGGATCCAGTTTCCATCTGCTGCTGTGAGCTCTGGAAGCTGGGATCCACTGGTGCAATGCTCCAGCTCAGCCATGGGGCTGGATTCCAGGGGGGTGGGGGCTCCTTGGATTGGGATTTGCCCTCAGCCAGCTCAAACCCAAATGGATGAAAAGATAAAATCTGGGCAGGACAGGAGGGGAAGGGACAGGGCAGAATCAGATCAGGGGAGTTGCCAGCAGCAACTTTGTGTCATCCTCAAGTAGCCTTTCCCAACTTTCAGCCAGCCAGACATCAAACTTCAGATTTCCTGGTGCTTCTCCAAACTGTGATAAAAATCCAGCCAGCTGTGAAGCAGCTTCCCTGGAAATCTGGTGCATATGGAGGAAGAAAAAGGAGCATTCTCCTTGAAAATTAAAGAAAAATCAAGATGACTTTCTGATTTAATAACTTTTTAAATATTTTTAAAGAGCTTTGAAAGGTACTCAGTGTTTCTGTGGAGGCTCTGTTGCTCTTTTTTTTTTTTTTTTTTAATGAGTAAATTGAATTCTGCTTTCCAAAATAATTTTTAAATTTCCTCTTTGAAGATATCTGGGCATTTTTTTTGTAAAATGACTTCCAGTGCCTGGAGTGATTTCGGGGTTAGCAGGTTAATTAAATGTTGGAGCAACTCACTGAGGTGTGAGCTGACTTCCTATCGCTTGGCTTTGAAAATCAAGATGGGCTGTGGTGGTTTGGGAATGCCTGGGAATCCTGGGAGAGGTAGATTAAGCAGGATTAATGTGGAGGCTGTGCTGTCTCTGGGAGCATTTCCAGAGGACATCCCTAGGTGCTTTAAATGCTTTTTAATTACCTCTCCTTCCCTAGAGAGATTTTCCTCTTGGATCAAGCCCTGGAGTTGGCGGTCAAAGCCCCACATGGGTCCACCAGGGTGGAAGCAGGTGGGGTCGGGCTCTGCTCCCAGGCAACAAGGGACAGGACAAGAGGGAACAGCCTCAAGCTCTGCCAGAAGTGGTTTAGTTTGGATATTAGGGAAAATTTCCCCATGGAAAGCATGTCAAGCCCTGGAAGCAAGCAGTGATGGAGCCACCATCCCTGGAAATGGTGGAGAATGTGTGGAGGTGGCCCTGGAGGACAGGGTTTAGTGGTGGTGCTTGGCTGATCCTAAAGGTCTTTTCCAACCATAATGTTTCCATGATTCCATGATATCCTGCAATCCAGGGAAATTGGGACGGGTGGGGGTGGCCAGACCTCCATGCCCACACATGCTCTGTGCTCAAAGGTGAGGTAGAGCAAATCTTTCCATTTATTCCTGGCTGTGAATGACTCCAGTGTTGCCACATCTCTCATTGTATCTCCTTAACTAAATGGATTAATTTTTTTTTGTCCTCTTCACAGGCTTAATTAGCAATCTGCAACACAAATTAAATCACTATCAACTAATTCCAACTATCCCTTCAGAGATAGCCTTTAGCGAGCTCAGTAATCTGGTTAGCATTGGAATGAGCCCGTGTCCTACCCTGCAAACCCCAGTGTGAGCTGCTTTTTTTAATCCACTGCTGAGAAGGCTTTGTCCTTCCTAATGAAGGCAGCAGTCGCTCTCTGCTTGCTCTGGAGGCATTTCAGCAGGGTCTGGGGGTTTGTGTCTGCTTGAGAAGGCAACTGATCCATGGAGAGGGCTGAAATCCTAGAGTGGGAACTTAAAAGGATAAACTTGTGTTTTCCCAGTTATGAACCAACTCAAGTGCAAAGTTCCCTTCCTGCACCCAGAGGTGAACGTGGGGGTGTCTTGTATCCACCTCTGTGGTCACAGACTCATTTGTGGCATAAATCCATGAACAAGCTTTCAGAAACTCTTGGGGACATTGGGGACATTGGGAAAGCTGGATGAGTCTGTGGTCCTTGAGACAGACAGCCAGGACCTCGCAGACTGCAGCCCACTCTACCTCCTTTGCCTTCCTTTCCATGGTCAGCCAAACCACCTTGTGGAAACACCATTCTCCCCTGATGCCATTTTACAGGGCTTGGACAATGTCTCATAAAAATTCTGGGACAGTTCTGGCTGAAGATCTTGCCAGACCTCCAAAAGCTGGGAAGCTGGAGAGTGCAGAGGGTCCCCTGGGGACATTTTGGTGCATTTTTGCTCCGGTTCTTTTCTCACAGCTTGATGTCTGTGAGTGTGAGATGCAAGGGGATGATGGCTTCCTTCCTCTTCCCTCCTCCAGATGCTCCTGGTCTCTGCTGCTTGCTGCAGTCAGCATGGAAGCTGTTTGGATGTGGGTAATAAATGTATGTAGGTCATAATCCCCAGGCTCCTCATGCTCCCAATAATAGGAATAATTAACAGCATTTTTTTTTGCTGTGCTCCTTCTCCCCAGTTCACAAAAGGAGGAGGAAGAGGAGGGGAATGGAGCTGAGGAATAGAAGTGGCCTTGACTATCCAGCCTCAAAAGAGAATTTCTTGGTGCTCACAGTTTTGGAAAGGAGGATTTGGAAGCAGATTCATGAGGTTCTGCAGAGATAAAGCAAAACTTGTCAAAGGGGTGTTGCTGCTTTTTTGACAACACAAGGATCAACAGGGAAATGCCTTCCTGTGGTTGGAGAAAGACACTTTCCAATTGCCAAAATATTGAATTTCTTCTCTATTTCCATGTTAGTGACTCTACAGAGAGCTTGGGGGCTTGAAAGGAGCAGTGTTGGAGCAGCATCCTCTGGCCAGAGGGAGTGCAAATCCTGAGTCTGTTACAGTTTCTGACAAGGAAATTTGGAAGGAGCTTGCAGTGAACACTTGTGTTCAAGTGAGTTGCCTCCCAGGGCTTGCATTTGATTTTTAAGGAGAAATAAAAGGTTGCTCAGAATTCATAGTTGTGCCCAGGGATCAAAGCTGTTAGGTCAGGTTTCTCTGATGGATTCTAGGAAGCACTGGATTTGGGGTTTCTTTTCTTCCTCCTCGAATTTAAATATGGAAATGCAATTTGAAAATGAACAGAAAATCCTCAGAGGTTTGTGCCTGAACAGTCTGGTGAAGGGCAGAGCTGGTGGGAGGATGGCCAAGTTCAGCAGGAAAACATCCTATTCCTTCTTTGTCTTCAGCTAGGCCCTGGCTGTGCACTGCCCTCTGTGGAGCCCTGCAAGCTGATCCATTCCCATTCCTTAAAAAGTCTTATCCCAGTCTCCCCTTCTTTCCCTTTTGGGGGGTAAATGACAAATTGTGTATCCAGTAATCCAATTGTGTGTCCCTGGCTGCTGTGCTGTGTCTATCCAAGGGTGGGAATGCTGGAGCTGAAATCTGGCAAGTGTCTGGCAAAGAGAGGGCAGAGCAAAGCAGCTGCCTGTACTCAAAACTGCAGCCTCAGGGCTGGACATGACCTCTGGGAAACTGGGAGGGGATTAGACATGGGATCTGCCTTTTCTTAGCAATTATCCCAATATGAGAGAATCCCAGAATTACTGAGGTTGGAAAAGATGTCCAAGATGGTCAAATCCAACCTGTGCCTGAACCCCACCTTGTCACCAGCCCACAGCACTGAGTGCTATGTCCAGGCATTCCTTGGACACCTCCAGGGATGGGGGCTCCAAACCTCCCTGGGCAGCCCCTGCCAAGGCCTGCCCACCCTTACAGTGAAGAAATTCCTCCTGATGTCCAACCTGAGCCTCCCCTGGCACAGATTGAGACCATTTCCCCTCCTCCTGTCCCTGTTCCCTGGGAGCAGAGCCCAACCACCCCCAGCTGTCCCCTCCTGTCAGGGAGCTGTGCAAAGCCAGAAGGTTCCCCCTGAGCCTCCTTTTCTCCAGGCTGAGCTCCCCCAGCTCCCTCAGCCTCTCCCGGTGCTCCAGACACATCCTCAGTTCTGTTCCCTTCCCTGGACAATCTCTTTAGTCCTTCCAATGTCCTTCCTGAACTGAGGGGCCAGAGCTGGACAGTGGCTGTTCCCTTTGTGGGTTTTCTGGAAGCCTCAGAAGAGAGGGCAAGGGAAATGTTGTGTCCAGAGTTGCTTTTGAACTCTAAATTCTTTCTTTTCTACTGAATAAAGAGGGAAAAGAGCTCCTACCAAGTGGTTGTATAAGGGACTGGAAGTAGAAATTGGTGAGAGAATTTAATCTGGGAATAGACAGGAGGCAGAGGCCTCTGCTAATTGCCTCTTCACAGATTTTGCTGAGAACACTACGCAGGGAATAACCATAGGAAGAGACTTCAGAGGGATCTAAAGATAAGATCCCAGTAGAGAAGGAGGCAGTGGAACAAGAGGGCAGCCTTAAATAGAGGAATTACCAGCACAGGTTAGGAAGCAGCCGTGAGTTAAACAAAAAAAAACCCAACCAATTTTCAGTGTAGCTGTAGAAGAGGAGAGAATCTGGAGGCTTGGGTCTGGCTTTTAAAAATATAATCCAGAATTAGAGGGGAGGAAAAGATGGAATAAACAGTAGTTTCCCACAGTTCTTTAGTGAAATTTTATTTAGTTGTGTAGTTCAAGCTGTGAAAATCTGGGAACGGCTCTATCCAGGCAGGTGAGCAGGCAAGGCAGTGGCAGATGAAATTAAATGTTGACAAATGCAAGTTAATGTGCATTGGAAGGCAAAATCCAACCTCCTCGTCCACATTGCTGCATTTTAAATTAACTGGAACCACTCAGGGGAAAGGCCCAGGGGTTATTGTGAACAGCTCAATGAAAACATCTGTTACCTCAACAGCAGCAGGCAGCAAAGCAAACACAACACTGCCCGTACAAGGGATATTTGAGATTATCATTGGTGTTATGGTAATGTGGCAAGAAACAGGGACTGCCCACCAGCTTCCATGGGAGCAGGGAGAGCAAAGGCATCCAGGAACCTCTCACCCTGAATAGCATCCGTGGATTAAGGATATTGTCCCCTAAGGCAGCCTTGAACATCAAGGGAGTCCAGAGCTCCAGCTGTTTGTGGGGTGTGGGTTTCCTGGGCAGAGAGATGGACAAATCTCCCCAGCACTGCACACAGAGCCCCAAACTGTGCATATGGCTCTTGGACTTTCGTGTGAGGATCCCTTTTTGTTGGCTCAAAGTCCCAAAACCTCCTGGGGTGGCCTTGCAGTTAATGTGCTCGTGGCTGGGGCTTCCCGCAGTGGTTGGCTGAGGAAGGTGCTTAATCCCTCTGTGTTTAAGTCTTTGGTTTTGATCCAGAGGGGTTTAATCCCTTGGTGTTTGATCCAGAGGGATTTAATCCCTCTGTGTTTGACCCAGAGGGGTTTAACACAGGGTGGTGTTTGATCCAGAGGGTTTTAATTCCCCTGTGTTTGACCCTTGGTGCTTCATCCACTGCTGCCCTGACTGCTCAAATCCCCTTTCCCGACACAGAGGATGGACAAGGCTTCGTTTTTTGGGTCTCCAGGTTCTTCCAGCACAAAGTCCTGGGGTTTCTCATCTCCAATAGATCCTTTGCCTAGAAGAGGTTAACACATATCTTCCTTCTCTCGCTCCTTCCTCTACCCAAAGTGTCACTGGCTCCATCCCAGGACCCCCCTGTGCTGGTCTGATCCCCCAGCGTGGGCAGCAGGAAAGGGATTGGGATTCTGCCCCTGTGCCCCTGTGCTCAGGTGAGACCCCACCTGCAGAGCTGCCCCAGCCCTGGGGCCCAGCACAGGGAGGACGTGGAGCTGCTGGAGAGAGTCCAGAGGGGGCACCAGGATGAGCAGAGGGATGGAGCAGCTCTGCTGGGAGGAAAGGCTGGGAGAGTTGGGATTGTTCAGCCTGAACAGAAGCTCTGGGGTGAGCTCAGTGTGGCCTTGCAGTGCCTGAAGGATGTGACAGGAAACATGGAGAGAGAATGTGGACAAGGCCTAGAGTGATAGGACAAGGGGAATGTCTTCCTACTACCAGAGGGCAGGGATAGATGGGATATTGGGAAGGTATTGTTCCCTGTGAGGGTGGGGAGGCCCTGGGACAGAGTACCCAGAGAAGCTGTGGCTGCCCCTGGATCCCTGGAATTGTCCCAGGCCAGGCTGGACAGGGCTTGGAGAAGCCTGGGATCGTGGAAGGTGTCCCTGCCCACCTGGCAGTAGGAGGGTGGGACTGGAGGAGGTTTCAGGTCTTTCCATTCCAAATCACCCTGGAGTTTTAGGAAAGGGCTGCAGCACAGGCTCAGGGATGGATTCATTCCCTGCTCCAGGCAGCCTTGGTATGCAAACAGTGCCCTGGATTTAGTGCTTGTCTTTAACAGAAAGAAATTCAGAGTTATACCTGTTGTGCTCTGCCTATGGCTTTAGTATAAAACACAGCTCTTGCTTTGATGACTTTGTTTAAATTTGCCCCAAGCCATGTTCTAAGCTTAGTTTACTATTTTCAAATTAGCATACATTTTTATAGAGTTTATAAATATTTAACCCGCTGACCAACATTTCCAGCAGCCCTCCAGCCTTTGTGATGGAAAGGAATTGCAATGTGAAGTAAAAGTATGGACTGTGGAAGGATGGCTCCATCAGTATTCCTCTATCCAAAACACTCCCTCCAACTTGATACTGGAGGGAAGAGTAAAATCAAACTCACTGATTATCATTTAGGCCAAATTTACTTTGTGCATTTGGAGGAAGGAGCTCTATTAATCAGCTCCATTTCCTGGCTCCTGTGGACGTACCGAGCTCAGGGAGAAACACAAATAAATACATATATGCAGCAGCATAAATAGATAGGTGTTAAATCAGCATTAAAATCTTCCTGTCGTCTGCTCCATTACTCCTGTGATAGGTGGGGAGATAAAAACCCTCAAGGTGAAATTTTTCCAATGTGATTTTCCCCATTTCTTGCTAATTTCCCAATATCTGCACCCACAGAGAAATGAGGCTGTGGAGATGTGGAAGAGAATTAAAATTTCAGGTTTGCGTGGTAGCAGCAGCCAATGGGAATTTACTGGGAGGTTAAAGGAGAGGACAAGAGGCAAAGTGGGAAAAATCCTTTTAAAATCTAAGTGTGGAACATGTTGCTTGGTGCACTTTACTGCACATAAATTAAGGCGGTAATTTGAGGAGCTGAAAGCTCCACTTTAACACTTGTGCTTTCTGGTGGCCCCCGAGTCCCTCTGTGGAGCTGCAACCTCCTCATGTACAGCCGAGGGGACATTATTCCTGGCATTATCTCCTGTGAGGGGACATTATTCCTGGCATTATCTCCTGTGAGGGGACATTATTCCTGGCATGATCCTCAGAGCTGACACCATTCCCACCCGGTGCTGTTTGGGTTCTCCAGCGGGAAGGGCAGATCTGCACTGCAACCACTTCTGTGGCTTTTCTGCCCATTTGCCACTGAAATGGCTTTGTCTTTCTTGGAAAAAAAGTGCATTCACTGGGTCTAATTCCTGCTTTTCTCCAGGTTAACTCAGCATTCCTGTTAGGGTTGATGCTGTGGCTGGCCCAGTTAAGGATTGGGTATCCATGAGCTATTTCTTAGGGAAAAGACGGGCACAGTTTTTTGCAGAGCTGCACGCTGATGTTCAAGAGATACAGATATTTTTTACTTACTATGGAGGGGTTTTTGTTAATTCCCTGAAGAATCTTTCCCATTTTCTCTCCCCTCCTTTTCATGCACAAGATGAAAGTCTGACTAGAGCTCAGACTAAGGAGGAGACAGCATTTATTTCTCTTCTGAGAAGCCTGAAATGTCCAGGTTAAACAAATAGGTTTTGTACTTTCATTCAGGGGAAATTTTAGGTCATAAAGAGGCCAGGGAACTCCTGTTAATTGAAAACAGTATCTCATGTCCTTTGTTGGGAAAAATCCCTGTGGTTGAGGTGGGAATGCTGGAGAGATCAGGACCTCCTGGTGCATTGTGGAGGTCTCATTGTGCAGAACTCCCCCTCTCTGTTTTCAGCACCTCATTTCCAAGGAGATAACAGCTCCCAGCTTGCTTCCTAAAATAGGGAACGTCCCAGCAGCTGGAACAAGGGACAGCAAGTGTGGAGAACCCTTGGGCCATTAGCTCCCACCAAGGAGGAGGCTTAGGAAGTGAGAAGCTTGGAAATGCTGTGAGGATTGTCTGGGAGAGCTTGGGCAGCACAGCTAAGGTTCAAATCCACAGCCTAATTCTGGTTATCTTCCTCTGGAATAATCTGTACCCAAGGACAGCAGGCATGGGCTGTCCCAGGGGTATTGTCTACCCAGCAGGAATCTCCTGGCTCCCACATCCCACCTCTGGAGCAGGTGGGTCCAGCTCTTATGTTCCTCCCAAGATGTCAAGGGGCATGAAACTTCTGCAAGGGCCCAAGCTGGAACATGAGTTTAGTGATGTGAGCATGGAGTGACAGGGAATGGCTTCCCACTGCCACAGGGCAGGGTTAGGTGGGATATTGGGAGGAAATTGTTCCCTGTGAGGGTGGGCAGGCCCTGGCACAGGTTGCCCCATCCCTGGAAGTGTCCAAGGCCAGGTTGGATGGTGCTTGGAACAGCCTGGGATAGTGGAAAGTGTCCCTGCCCTTGGCGGGGAGTGGGACTGGAGGAGGTTTAAGATCCCTTCCAACCCAAACCATTCTATGACTCTGTGATCCCATGAACATCAGAAGAAGGATGGGAAATCCCATTGACCACAGGGAGGTGCAGAGTGGCCAATCCTTGATTTTCCAATTTCCCTCAGTATCCTGCAGTGTGTGTTTGCTTTCCAAGCCCCAGCTGTTGGAGTCAGGGGATCACACGAGAACATCAGGGCTCCTCTCTTGAACAAACAAACACAGCAGACTTTACCAGAGGAAAAACATGAAAGTGCAAATCCCAGGAGCTACAAACCCTCCGGAAGACAAAAGCCGCAACATTTATTAATTTGTTGAATAACCTGTTGGGGCCTGACTTGATTCTCAAACAAATGGAATTAGAATATCAATACCAGAACGTTGGGTTCCTAAAATATTCAGAAGCAGCTTCCTTTTATGTAGTGCCTTTCATGAGAGCTGCTTCATGAGGTGCTTTGCTGTGCTAAATAATAAATAACAACACACACACACACAAATTAACAGCTGTGGCCGAGGCAGGAAAAGATCTATTTCCAGCTGAGATTAGAGAGAAATGGGGAGGCAATGAGGCAGGGAGATACAAGGGAGGTTGGATCTGGGTCAGCTGCTTGATTTTGACCTTGGCTATTATTGGTCATTGGAGATAAAATATAGTGAGGGCTTCTGGAGCCTTCTCTGGGTGCTTGGGATTGCAGGAAGCAGAAAGGACGGAGTAAAAAGCTGGATTCTGAGCAGGGAATTGGGGACAGGGGAAGGTTTTATGGTGGTTTGCACCAATGGGATTCTTTGTTCCCTCTTCTGAGGGTCCTGGGATCACAGAATCATGGAATGGTTGGGTTGGAATGGATCTTAAATCTCCTCCATTCCACCCCCTGCCAAGGGCAGGGACACCTTCCAGTATCCCAGGTGGCTCCTGTACATGCACTTATAGATTTGTCACAATTCCTGGGATTTGCAGTATTGCCAGAAAACTTTAATGCTAAAGCCAGAAAAATGTCCAAGAGCTGATGAAAACCAAACCAGGGATTAAGGCAGCCAGAACTCAGGTGCAAAAATGTTCCCCTTGCATGGAAGGATCAGGAAATGTTTCCCACCCAGTTGATTCTCCAGCAATTCCTATATAGCAATTTTCCCAGTTTCTTTTCCACACCTGTTGCTTTTGGTGCTCAGTGCCAGCTCCTTAGGAACAGATATCTTCTTGCATGGAATTCAGTCCCTCTGCTGAATCCATGCTTCTTGCTGGGAGAGCCTTGGAAAACCCTTTCAGCGCCAGTACTAAACCTCTGGCATTGTGTGGGGCTGGAAAGTGATCCCTCCCAAGGCAGCCTTGGAGCAGGAGGCAGCTGGGACATGCCAGGTGCTTGAAGGGTCAGTGTCAGCTGAGGTGGCTTTATGGCACTCTGAGAGCTGCAGTTTCATGGCAAGTTGAGATACATGGTGGATTGAAGCAGTAGCTGTGCACGTGGTGAGCTCCAGAACCTCCACAAGGCAGTGGATTTATCCATTATTTTCTTGCCTGTGAACAGGGAATGGCAGCCATTCCCTACTCTGAGGGATACTGGGACATTTGATCTATAATATACATATATGATAAAGGTGAGAAGCTGAAGCAAAGCAGCTAAAGATGGAAAATATAAAAGCACCGGGATATGAGTGAGGAGTTGCAGATGGGAAGGTTTCTCCTTTCTTTCACAGGGATCCTCATCATGTCACTGAGGAAACCTCTTGATCTTGCCTTTGGATTTGGAGTTTTTTGGAATTCAAAACCCTCAAGTGCGGATGTAAGTGAAACCATTCCTGGACAAGTGCTGCAGGTTACCACGGTGTTCCAGAAATCATGTTGGGTTTGCTCTAAAATATGGATTTTCAATATTCTTTTAAAAGAAAATCATTTGATGAATCTGGGAGAGCTTGTTCCTACCTTTGGCTGGTTCCATCCTCACAAAGGCCAGTTCTATTTTTTGGAGGAAAACCTGGTGGATGTGTGCCTTTGGGATGTAGCTTTGGCTTGGTTCTTTAGGCAGGAACTCTCCAGGCCATAAATATCTTCGTTTCTCCTTCCGTGAGGGCTTCCCATTAATGGGACAGGTTTTTTCCAGTTCAGAGTGGAACCACAGATATTAACAGCCCTTTCCCTGCTAATCAGATGTTGTGGAAGACTCTGGGATCTCCTTTCCTAAGGGAATCAACAGTTGTGAGCACACAGAATAGGAGAAAATTAACATTTGTGAGCACACAGACTGTGTGGAAATGCAACAAAACACCCGACCAAAATATTGGCTGTAAATCTTCCTCATTCATTATCTTATTTTGTGAAGTTTATCCTGTTATCTGCTCAGTGGGAGTATTATTCCAATTAAATGTGCTTCCTGGCAATTGCTTGCAGCATTTAAGTCTTTAGGTGTTTTTGGTGCTTGAGGAATTGCTGTTTCTGCTCTAACATCGGGCTAATTCTCCACAGAAATTGTCCCTCTGGTTTATGGAAAAGCCCTTAGGAATAGACTATGGCGATGGGGATGCTGCAGTCCCCGATTTTCGTCCCTGGGGCAGGGAGTGCTCAAGGGAGCAGAGCCAGCCCCAGGGATCTGCTCCTCTCCTGGGGAATGAAGAGGGGAGTGATCACCCCCCATTCCCTGCTCTGGAGGAGAAACAGAAATCCTTTCTTACCCTTCCTGATAACAAAGTGACAGTGATTCCTCTCTCCCTGGGGCAGGCAAAAGACACAAATCATGGTCAGAGGAAGCTGCTCAAACACCCACCAGAGAAAAGTTACGGTGGTCCCAGAACCTTAAAATCCTGCTGAGCCTTCATCCCTTTGGGGCTGAGGCCCACAGGACCCCCAAGCCCGGGATGAGCTCCCATGAATGTCTCTTGGGATTGATTTCACATGTGGGATGCTGTGGAATGCTCACATCCTTGTGGAATCTGGCTCATTTTAGCATAATTCCCACTGGCACCTGCCTGTCCCCTCCCTCCGGAGTGTTTCTGTCCTCTGAGCTCTAATGGTGCTTTAGTCCTGCAAATGAAGGTACAGAATTCCTGCAGAGGGACAGGTAGGTGCTGCTTCATCCCAAATCCTTGGAATGCAGCCTTGGATCCACATTTAGCACACTGCACCTTTCCCAGTGCCACCTCCGGGATGTTTGCTGCCTCCAGCCCAGTCCTGGCTGAAGCCTGTGCTCCATCCCCTGTTGGGAAAATTCAATCCTGGCTCCCAGCCCCACGCCTTCCCAGAGCGCTTCTGGGGGAGGAATTGCTAAGTGAGGAAAAGCTGTTTGTAAGCAGGGTTGGAGGATCAGGTCTCTGATGGCCAATTTCATTGCAAACAAAGACTTTATTTTTGCTTTATCTCTCCTTTAACCCGTTAGCACCTGTAAGAGGCAGTGCCAACAAAAACCTGCTTCCTGAACACAGCTGAGGGTGGGGAGGACTCTGCCAGGTAAGTGGCTTCACTATCAAATACCTGAAAACCTTTTGGAGTTGTTTGAAGCAAGCTCTGGTCTCGGTCTTTGGTGAAACAACCACTGTGAAGAACTTGCTCGTCGGGCTGCTTGGAATTGTTCTGCCCATCTGAGTGATCTGATTTGATGGAAAGCTTGGAGTTCTCTGTCTTTATTTCCCTGCTCTGTCTCCTTTCTCATCACCAGGAGGTTTGGATTTTCCCCCCTGCCCTGCGAAGCCTTAATTCCCGGCGGGGATTATCCTGTCGGTGTGCTCACAGCTGTGTGTTTGCTCGGAGCAAGTGCCTCCTGCTCTCACCCAATTGTGGAGTTTCGCTCGAGTGGAACAACCATTAACCAAAATATGCAGTTCTCGCCTCCTTCATTTGCCTTCTGAGGTGGCAGGCAGCAAACTGAGTCCCTTTTCCTGCAAACTAGGATGTTTAGAGGGGCTAAACTTGGATTTCATCTGGCATCAAAAGCAGATAAATAACCCTTGAGCAGAGCAGGGCAAGGCCGTGCTCGCATGGCCCTGTGGCTTCTGGCCAGGGGAGGGGAAGGGCAGGGCAGTGCTTTGTCCTTCTCTCCTGGAGAACACCTTGCTGCCTTCTGCTTTGCTTCCCGACTGGGAAGATGGGATTGTCGGCACTCCTGCTGCTCCTGGGACTGCAAGGATGAACTCCCTGGAGAGACTGAGCAGGCTTGGGAAGAGCTGTGGATGCACTCCAAGTCTTCCTCTCCTCAGCCCCGATGCACGAGAGGCAGCTCTGTGTGAGCTCCCCCTCACAGGCCCGAGCCCTGGGCCGGCCTGGCCTGACCAACCTTGTGCTCATGGAATCTCCTGAGCTGGATCAGACCCACAGGATCATCCAGGCCAGCTCCTGGCCCTGCACAGACACCCCAACAACCCCACCCTGTGCATCCCTGAGAGCGCTGTCCAAACACCCCTGGAGCTGTGGCAGCCTCAGGGCTGTGCCCATTCCCTGGGGAGCCTGGGCAGTGCCCCAGCACCCTCTGGGGGAAGAACCTTTCCCTAATACCTAACCTAAACTGCTCAAACCATTCCCTGGGTGCTGTCCCTGGTCACAGAGAGCAGAGATTGGACCTGTTCCCTCCACTGCTTCTCCAGAGGAAGCTGCAGACAGTTCTCCATGCAGGTGTTCGGACAATTCCAGCAGGAATGCTGAGCGGGACGGCCCAGCCCTGCCCAGCAGCTGAGAGGGGCAGCTTTAGTGCGATGCTCTGCGAGATAATAAACACCAGGTGAGACATAAAGAACAGCAATTTGGCTGCTGTGTTAGCTCGCTTTGGAAGGAAAACGATCCCTTTGGGGCACAGAGGGGCAGCGCTTCCCTCCTCCTCTGCTGCCTGGGAAGCTCCTCCTGGGGCAGGGAAGGTGCTGGGGTGTGGAGGGCACCAGCTGAGGCCAGTCCAGCCTCTCCCAGAGGATGTGGCCCCCTCCAGGAGGGCACAAAGTGCCTCGGCAGCGAGATCTGTGTGAGAGGCAATCACACCAACACAGCAGGGCTCTGGCTCCTTGGCTTGCTGTTGGATGCCCTTGGGCTCCGAGGGCTGGCTGGGGCTTGAGAGGGGAGAAGTGCAAGCTGTGTTCCAGTGATAGTGGTTTAATTCCGTGCCTGGTTTACACTTACATAGTTTAATTTTAAAGTCTCCTCAGTTGTTTTGTCGTTTGTTTTTTTTTCAACTCTCCTTTTTTTTTTTTTTTTATTTTGTACAAGGTGAATGTCGAGCAGTAATGTAATGAAAAGTTGACAGGCACAGATCTTTTTTAATAACTCTTATGTTGTGTAGCCTAAATTGGTTTAACCATAGCTGAGCTGAATAATAAGCAGAAGGGAATTCATCTCATGTACCATGGATATTTTGTAAGTCTCCTTTAGAAAGGGTTCAGAGCTCTGGCTCTCATTCCAAAAGGGTGGGATTGTGGTTTGTTGTGTGCTTTTGGTCACCAGAGAGCTGGGAATGGCAGGGATGGGACCCTCCATCCTCCACTGGAATTGAGAGAGAAAGCAAATCCATCCTTCTGCAGGCAGAGCACATTCCTTACGTGCTGCACAGTGTGGAGCTGCACCAGCTCCCATCGGCAGCCTGGAGTGGGATTTTGGGAAGTGCTGAAAACCCAGCAGCTTCCCAGCCCTTCTCCCAAAACCCATCTCAGGAAGCTGTGGTGTAACCCAGCATGGGAGAGGCTCTGGGGATGGCAAAGGGAGGGAATGTGCAGGTGGAGATGCAAAGCAGAGGTGTGCCAGGGAGCAGGGCTGATGGAGCTGAGGACCCCTGGAGGTTCTGGGGTGCTGCAGATCCCAGGAGAAGAGGAACTGTGGAGTGCTGTGAGAAGGCTGCCTCTGGTTTGCCTGGCTATGGTGAACAGGCTTCCAGAGCGCTGGAGGGCTGGAGGTGGAGGTGAAGGGAGAAAAACTGCCAGTCCTTGGGTGAAAGCTGGGAAATGGTTTCTGCAGTTAGTACAGGGCACACAAATCCCCCGTTACTCCAAACAGAGTGAAAAGCCAATTTTACAGAAGCTTTTCCCATCTTCCATCTCCAGGTGTTCCCTCTTTTCTTTTTCCATGTCCTCACTGCTCATTCATCTTCCTTTCATTCTTGTTTTTTCAGGGATGACTTTGTTGTTTTCCTCACTTTTGGCCCTCTCTTCCCAATGTTTTGCATGCATTGACTCCATTCTCTCTCTGTCATCGTGACAACAACAAAGTGCAGCATCCTCCTGATGACCCACTGCAAAACTGCAAGCAAAATAGGCGTGAAACAACTTCTTCTGGGGACCAGAAAAGTTGTGTGGGGCCTGTCACCGACAAACACTCAGCCTCTGCTCCAAGGGTGTCCACATGGAGGAGATCCCTGTGGTGTGCTCTCTGCCTGTGATTTCCCAGTGCTTTTCAGGCTGGGATACAGAAAGGTTCCAGTGAAATGAAAAAGAAAAGGACGTCCTGTGATGAAAAGCATGATAAATTTTACCTATCAAGGTAAAAATTACAGAAGCACAGGATCATTAAGGTTGGAAAATACCCCCAGGGTTGTCAAGTCCAACCTGTGACTGATCCCCACCTTGTCACCAGCCCATAGCACTGAGTGCTACATCCAGGTGTTCTTTGGACACCTCTGGTGATGGGGGCTCCAAAACTCCTTGGGCAGCCCCTGCCAAGGCAAGAGCACCCTTTCCATGGGGAAATCCCTCCTGATGTCAAACCTGAACCTCCCCTGGCACAGCTTCAGGCTGTTCCCTCTCCTCCTGTCCCTGTTCCCTGGGAGCAGAGCTTGACCCCCCCTCCATCTGTCCCCTCCTGTCAGGGAGTTGTGCAGAACCAGAAAGTCCCACCTGAGCCTCTTTTTCTCCAGGCTGAGCCCCTTTGCAGCTCCCTCTGCTGCTCCTGCTGCTCCAGCCCCTTCCCCAGCTTTGTTCCTGGACACACTCCAGCCCCTCAAGGTCCTTGTTATGAGATGCCCCAAACTGGATACAGCACTCAAAGTGAGGCCTCACCTGCCTGGATTTAGGCAGCTGGGGACAGATTTTTATTTTATCTGCTCTCTGCAGGTGTTTTCTTGTACACCTCCAATAACATGACCACACATTATTTATTCTGCACCTTGCTCAGTGCTTGCAATAAGAGAGGCTTAGAAACCTTCCTTGCACCAACCGCTGTGGTAAAATAAGGCTTGAATTAAAGTGATTTTTTTTTTCCATGTGAAATTATAATTTCCAAAGGTCCAAAATACCTTTAATCCTGTAAGCACCAGCCTCTTACCATGACCATTCCTCATTGCTCCCTGGCTGTGGGGTAGATTTTCCTTTGAATTGGAATGAATTTCACAGTAAGGAGTTTGAAACAAAGAACGTTGATCTACAAATGAGACCTTTCACTTGACCCCGAGCAGTTCTCTCATTCAGGAAACAGCTCCATCTCTGTGCCTTTCTCATTCCGTTTGGATAAAAAGATGAAATGGAGAGTTTGTTTCATCCTTCAGCTGCTCTGTCCTCAGGGCAGCTCTGGATTTGGGATGGATTTGGGGATGGATGATCAGGTTCAGGGCGTGGGTGGTGCAGAGAACGGAGCAGAGGTGCCGGGGCCAGGCCAGAGCAGTCTCCCAGGGTTAAAGGTGTGGGAAGATGGGAATCTCTATCCAGGCACCCTCTGTGATGCAGGGCAAGGAGCTGAAGGTAGCAGCAGCTGCATCCTTGCCTTGGGAATGCAGGTCCAGGGCTGATGTGGGGAACTGCAGATAACTCGTCAGAAGTTTACAGGAGGTTTGACTCGGCACAGGCAGGGCTGAAGGATGATAAATGCTCTGGAGTTCGTCAGCCTGGTGACACCTGGAATAGCAAAAAACTGCTTGGTATATTCAGGAGCTTGAGCTTTAATCTCTGACTGCTCAGCTTCTCATTTTTATATGTGACATTGCTGGGAAATGAATTTATATATAAAATCATTTCTATCTGAAACCATTTATACACGATGTGCTGAGAAATGAAATATTTTCAACTACATTGTTCAGAGAAGTTGAGCCACATTGAAGAGGAAATGAGCAGTTGTCTGTTGAGACAGGCTTTGGATGTTGTATAGTAAATAATAATTAGGGTGATAAAAGTCTGCAGTGAACAATTATCCATTCCACAAACAAGGCAGGTGTTTGAGGGGGAAAAATAGGAGGCAATTGGGTAATGAGGCTGTAGCACAATGTGTGAGCACAATGCAATTTGCACAGACAATTTAAACCTGGCACGGGCCGCTCTCGGAGCACCTGACACGGAAACCTGGATACGTCCTGGACATGATTTTTGATGTAACACCACATTAACAATTATGAATCGTTCTGTGCAGAATGACTCAGTGCTCCTGGCTGAGCTCAGGCCCTGCAACAACCTGAGCTGTGGGAGAAACAAAACAGAGGAGGTGGATATTTGGTGTCTGGCTCCAGTTTGGCCACTGTGTCGTGGCTGTCCTGAGTGAGGGGAGATGTGGCTGCTGCACATTTGTTATTCCACCCTTTCCCTTCAGTCCAGCTCACTGAAAATCCAGCTCTGCAAGAGGGGGGGAGCTGCTGCTTTGCAAACAGCTCACTCCTGCAGTTCAGACAGGTTAAGGAGCATCCTGCCAGCAGTGATGGGATCCCGGGATGCTGAGGCCGATTCCCAGCCCTGCCATGGTGCTTGTGGGGCAGAGGGAAGGCAGCAGGAGCCACATCCCTGCTCCCAGCATGCTGTGCTGGGTGTGTGGGTAGCCTGTCCCCCCTTCCCATGGTTTCTGTGTCCCTGCAGCAAGGATTGTGCTGCTCCGGCCCAGCTCCCTCGCCGGGTGAAAATGTTTCATCTCAGACAAACACTTGTCTCATTATCGGCCTGCGCTGGCTCTGCGCTATCTGCTTACTGCCTGGCTTGGAGACACCTGTTCTGTGTCCAAGCATTGGAGAGAAAAAACTCTCCAAAGCTGTCAACAGCCATGAAAAGGCTGTTTCCATGGGAACGTGCTCCGCTGAGCCCCGAGGATAATGAACTGCTCCCCGCCTGTGGAAACACTGGCCAGGGCTGCTGCCAGAGCTGGGGGAGCTGCTCCCTCTTCAGAGATGCAGGTCCCTGGGTGCTGTCCTGTGGGAGCCATTCCCAAAGGAGACACTGTGCCTTGGCAGTGCCCAGGGAGAGGATGGATGTGGGACCTGTGCTAGAGGAGCTGGGAGCAAACACCAGCTGCTCCCGTGCTCATTCCCTCTCAGCTCAGCTCTCACCAGTGCTCTCTGTCAGGGATGGAAGAGTGTGGCATAAAACTGTCATGGGGCTGCTAAAATCAGCCTGGGTAGCAATGTTCAGTCCTGGGATCTACATCTCTTTTCAGTGGGAAAGTGTTGGAAAAGTTCCTGTGCCGTGACTTCAAGGGTGCATCACATAATCCCAGAAAGGTTTGGCTGGCAGGGACCTTAAAGGCACATCCAGCTCCACCCCTGCCATGGGCAGGGACCTTCCACTATCCCAGGTTGTTCCCAGCCCCATCCAGCCTGGCCTTGGACTCTTCCAGTGATCATGGGGCAGCCACAGCTTCCCTGGGCATTCCTTCCCAATATCCCATCTCTCTCTGCCACCTGTGTCTTTGATCATGTCTACTCTGAGCCTTCTGTGCCCACCTTTTCCTTCTTACAATCATGAAAGTTGGAAAAGCCCTCTCAGATCAACAAGTCCAACCATCAACCCAGCACCACCCCTGTGTTCACCACTAACCCATGTGGTGCCACATCTCCATGGTTTTTTTTGACATTTCCAGTAATGGTGACTCCACCACTGCTCTGGGCAGCTGTGCCAGTGCTTTACAAGCCTTTCCATGTAAAAAATATTCCTAATATCTAATCTAAATCTCCCATGGCACAACTGATGGAGGTCAGAGAGTTGGAAACTTGAACTGGGATAAATGGGAGAAAGAAAGGACAGGATCAACAGGTGCCTGGATGAGTGGGACAGGATGTCCTTCCTAAAGGGCAGGCATCAGGCTCCACAAATCTCTTCAAGAATCTTTGAAGGCATCACAGGGCATGTAGACAAGGTAAATCCAGTGGACAAAAATCGACTTAGATTTCTGGAAGGCTTTTGATCACTTTCCTTCACAGAGCAGCTTAAGGATACTAAGCCCCTGTGGGCTAAGAGGAAAGGTCATCCCATGGATAAGGGCTTGAAAGGCAGGAAGAGCCCCTCACTGAGGGAGGCCAGCAATGGTGCCCTGCAGGGATCTGTGTGCCTGCAGCTTGTTGCCAGTTCTCTGTGCTCATTAAAGGTCTGGAAGGTCAGTCAAGATGGAATGTAAAGGTAGATGATGCTAAAAACCCTGATGGTGATCAGGAAGGGAAGCACCTTGTGGGATGGAGTGGTCAGGAATTAGAGAATCCAATGGAGAGAAAGGCAGGGATGCACGTGGGGACAGGCACTTGTCACTTGGCATGCAAATGATGAATACTGAGCTGGGCTCTCACTCCTCAGGGACATCCCAAATTATTCTATGGAAATAGCATGGCACAGCTCTGCAGCTCTCCAAAAGCCAGAGGATTAGTGGGAAAGGATCAGGGAATAGAACAGAGGCTACAGCCAGGGCTCTGTGACTTGTCTGCTCAGTGCAGTTCCACACACCCACCTCATCAAGGACTTTCAGGAGCTGGGGAAGGCACAGAGAGGAGAAGCAAGCCGCAGCAGCGTGAGGAGAACTTGGATGTGAGGAATCATGGAATGGTTTGTGCTGGGAGGGACTTTAAATCTCATCTATTTCCACCCCTTTTGTGGGCAGGAAAGCCTTTCACTAGCCCAGGTTGCTCCAAGCCCCATCCAACAAGAATTAGGGGCTTAACAACAGGAGTAGTAGAGGGAATATTCAAATGAAGATTGTACTTCATAATTAAACACGTAATTGCACATTGCCCCTTGCAGGCTCCCTCAGACTAGGTGCCCAGGCTGACAGAAATCCCATGGGATGTGCTTTAGCCATTCTCCTGGAAATGGAGGGGAAAATTAGATGTTTATTCACGTTGGGAGGTTTCTGTTTCCCACTGTGGTGTCTGATTGTTAACAGATAAATTGCACACGCCACTTTGTGCTGCTCATTGGGTTTTTTTGGTTTTTTTTTTTTAACCTCTGCATTCATGGCCCTTTAAAAGCTTAGGAAAACAGGTTCCCCTCTCCATGAGACTTTTGGTTTTCTTAAGGGAGATTAGACAAGGTGAAAAGGCGTCAGACTTTTCTGCAGAGAAGACAACAGTGAAGTGTCAAGCAGGCAAAGAAGGAAAAACCCTTTTGGGAGCACTTGTCACTTCTCTCTGTTATTTCAGGTGTCTCAGGCTCCTGCCATGGCATTTCAGAGTGGTCTGTTCTGTTTATTTGATGTTCTAGACCAAAGGGAACGGTCAGCTGAGGAGGATCCCAGAGGGATGATCCCTGGACTCCTAAGGTCCATTCCCAGGCCAGAAGAGAATTCTCAGGGATGCTTGTAGCCCAAAATAAAGCCAGCAGGAGCCAGCAGCCAGCTTAGTGCTTGAGCCTGTAGCTGGAGTGCTGCAGGGATGATTCTCCAGCTTCTCCAGGTTTTCATTAGGAGTCTTTCAGCTCTAATGCCTGGGAGCCACTGCTGAGCACTGCCACTCTCTTATGTTACACGCTGTAGGAGAGTGAAAGCAAATAAGACTAAAAGTGTGGAATAAGTCATCCTAATGTCAGGGATATGAGTTGTAAGTGCCCTGCTGATGGCAGAGATGTGATTAGCCCCGGGTCAGGAAGGTGTAGGATCACACAGCCAGCACTGCTGTGAGCTTAATTCTGGCAAGGTGCTTCAGCACTGCATCATTTATCCCTGTTCCAACCTCTGCAGCTGCCTGCAAGTGCTGCTGCCTCATCCTGGGCAGCCCCGAGGGCTGGCTGGGACACTGGGAATCTGTGCTTCCCAGTGCAGGACCCTGCTGAGGAAATTTGTTATCTTACCCTGCTCTTTCTCTTTTAGCAACAAGCCACAGTGACAACAGACCAGAAAATTTAAATACAATAATGAGAAAACAGGTAATAAAAGTCAGTTTGGCAAGAGGCTGCCAGGGCTGGCGGGGTGTTCATTATGTGCTGGATCAAGGATACTATGAAATGTCAGTGTGAAGGGAATTCATTTCCCAGTAACAAGCATGACAGAGCAGTGAATCGAGCAGAAGGCTGTCTGCAGGCACCAGGGTGCTGAAGCCTCATCAGAATTTCACTTCCAGGGACTTGAAGGGCGTGTTCATTTGAGGTTTGAAAAGTACAATTTTTTTTCCCAGAGCAAAGATTGGTCCATGCTCCATGCATGGATGTGCTGCCAGGAGGAACACCCCACCTGGGAACACTCACCTGGGAACACCCCACCTTCCCTGCTTGGCCACAGAGGATCATCCCTTCCTCTTGTCTCGGGTCTTGCTTCTCCCAGGCTCAGAAATCCCACTGAGGATCTATGCTCAGCTTCCAAGGACTTTGTGCCCATTGGTGTGACAAGGAAAAACCCATTATGGGCAAATCCTTGGAGCTCTGAAGAATTCCACAGTACTGGGAGGGGAATATCATCTCAGAGCTGAGGGATGGGAGGCACAGAGCAGAAAGGGGAGGAGGCAACAAGCTGACCCACGGGAATGTGAGTTTATAGGGAATTGGCAAGCAATGACAAAATCTGGAAGGTGGGTCTTGTCCAAAACCTGCTCAGCAGGGTCAGGCTGGAGGCGAGGATTCTGCAGGCCCTGGAGATCAGTAGGTGCAAAAGGAAACACACACAACACACAGGTGGCTTCTCTGGAGATGGCTGTGACAAAGTGGAAAGAGAAGTGGGATATGGTTTGTAATCAGGAAATGCTGATCCCGTGCCAGCCAATGGCAGCATGAGGACACCATGGCGTATTTTGGGAGCCCAGGCCAGCTGGGGAAAGCATGAAACTTTCACCAAACCACAGGGTTATAAAGCCCAGACTAAAACATCCCTTAAGCCCAGGCCGCGTGCAGCAGTTTGTAGTTTTTCCCAGTGAGCCTCAAAGAGGGATGGTGGAAGGGAATTACCCCTGCAGGCTCTGTTGGAAAAATCCTTCAGCTTGCCTGGAAGTTCCTGCTGAGCCCTCCCCTGGAACAGTCACTCCCTTTTCCTTGGACCTGCCCTCTCCCGTCCTCTACTGCCATCAAGTGCTACCCAACCTTGCTGTGGCAGAGATTTCCAGGCAGGGGCCCTCCAGAGCTGTGTCTTTCCTGCAGTTTTCTCCATTAAATCCATCCTGGGTCCCCATCATCTTGGTTGGACCTTTTCCTCGCCTCCCAATGTCTTGGAAGAGCAAAACTTCCCTGCTGGGCACGAGCCAAAACCTGGATGGATGAAACTCAATGTTCCCAACCCAACCAAGGGACTGCTGGGTCTGATATGGCTCACACAAGGAATTTATAGCTCCGGGATGAATGCTCTGGAAGTGAGACTCATATTAGGCTGAAAAAAAAGGAGGAGGAACTAAGAGGCAGGAATATAAAGATGGAAGTCCTCCAAAAGAGAGACATTTAGTGCCGGGACTACGCAAGTCAGACTCAGTATATTATTTTTTTATTGCTACAAGAGTCTGCTTGGTAATTTGTGCTGCCCTATTATTGCAACAGAATTAATTGCACGGTGGCTCTCGCTGAGTACCGGGGATCTGCAGGAGGCAGCCAGGGATGGAGCAGCCGAACATCCGGAGCCTGCAGATCTGGAGCTGGGTGGGACTTCTTGGCCATGGGGCTCTTTCCCTGCAATTGAACAGGAAAATGGAAGAGCTGAATGAAGAGAAAGAATGAAAGGCTGAAACAAATGGCACTGTTCAAACCTTGCAATGTGATTTTTAAATGAATATCTGCAGCCCCTCTGGGCTGCCTGCATAGGCGGGACTGGCTGTCTCATTCCGTGCTCCTGACAAGAGCTGGAGCGCCTTCCCTTGGTTTTAAGTCCTTTGATCTATCACACGAGGCACATTGATTAAAAAACAGAGGGGAAAAAATGGGAAAGAGTGCAGCAGAACCCAGGACTGCAGAGGTCAGTGGGTTTGCAGCAGCCTGCAAATGTTTTGCTGCCAATGTGGCCTTTCTCTGTGGCTGGAATGATTTGGGCACACCAGGTCTTTCCAAGGTGCAGAGCTCAGGTGGCAGGAGGCCTCCCTGCTTCCAAACACAGCTGGAAGCAGAAGTGTGTGAAGCTAGATTTCCTATGGATTTTGGAGAAAACAGTCTGTACTCAGCTATTTGGACAGCATAGTTACAGTCTGCAGTGAGCTCTCCCCAACAGAATTGCCTTCCAAGAGGCAGCTCTGGAACACAGGGCTCAGGGAATTCGGGTGAATTTCACCCAGATGCCTGTGCTCCCATGTAGGCAGATCACCAGCTGTGGGGCTGCAGGTAATGAAGTGCCTTTGAGGATGAGGATGGGACAGGAATCCTGGAGCTGTGAGCCTGCCTGAGCAGCCTCTCCTGGCTGTGTGGTGTGTGCCTGTGGCAGGGCTGGATTGATGTGCTTAGGGACACGAGCTGCCTCCCAGCATCTTCTCCATTTCCAGGTCCTCTGGAGACAGCTTTGTGTCTCCACACCTGTGTCTTCCTGGCCTTTATTTTTTCTGTTGGACAAACCAAATAGTGTCGTAGGAGTTGTGATAGGTATTCAAATGCACCCTTTCTCCCAAAGGGCTCCCCTGTTTTCTCTGTGTTTATCCAGGGCTACATGGAATCACAGATGCATTTGGGTTACAAGGAACCTTAAAGCTCATCCAGTCCCACCCCTGCCATGGCCAGGGACACCTTTCACTATCCCAGGCTGTTCCAAGCCCCGTCCAGCCTGGCCTGGAACACTTCCAGGGCTGAGCAGCCACAGCCTCAGCAATTGGCAAGACAGGGATAAAGCAGCAACTCAGATTTTCTTCCAAGGCAGGGACTGGAGCGTTTGCCTCCCTGTTTATTTTCCTATGTCACCTCATGAACAACTTTATGGGTGTCTTGCCACCTTTGAGGCACTTTGTTATTCTTCTATTTCCCCTATGGAGCCCATGTGTAAAGCTGGGGGGTGCTTTTAACCACCGTGGCTTTCACAGCACCGCGGCTTACAAAGGTCTGCCCCAGGCAGGGAGGAGCAGAGTCCTGCCCACGAGTGGCACGTGTGTCACACACAGGGCACACACCCCTCTGTAAACCTCACCCTGGAGGTGCCTGGCAGGCTTCTTTGGGAACGGGATAATCCTGGCATTAGCCCTGTTCCTGCTCAGATTCCTGCCAGGCTCCCTGTGCTTGGGAGCGCTGTGGCTGGAGCGAGCCCAGCAGGACCAGGCTGCTGAGAGGAGCCCACCCAGCTCGGACGCGTGACCTCGGCGCTGCCGGAGGCAGCAGGAGCTCCTGACGTGTGGGCTTTAATGGATTTGTGTTCTCTGACACCGGGGCTGAGCGGCTCTGCGGGGGCCAGCCCGGTCTGGAACAAATCAGGGAGCCCTCAAGTGCTTTGTTGTGTTTCTGGCTGAGGGACTGAGGAAGTTTTGCTGCCTTTGCTGCTCTCCCGTTCCCGGCGAGGAGCCGAAACCTCCCGGCAAGGAACGAGCACAGAGGCTGCGGGGAGCGTGCTGGGAAGAGGATTCTGCTGGAGGAGGATGAAGGCTATAACTCCCTTTTACCACAGGCTCCGGTCCAGGCAGGCGCTGGAATCTTCCGCTGGCTTTGCCCACCAGCCGCTGGGGCCAGGAATGCTGGGTTCCCGCACTTTTGGCAGGAAGAAACAAACAATTCCTTGCTGGCAAGTCCGTACACATGCACAAGGATCTTTTCCAGCAAGATTTGTGATGTTTTCAAAGGCATAAAGTAATTTGTGTCTTATTAAATCGTTGAAATTGCTGATGATGGATGATTTGTAAATTCGTCTTGCGAAATGCTGGCAGCTGCCCTGAGGATCGGTGGGAGCAGCTTCCAAGGTCCCCCAACTATGGTCCAAGAGTTGTAACCCCCAAAGCCACAGCAGGAATGTTGGAAATAACTTTCTCCATAGAAAAGAGCTGTTGTGCTTCTCTTGCTTGCTGTTCCTAAAGGCTGCTGCTCCGAAGGTCCTGTTGTCATCTCTGGAATACTGAGCAGGTTTGGGGTACATTTGAAATACAGCGATTAAATTCCACTTCCTGAAAGGGGAACAAGGACCTGGAGACCTGCAGGGTCTTGCTTACAGTGGCCTGCAAAGGCCTTTGCACTAAAGGGAAACAAATGGAAACCACAATGGTTTCTTCTTCCATTAGAATAATATTCAAAGGGAAGCTGGATTCTCTCTCTTTTTGCAGCCTCCTTGAAGTGGGATGTTTAAGCAATACACAGCCAACTTTGCTTGTGCATTAAATATAAATAAAAATAGAACCATTGGTACAGAGCCAATGTCATGGGAAAAGAATATCCCAGACCTGGGGACTGGGACCTTTGGGGCTAATGGGATTTCTCAAGATGGTGTCAGGCTTTCCCCACTCTCTAGGGCTCACTCGAGGAGCCCACCTGCATTTTTACAGATGTAATGTGAAGAGATTAAGAAGCATCTGGAGCTGTTGTACCTCTGCTCCTGAAAAATGCAAATCCCAAGCTCGGTATTCACAGGATCCTGGAGATCAAAGGCACAGCTCTGTGGATGTGGCATGGCTCTGCCGCTCCTGCTGAGAAAATCAGCCATGGGGACAGCTCTGGGAGCTGTGGGAGCTGCTGGCCAAGCTGAGAACAGCCACAGAAGCTGCTCTCACATTCCTATTCCAGCTTTTCCTGCTGTGCTCTCAGGGGGGAGAGCATGTGGGGATCGCCCACTGTCAGCCTGGTGTTCCAGGGGTAAGGACTGCACAATTTTCCAGCTGCAGTGTGTAGAGAAAACAGCTCCTGGAAACACATTGCAAAGCTGATTCTTTCGACCAGGAATGCTTTTCTTTAAGGTACTCAGGGAGAAAGGGATTCGTGTTGGATGTAACGAGTTAATACAAACGGCACAGATTGGATGTTTTGCCTCGGGACCAGGCAGAGTCGGTGGCTTTTGTCACAGAGCAGTGCTACATTGGATCTTCACAAGGAAGGAAATTTTTCTGAGGGAAAGCATTGCCAATGTGCAGAATTAACTTGTGTTGAGACAGGGAGCTCCTGGAGCAGGGCCAGCGGAGATGCTGAAGGGCCTGGAGCATCTCCATGCCCAGGAAAGGCTGAGGGAGCAGGGGCTGCTCGGCCTCGAGAATAGCCCCAGATGAGAGGGGCCCTAAGCCCTGGGTGTCCGTGTGAGCAGGGAGGGCTCCGAGCAGGGACCAGGAGGAACGGGCAGGAACTGACCCCAGGAAGTTCCACCTGGACATGAGGAAGAACTTTCTGGGTAGTGCCTAAGCCCTGGACAGATCCCAGAGAGGGTGTGGAGTCCGCCTCACTGGAGATATTCCAGAGCAGCTGTCTGGACACACTGTGTGCCATGAGCTCTGAGCTGACCCTGCTGGAGCAGGGAGGTGGCACCAGGTGACCGCTGTGGTCCCTTCCAGCCTCGCCCACTCTGGAATTTTGTGTGACTCTTCTTGGTGGGAGATTCTTGTACCATAAGGCAACATTTTGTTGAGCAATTGCTGCCCCCAAACATTTTCACATCTCTGTGAAAAACTCAGGACATTTGTCCATTAAAAAATTCTCCCTAATGAAAACATACTCAAAAATAAAGTGGGAAAAATATAATTTCACCACATTTCTTACCTCACCACACTATGAAGGATAGGGAATGAGATTTTCTATACCTTACACTGCTGTTCCATATTTCTTTGCGGAGCTAAACCCAGCTTTACATAAAGCTATAGGGGCACATACTCTGCAATCACTTTGCACTCAGGAATATGTGTTTGCAAATGGAGCACTAATCATTCCCACTTTCCCAGCCTGTCTCCGAGGAATACATAATGTAATAAAGCAGACAAAAATTCCTGTGAATAGGGGAACTTTATCAGAACTGCTCCTGGGGTGCTCATCACGGGCTCATCACGGAGCGACGTGACAGCAATGCCAGGCGGGAACGCTCCGCTGGGAAGGATGGCGCCGGCACCGGGGCCTGTCACATCCTGACAGGATTCATGGAATATCTGCTGGCAGTGTGGTAATTAACTGGCCCCACCGGTGAGCACTGAGGGCTTGGCTTGCACAGGGTGGGTGGGAACGGGGCTATCAGTTATTTATTTATTTATTTGTTTGTTTGTTGTGCCTGGGAACACCCTCCTGCAAGTGCCACACCACTGGCAGAGGGAAATTCAGCTTGTCCTGGGGACTGGCTGCTTCCCTGGCTCCTGTGCAGGTGGGAATGGGGCTGTTTGGAGTGACAACACACAAAACAGAGAAGCTGCGGCTGCCCCATCCCTGGAAGTGTCCAAGGTCGGGTTGGATGGGGCTTGGAGCAACCTGGGATAGTGGAAGGTGTGCCTGCCCATGGCAGGGGTGGAATGAGATGTTGTTTAAAGTTCCTTCTAACCCAAACCATCCTGGGGTTTTGTGAAATGGGGAGATCCCTGCAGGGACTACAGCAGTGAGCTGGGACTGGGTCTCCCTGACTGCCATTGGGTTCCTGGAGGAAAGGACAAGGGAAAAGACTCAGTGGCATGTTCTGTTCTGATGTGTGTTGAGAGCAGGACATACTGGGAAAACAGGGATCAGAGGTAGAGAACACATTCAGAATTCAAAAGTTGCATTAAGGGAAGTGATCCTATTTATTTGCTTTTCCATATATTTCCATAGTTTAAAATTCTCACATCATTCTGTATATTAAAACTCCCCCTGCTGCAGTGTTGCATCAGTGGGGGATTCATGTTTTGAGGGGAAGAGGCATTTGGGAAGCAGGAGTAGGTTTGGGTTGCTGCTTTCAGAAATCTTTTGGAGAGAATCAATTACAGGCAGTGAAACATTCCAGTTTGTCCCAGCTGAGATCCTGACCTCACCTGGCAGCAAGGAGGACTCTGTTTCTTAGACAAGCAGGAAGTTAAAGGTGTGATGCATGTGCAACCCCTCTCTCTTCCTCATGATGGTTCCTCCACTGGAGTTATTCCTATGTGGAATAGCTCAGCCCACTTTTTCCAGAGGGCAGGAGCAGCATTTTCCTCAGCACTTCCCCCAACCTCTGCATTTTGGACGCTGATTTTCTCCTCTTTGCTCCTTTGCACGTTCCTTGCTGCTCCGGCGGATCCTGGAGGAGGAGGAGGGAGAGCCTGCTGCTGGGAAATATCCTGCTCCATCTCCTGCTGCCAGGGCAGGCATTTGCCAGGAAGGGGGATGTGTATCCTCCGCTCCCTCCCCTCCCAGCACGTGGGAAGCTCCTGGATGAGCAGCTCAGCAGCAGCTCCTGTGCATGGCCCCGTTCCCAGTACATAATGGGCTCTGCCTGATATCCAGCCTCCCTCTTCCTAATGAAGTGGTACCACCTTGGTGGCAGAGCCAGCCTGGAAAATGATAACGGATTTTGCACTTGGAGGCACGGGAAGGCAGGCCCTAGGGAGCGATCCTCCCCAAGACACAGGGATTATTGCAATTACCCAGCGACTGGAGGGAAGAATGGAGATGCAGTCTTTCCAGGCACACTTCTCCAGTATTAATATTTTTAATTAAGGTTATTGGCAGTGAGTTATGCTTTTGGCAGAGCAGATGGCACAACCTGAAGGGTGGGCTCTGCTTGTCCCCATGGTGGGGGACGAGATGCAAAGGTGATTCTGCAACTGTGCCTTGGGCCTGTGCAACCCCTTCTTTCCTCGTGCCGAGGGATCTCTGCAGGGACCGTGTCACTCTCCTTCAATTCAGGGACTATTTTATGAATTTTATGAAAATTCCAAGAGGAATGAAATCTCTTGCTCGCTCCTTGGCTTCTGTTGTTACAGACAGGGATCCAGGAGATATGGTGAGGCTGCCAGAGGATCAAAGGCATTTCATTTTTTGAAAGCATCACATTGATTTTCAAATCAATCTGGTTTACATACTTCTGGAGACTCTTCCACCTCCACCCCACCTTGGCCATCTCGTAACACTTTTATGAGTTTCAGGATCTCTAATAATCAGTTTAAGAGTCTCTAATTATCAGACACTAAGTGGTTTCTCCAAGGTCACATGGAAAGACAGCATCAGATCAAGAAGCCAAGGCCAGGTCCCATGGATCATCCTAAATCCTTAGGCCAAAAAGTTCTGCTGTGAGGGGGTTTTGTGGGTGGTAGTGTGGGTTTTTTGGGATACAATCAACAACCACAAGTGACCAACAGCCCTGCTTGTCCTCTGAAGTCTTCACCTTGAAAATGCTATAGTTGAGTTGTTTTGCCAAAAACTGAGACCCTGATGTGGACATAAGGCTTTGAGGGTGGGAAGGCAGCAGTAGCCAAAAAACCAAGTTTATATTGTGTATCATATCATATCAATCAGGAGTGTTTAGTTTTTGAAAGGTCTGTTGCTCCATGTCTGCATAGTGAGGAAGGAAGGGCTACAGGGTGCTTCCAAAATATCCCACTTAGGGTTTGCAGCTGGAGCCAGTGGTCATAAAGTCAAGGTTAAGCTTTGGGACAGTGGCTAAGTGACCTCAGGTTCCTGGAATGGGGCTAATGATGTTTGTCCTCACACATTGCCTCCTATCTGGAATTGTTATCCAAAGGTTTCCTTTGCCCTCCATTACCAGAGCTGGGCTGTTGGATAGGCAGGGAAAGGAGGCCCTGCCACACCTGGAGAAGGCTGCAGGCAAACCTGCAGAGCTCCCTTCCTCAACACTCCCCTTCAGCAGTGCAGCTCTCATCATCCTGGAAGTGTCCAAGGCCAGGTTGGATGGGGTTTGGAGCAACCTGGGATGGTGGGAGGTGTCCCTGGGAACAAGAACTGGATGGGATTTAAGATCTCTTCCCACCCAAACCATTCCATGGTTTTGTTTACATGAACCTACTCACCTGGACCTTTCCAACCTCACTGCATTTAAGGCAGCATTTTCTGGAGCTTGAACAAAAGTCAATTCCATACAGCTATGCCATATTTCAAGATTACCGCCTTTTCTTCCCTTTTGGAAAAGCTTCACCTACATCTCTGTCAAATCTAACGGGAAAAATTTGCTCTGGATATTCCAGCTCCTGAGTTCTGTGAGGAGCTGCTGTAAACTGGACCACAGAGAGATGTGGAAACTCAGCACCTTGCAAATGACCCACAACTCGTGTGTCCCAGCCAGTGGATGCTGATATCATAAAGGAACAATGTCCATCATAATTCTGTAGGCAGCAGGCAGCTCAACCCATCTCTACTCTTTCAATTTCAACCCAGATGCAATTTGTCAAAAACCATTGGTTGTTTATTAGGTTAATTCACAAGCTGTTTGTCAGGCACACACTCACAGGGGTTTATTAACAGTATAAATCCCCTAAGATCTTTCATTTCCCCATGCCTGTGACTGTAGGTGCTAATTTAGTAACTTAGACCTCACATATGACCTGTCCTCAGCCTTTTAAGTAAAAGTCAAACCTGACAGGAGATTTTTCTCTTTAAGTGAAGACCAGCTTGGATGGGACTTGGAAAACCCTGGTCTAGTGGAAGGGGCAGGGGATGGAATGGGATGAACTTTTAGGTCCCTCCCAACCCAACCCAACCCATTCCATGATTCTAAAGCCAACCTGCAGGATCTGGGGAGAAGGGAGAGGAGGGTGGCTGCTGTCCCCGTGCCTCTGGAGCCCAGGGCTGAGCTGCAGCGAGCAGCTCCCCAGAAGTAATTTCCAGGCGAAATTGCTGTAAAGAAAAAATTGACTTTTGACATAGGCTGATAAGCACTGATGTTTGTTTCCAAGGGCTTGTATTTTATGCAATTTAATACCTAACAATGACTGACAACAGTGGTGATGGTGAAAAGCATTAAAAAGGAGGGAACTGCAGTCATTTCCAGCTGCAAGCTTCTCTCCTGGTGGGCTTTTTCTTGTGATTTTCAGCATTTAGCTTGGTTGTTCTTATGCCATTGTTTTTGCAAGCTGAGGCTTGCATCCCCAAACACTGAATTTCCAGCTGAAGTAAACCCAAAATTCTCCACAAAGGATGCAGTGAGTGTTGCCTCATCTTTGAAGGGGAAATGTCTTGTCCCTCTCAGATTATCTTCATGAATGGGGAAAATGCAATGTGGTTATGTCCTTCTAAGGGACACCTCTGAACTGGAGTTCCTGCTAAAAGTCCTGTTTTCAAGGGAAGAAAAGCTCAGTTAAGATCAGTGTTTTCCCTCATCAATCATTCCTATTCAGGTCGATACTTCTGCTAGGACAAATATAACAAGGAGCTGGGGTCTGGAGGCCAGCAAGGAATGAGCAGCAGGAGCCTCTGATTCTTCTCTACTGGTGGTTAATGTGGTGTGGTCTAAAAGAAATCCCTTCAGGACACTCAGAGCCTCTTCTAAGTGCCCTGAGCCTGGCAGAGCTTCTGTTCATTCCCTGCTCTGAGTCATCCATGTTGTGAGCCCTGCTCACTCTTCCCATCTCTCCTGGGAATGGTGAGGTGGAATAGCATCCTATTCCCAAGCAGAGCTCAGTGGGGAAAGAGGAATGTGAGTGTGGTTTGAGAGGACAGGGGGATTAGAATGTCCCTGGACTACATCAGGAGCCTTTCAGATACGGCTTCCTCCCCACCTGGAACTTGTCAGCCTTGGAAATGTGCTGTCCTGGGTGGGTGTTGATCCATCAAAAGAGTGGAGGTAAAGGGGGGATGCACAGCCTGGCTGTGGTGCCCAGGGCTTGGTATAAACAAAACCCTCTGGTATTTCTTCTCACTCTGAGAAAGACACTGGAGTGTGTCCAGGGAAGGGAACAGAGCTGGGGAAGGACCTGGAGCACCACAAGTGACTGAGGGCCCTGGAGGAGCTCAGCCTGGAGGAAAGGAGGCTCAGGTGGGACCTTCTGGCTCTGCACAACTCCCTGACAGGAGGGGACAGCTGGGGGTGGTCAGGCTCTGCTCCCATGGAGCAGAGACAGGATGAGAGGAAACAGCCTAAAGTTGCACCAGGGGAGGTTCAGGCTGGATATTAAGAAGATTTATTCTCCAAAAGGGTTGTCCAGCTCTGTCACAGCTGCCCTGGGCAGTGGTGACATTGCCCCCATTCCTGAAGGGCTTTAAAAGCCATGTGGATTTGGCACTTGGGCACATGGGTCATTGGTGGCCTTGGCAGTGCTGGGGAACAGTTGGACTCTATGATCTTGGAGGGTTTTCCAACCTAAATGATTCTGAAGCAGTTTCCTTAGAGGCAGGAATTCACATTAAAGGTGGGACCGGAAGATCTTGTAGGTCTTTCCCAGCCTTGCTGGTTTTGTGCTTCTACAAAAGTGTCCAGGGGAATGTGGGGGTTGGTGACTCCACCTCCTGTCTTTGTTTCAGTGCCACTCTCGATCATCACCATGGCAGGTTGTTCGAGATCATCACCATGACCCAGTTGTTCCATTTTTATGGACTGTTGATCCAAGGATCCTGACTCAAACACTTTTCTGGTGTCATAGCTGATGAATTCCTGTCTGGATCCAGGTATAATCCTGGAACCACCAGGAGCTTGGGGGTGGCTGGAAAGTGCTGAAGTGCTGTCAAGTGAGGTGGGCTCAGCAGAATGAGTCTGTTGACAGCCTGGAGCATGAATACTTCATGCTTCATCCCTCATATAGAGCCCCCTTTGTTTATTCCCATCTTTATTCATCATCATCATCGTTATTTATTAATTAAGTTGCTTTGCCAAGCCAACAGCGTGAGCTCATGTCTGGACTCGAATGCATCCATAATTAATTGCAACTGTTGTGTTATGTTGTTGTGAGCAAAGGAGTGAAGAGTCTCAACAAAAAGTCTCTGGAAATTCAGAGATTATATCCACAATCCAAGTGC
Source organism: Parus major (assembly GCF_001522545.3). Taxonomy (NCBI): domain Eukaryota; kingdom Metazoa; phylum Chordata; class Aves; order Passeriformes; family Paridae; genus Parus; species Parus major. Next base: position 5,040,600 of record NC_031778.1, read on the forward strand.
TTTCTGAGCAAGAGGAAGAACTGGAGTCCAAGGTGTTGTTTAAGGAATTCATGTTTGCACTACACCTTCAGAAATCACTGATCCTCTGTCCCCCCTGTCAGAAATCTTCCTGAGCAGCTCCAAGTCTGCTCAAAATCAAATCAAGTTTTTCCTTTTAACACCAACTTCCTTCCCCCACTGCACTGACCTTCCAATGAGAGGCAGGGAGGAGAAGATATCACACATAAAACAAAGTGAGCGGAACCCACAAAGAGGGAACTGAATTCCCCCAAAATGTCACCTTGCCAGTTGGCTTTTATTGTTTTGATAGCGAGGCAATTTCGCTGACAAATCCGTTATCGGCCGCGTGCTGCACAAAAGCAGGAATGTGCCAGGGCATTGGAAAGTCCTTCTGAAATAACACAGCTCTGAGGAACACTTGTTAGAGACCAGGGATACAAATGCATTCCGAGAACACTGTAGAGGGGGCATAAATCAATCCTGCTTAAGCTGTGCCGTTCCTTGGAAAGTCTCAGCATTTGGATGCACGGCAGCAGAGGAAGCGGGAGCTCTGCTGGCCAAGGGACACAGAGACAGCAGCCTCCTGTTCCTGGTCAGAGGGTTTCATTCCAGCCAGCACCGGATGGCCTTCCTGCTGATAAATTTCTGTCAATAACCTGAGATCAGGGAGGAAAACAGAAGGAGAAAAACCCTCAATTCTCCCACCCTTCCTAATTTTATTGCCCCCCTATGCCTTAAACCCTGTTCTTGGTTTAGACAGAAAGGTGCTTTCTTCCTGCAGGACACAGGCCTTGCAGGAACACCTGCTGGGGAGGGCAGTTCCTCCTGGGAGTGGCAATCTGGGGGCTTATCTTGCCTCTTGAAACAAGATAGCATAAGTGGTGCCAGGGACACCTCCTTCCACCTGCATAGGACAGGAGGAAACAGCCTCAAGGGGAGGGACAGGTTGGGCATCGGGAGGAATTTCTTCATGGAAAGGGTGGTCAGGCGTTGGGAGGTGGTGAAGTTCCTATCCCTGGAGAAGCTCAAGGAAAACTGGGTGTGGCACTCAGTGCTCTGGGCTGGTGACAAGGTCAGAATCAGTCACAGGTTGAACTTGATCATCTTTTCCAACCTCAGTGATTCTGGGACTCTTGGATTTTCAGCATGGACATGGGATGGTTTTTAACAGCTGGGAAAGTAGTTGGACACAGGTAAGCCGAGTTTGAGTCTGAGCAAGCCAGCGTGTCCTGACTCAGCTTTGGGATTCACCTTCCTTTCTGCCCTCTCCCACAATGATGGTTTATATGCTGATTCTCTCCATTTCCCATCTTTCCTAAGCTTTCTTCCATACTTATACTTCCCAATGCCAGTATGACCTGACCATTCAGGACAGTTTCTCAAAAGAAATCCTTTGCTTGAAAGAATCTAAAAATAAGAAGAGTTGAGTAAAAGGTTTTGCTCAAAGACTGAGAGTCTGAATCGTGAATTTCAGCAGTTTTATCCCTTTTGCTTTTCTTCTTCCTAAGAGACTCTTTCCAAAAGCTGACATGAAAAAATCTAAATACATGAGGTTAATCACATGTCGTAAATGCACACTAAATAAATGTCTAATTTGAGCTGTGTCTGTGCTGTCAGGGGACTGCACAGGCCATGACCTCCTGCACGTGGAGGATTCCCAGGAACCACATGGATTTATTTTATTTTTTAGTTAACTCCATTTGTAGCTGCTTCACTGCAGTTTTTGTTCAACACACTGGAGATTGATGAGCACACCTGGAGCTGAAGCCAGTGACCTGTTTAGGAGTCAGGCCCATTCCCACTAGCTCCTAGGCTTAATTTAGTGCACATGCAACCCTGGAACTCCATATTGTTATGTTCGATGCTTTCTTACAAGGCCAGAGTTAAAATCAGAGAATCCCAGAACGGTTCAGGTTGGAAGGGACCTTGAAGCTCATCCTCTTCCACAGGCCTTGCACTATCCCAGATTCCTCCAAGCCCTGTCCAACCTGGCCTTGGACACTTCCAGGGATCCAGGGGCAGCCACAGCTCCTCTAGGCACCCTATGCCAGGGCCTCCCCACCCTCACAGGGAACAATACCTTCCCAATATCCCATCTGTCCCTGGCCTCTGGCAGTGGGAAGCCCTTCCTCCTTGTCCTGTCCCTTGCCATCCCTTGTCCAAAGTACCTCTCCAGCTCTCTTGGAACCCTTTAAGGCACTGGAAGGGGCTCTAAGGTCACCCCTCTCCTTTCCCAGCCGTATCAGCCTTTCTACTTTAGAACACAGAATGCAAAAGGAAAAGCAGTTCCCCAAATGCTCTTGATCCCTCCACAAAAGGCTCCATTCTTCCACAGCTTTGGGACAGGAGCAGAGGAGAATTCCACCCACCCCCCTGGAATCACCATGAGAGCAGCAGCGCTGAGGATTTGCATGGAGCATCCAGCAGCTCCTGCTCGTGGAGCTGTGAATGTGTTCATTTTTTAGCTTCAACAAGGTCATTCCCACTGCTAAACGTAATCCTGACACATTAGCAGGAGTGCTGTCCAATTCATTTGCACTCCATTAAGCAGCACGCTGGGAAGGTTTTCCTGCTTTCTCCGAGTTCTTCCTCCCCCCCCAGTCACACGCAGGGAGTCATCTCTCAGGAGCTCAGGTGGCCGTGAGGAGAACACATCCTGCCGTGCCTGCATCCTGCTTCCCAAGGTGGGTGTGAAACCTGAGGCATTCTGGTGGCACTCGGGATCCCAGCATGGTGACTGGGCTGTAAACTGGACATCCCTTTCCCTGCAGGGCAGTGCACACTCACACCCCGTGGCCTCCGTACCATTGCTCAGGGATTTTCCTCTGCTCTGCTTATTGAGCTTCAGAAAACTCACCAGCGTTTCAAATGTCGCTGTTGTCAACTTCTCATCATTCCAGAGGAAAGTGGCAGCTGATTTTTCTGTTGCTTCCACCTGGGATTTCCATCAAAATCTCTCCAGGCCGCTGCCTGCATTTCAGACTTGCTTCCTGGGAAAACACAGTGCTGGGGTTTTGACAGCAACCTTTCCACTGAGTCAGAAAGATCCTCTGTGGGTTTGTTTCACTGCCCTGATTTTGTGACAAAGCTCAGGGAGAGGCTCCTGCCTCATCCTGCTTGGATGGGTGTCAGTTCTGCATGAGCTGGGCAGAACTCAGGCGGGTGCACAAGGAAATATTCCATGTCAATTAAACTGGAGAAAGTGTCAGCAGGAGAGGAGTGAAGCGGCCTCCTCTGAGAGCTCTCCCTGGGGACAGGAGGTCCTTTCCTGTGTGGATTCCGTGAGCCACTTGTCTAGGCAGAAGTTCTCACAGCTGGAGACACAGACCAATATGCCAGGAGACAAATTCCCTGTTTTCTAGAGCTTTCTCCAGTGGCTGTCCCCAGTTCAGACCTTTTTTTAGAGATGCTCCTTCTTTTCCTTACAGCTTTTAGACCAGTAATCAGATCAGTAGCTTGGGATTGAGTAAAGTTCTGGCTTAGTTTTGATTCTTCATCCCACAGAGTCTGTGACTCTAAAGAAGCACCTGAAGACTCCTCTGTGTGTGTCTCTTCTCTCTGTCACGCCTGGTTAGGTCACAGTTCATGGAATCATGGAATAGCGTGTTGGAAGGGACCTCAGACATCATCTGGTCCAACCTCTCTTATCGAAGAGCAAAGTCTAGACAAGATGACCCAGCTCCTTGTCCAGCTAAACCTTAAAAGTGTCCAAAGTTGGGGAATCCACCACTTCCCTGGGGAGATTATTCCAATGGCTGATTGTTCTCACTGTGAAAAATTTCCTCTTGTGTCCCAACGTTTTATGGACGAGGTTTCCTCTGATCCTGCTGCAGTTCTGAGCTCCCGCTAAAGCCATGGGATAGGGAACATGGTTTGGAAAAATCTTGGAGCTGGAATCGTCATCTTGCCTTGGTCTGCTGGGAGCAGGGTGGTGCTGGCTGTGTTCAGGGCAGAGCTGGCCCAGCCCAGCCACCTCCCATGAGGTGTCCACAGTGTTCCCGTCTTGGTCCAAACCCCCAAGCTTAACTGAAGTCTCAGCAGAATAATGTGAGTCCATGGAAATCAATGGAGAAGAGCTGAAAACAATTGATTGGAATCAAAACATGCTGCAATCAAATTTGGAGGGACTGAACTAATGGATCATAAGGTGCCTGGTGAATGGGGCTGATTGAATTGAGCTGAAAGGTCCTGCATCTTCATTACAGCACCTGAAACCAGGACAGATGAGGAATTTTCTAACCATGTTTGGTGTCTTTTTTTTGCTCCACTGATAACTGGATTGCAAACACAGCACTTGAGAATTAACCAATGTGAACAGTGTTGGGAGGGGAAAAAGATGGAATTTAGATAGGACAAGGGGCAGTGACTTGACACTGCCTAAGGACAGGTTTAGATTGGATATTGGGAAGAGATTCTTGGCTGTGAGGGTGGTGAGGCACTGTCCAGAGAAGTTGTGGCTGCCCCTGGATCTTTGGAAGTGTTTCAGGCCAGGTTGGATGGGGCTTGGAGCCCACTATCCTGGGATAGTGGAAGGTGTCCCTGCCCATGGCAGGGGGTGGGACTGAATGCACTTTTTCCCACCCAAACCATTCTAGGACTGGGATTTGTTGGTCACAAGCTGCTCCATGTCTGAGGACAGGATCAGAACTGGATTTTGGAGCTCTTCTTGCTGCTGACTCATTTATTTTGTCTAGCTCAGCATTCCCAGAATCAATTTTCCATTTCTCCTGCCTTGTTATGGCAGGATTTGGAGATGCAGAGGTGTTTCCCACCATGCATTCACTCCATTGGCTGACAAGGGCCTGGTTATTCCTGTATGTTTTGTCAACGGTGATTTGTAGCATCTCTTTATTCCACCAAATCCTGCAAATTCTTTGGAATTTTCATTATCCTAATGGAACTCTACTCTCTATCACAGGAACAGAAGGCATGAGTAAGCCAGTAGTTTTTCTAAACCCCCATTTTTTGGTTGTTCCCAAGGGATGATTTATTACTACAGTGATTAAAGGACATTGTTGATATTTCTGAAAATTTCCTTTCAGAGCTGTAGTCTTGCCTGGAGCCAAAAGGCAGGAGAAATATGTGAATAATGGAGCAGGTAATGGAGCATTTGTAATTTCCCATTAAGAAGAGGCTCCTATTTGTTCTATGCTCCCACAGATGGCTGGCGTGGATCTGGAGCCAGGTCATCTTACAGCACTTGTTCTGTTGGAGCTCCGATAGGGAAGTGGGAAAAATGTGTTCCCAGGAAATCAGCACCTTGATCCATCTTGTGACAGACTGAAATGATAGTCCTGGAGCTTGTTATTGTCTCCTGATTGGACTCACTGTAGCATCAGGACACAATGCCTGGATTTAATCCCTTCCCACCTGCTCTGAGATGAGGGAGGATCTGCCTGTGTTGTCTTCCTTGACTGGCCAGGGGCTTCAACCACTCCATGGGCCTTTGTAGTCCCAGATGTTTCCTGAATTAGTGGGAACTTCCCTTCCCTTCCCTTCCCTTCCCTTCCCTTCCCTTCCCTTCCCTTCCCTTCCCTTCCCTTCCCTTCCCTT
>NC_031778.1:5048327-5154643 GCF_001522545.3 Parus major
CCTTCCCCCTTCCCCCTTCCCACCTCCCATGTCACCTGGGCAGCACAAGACCTGTCTGATCCATGCTGGGACACTTCACTCCCTAAAAGGCTTTTTTGACTCCTCCTTGGTGTTTGGCAGAGCTTGGGATGCCTTTTCTGGATGCTTCCACAGGAGTTCAGCATCCCAGTGCTTTATTCCACAAAAAGGAAGATGAAAAGCCCTTTGGGGTCCTGCCTCCCCCCAGCAGGACTGGGAAGCCAGCCCCGCTGTACCACATTCCGAGGAGCTCCTTGGTGATGCCTGTCAGGTAACAGCAGGTAACTGATTTATTTTCCCAGCTTGTTTATCAACCCTAATAGAAAATGAAGTCTCTCCAGGTTGATGAGCAATGTGAATCCTTGCTGTCTCTCTCCTCGCCTCCCCAACCCAAAGATGCACTTAATAACCATTGATTTCTTGGGAGGAGAAGGAGTGTGGCTGTAAATGTCCCTTCCCACCCTTACAAGGTGCCTGATTAAAGAGGGGAGGCAGGAGTGGATCGATGGGAGTTGTAGGCACAGGGCTGATCAAGTGGGTCCTGGTGGGTCTCGTGGATGCCCTTCCCCAAATATTTTTTTGCTGTTGAGTTTGCAGACAGCTCAAGGCATGGCTGTGTTTGTGCAGCTCAGTGAAGGTCACTGCGGGCTGAAGAGAGCACTTGAGACAGCAGGGAAAGTGGGAGACATCACAGAACCCTGGGATCATTGAGGCTGGAAAAGCCCTCCAAGATCACCGAGTCCAGCTCATGTCTGATTCCCACCTTGTCACCAATCCCAGAGCTCTGAGTGCCCTGCCCAGGAGCTCCTTGGACACCTACAGGGATGGGGACTCCACCACCTCCCTGCACAGCACATTCCAGTGGACCCAGGGACTTTCCAAGGTTTCCATCCACCCTGCCTGAAGCCCAGAGTCTGTTGTGACAGGGAGTTGGCACTCTGGGGTTTCAGATTGAGTGAGGAGAGTTATGGAGCATGAGATGCTTCCATGTTCATGGCCAGTGGCGTCCATGCACCTTTGAGCCAAAGCACACCTGCTCCCAGTGGTGTCACCAAAGAATGAGGATGTTTAAGAACAACCCAAGCAGCTCCTTCCACAGCTGTCAGAAATTGCTCTAGGGTCTTCCAGGGACCAACACATTTGGGTATCACCAGCTGGAGCTGCCCCCAGGAGTCCAACTGTGCCAGTGCTTGCTCCAGCTTCTCCTTGTGGGCTGGTTTTGCACCCTATGACACCTTGGCTGCAGCTAAATGGAATCCTTCCCTGTGAGGCCCTAGCACAGGGTGCCCAGGGAAGCTGTGGCTGCCCCTGGATCCCTGGAAGTGCCCAAGGCCAGGTCGGATGGGAGTTGGAGCAACCTGGGACAGTGGAAGGTGTTCCTGCCCATGGCAGGGGTGGCACTGGATGAGCTTTGAGGTCCCTTCCAACCCCAACCATTCTGGGATTCTCTGATTCAGTCTCAGTGCCAATCTATCAAACCTAATCTGGAATGTTTTGGCTTCCATTCAGCTCAAAAATTTGGCTTAGATTAAAAGGTTCCTCCTGAATATGAGCAAAGTTCTTAATTCCAGACCAAAGGTCTTCTCTTGGCTCCAAAGCAGCTGTGGGCAGGTAGAAGTGGCAAAATAATGCAGGATTATGTCCCAAATGTTAAAAATTATTTTTAATGTCATTGTGCAGTCAGGTGGCTGTTGAGGACACCAGAATATAACATTTCCAGGAGTTACAAGGACAGTTCAGGTCCCACAGCTCCCAAATCTCTAGGCACGAGATGCTTCTCCTTTACAGCACCTTTCTCCTTAGACGCATCCTTAGGGATTCCTTTGGACTTCAATCAACGTTTTGTTGGTGGTGTTGCACTTTGTAACAAACCCATGCTTGTGGGAGACCCGCATCTGACTTTAAAGGTGGCACTTGGAGCCTTCAAGTTGCTCTGATACCTTTGAAAATTGTCTCTGTCAACAGAGGGTGACAGATCCTTGCAAAGGAATGTGTGAGGTGAGAACACAGAAAGTAAAAGAGACATTTCTGTTGCCTAGCACTGATAAAGATCCATTCACAGGGTTTGTCACATTATTTGCCCTATTTGAGGATGTTTGGGGCCATAGAGTCCAGCTCACCTGGATTTATTTAAAAATAAAAAAAAGGAAAAAATCCCTGGAGAAAAGGGCCGCTATCACAACCGGGGTGAATCTGTAGGGAAGACAGTAGCAAAGTGTATTTGCATAACAATTCCAATCAGTATCAATCACAGCCTCGCAAACACCGTCCCGGGTGACAGATGAGCTGGTCTGGGCAGGAGCGCTCTGCAATCCCGGAATGTCAGCACTGACTCCAGGACAGCGCATCCTTCAGAGGGATCCTTCGACCCAGCGATCCCCCCGGGATCACTTCCCAGGGAACGGGGGCTGGCAAAGAGCTGGATGTGGATTGCTGATTGCCTTTCATCCTTTTGATCCGGAGTTCTTTTCCTTTTGTTCTTTCTGGTTTTGAGCGCCTGGGGGAGATTTTCTCCATCGGCTCTAAATCCAACACCAAACCAGGTCCAGTTTACTTTGCAGGTTGCAAATCCAAAATGAAAACTGCAGCTGATCCAGCTCAAGCCCTCTCCAGTCAGTGATATCACTGGAGCAGGTACTATCCCACTTGATCCTGCTGTGGGAAGTGCTCTCCTCCCTGATCACCAATTGTGCCAGAGATTATCACAGTGAACACCACGCTGGGAGTCTGGGCACTGGCTTGGACACGTTTCCCAGAAACCTGGGGTAAGTGGTGGGAGTGGGAGAAGGGACTCAGCTCTTGAGAACATCTCTGAGAAATAAGATTTTAGTTCCAGGCAGAAGGTCAGTGGTGTCCAGGAGGGCATTTAAATGGACTAAACTTGTGGAGACAGCCACATGTTGGACCCCCGTGAGGTCAGGGCAGGGCTCAGTGTTCCATGTCCAGGCTCCCAACTCGGTGTTCAAACATCTCCTGGGAGGGACATCTGATGGGGCAAGGACAGCAGCTGTGAGCAGGGACTGCCAGTGATCTTCTGCAGACGCTGTTGGGAAGTCAGCCAAGCTTTTGGCTGGAGCTAGTCATGGCTGAGCAGACAGTAGAGACTTGTCACCAGCTTGAAACACCAGCTGGTAGCACTGGAGTTGTCTCAGGACTGTGGGTCTCTGCCAAGTTGGATCTTTCCCCTTTCCTCTTTCCTCCAAAAGAGGTGAGAGCCTCCTAATGTGGGCCTACAGGAATTCTTGGAGCAGTGGCTCTCTGCTATTACAGCCCCACACACAGGACAGGGTGTTTGATAGATCAGCACTGAGACACAGTCAGAGAATCCCACAATGGTTTGGGTTGGGAGGGACCTTAAAGCTCATCTCATTCCTCCCTCTGCCATGGGCAGGGACAACTTCCACTGTCCCAGGCTGCTCCAAGCCCTGTCCAACCTGGCCTTGGGCAATTCCAGGGATCCAGGGACAGCCACAGCTTTTCTGGGCACCCTGTGCCAGAGCCTCATCACCCTCACAGGGAAGGATTTCTTCCTAATCTCTAATCCTGACATCCCCTCTCAGTTTAAAGCCATCAACCCTCATCCTGTCACTCCATGTCCTTGTCACAAATCCCTCTCCAGCTCTCCTGGAGCCCCTTTAGTCCCTGACACACAGATACATGGGGGCAATACAACACATGAAGCCAAACAACAACTGCTTTTGGGGATCCCACTCAGTGGCAGGAACAGAGACAGAGCTGCCAGGGGTGGTTAAGGACCTTTGTCCATGAATAAAAATACACTGGAGGTGTCCCTTCATAGCTCCTAAATCAGGGACTTGGCTGCAAGGCTGGGTCTATCTCACCTAACTCGGGAAGGGACTGGATAGATCTGGAAGTGCAGGTTTCCCATCACTGATTAATACAGATGCTTGGCTCCCAGGGAGATGTGTAAATTCAGAGACTTCTGCCCTCAGAGACTTAACAAATTCCTGCTGATTTGGATACATTTTATGACTTCTTTCACAGGCTTTACAGGCAGCCCAGTAAAAATTGGTAATTCATATACAAATTACTTCTTTATATTATTTCTGAGTATAGTATCCTTAAGCAAGGAAATGTGCTCTGGGCTGATCCCCAGCGTGGGCAGCAGGAAAGGGATTGGGATTCTGCCCCTGTGCCCCTGTGCTCAGGTGAGACCCCACCTGCAGAGCTGCCCCAGCCCTGGGGCCCAGCACAGGGAGGACGTGGAGCTGCTGGAGAGAGTCCAGAGGGGGCACCAGGATGAGCAGAGGGATGGAGCAGCTCTGCTGGGAGGAAAGGCTGGGAGAGTTGGGATTGTTCAGCCTGGAGAGAAGCTCTGGGGTGAGCTCAGTGTGGCCTTGCAGTGCCTGAAGGATGCAGCAGGAAACATGGAGAGAGAATGTGGACAAGGGATGGAGTGACAGGACAAGGGGGAGTGGCTTCCCACTGCCAGAGGGCAGGGATAGATGGGATATTGGGAAGGAAGTCTTCCCTGTGAGGGTGCTGAGGCCCTGACAGAGGTTGTCCAGAGAAGCTGTGGCTGTCCTGGGATCCCTGGAAGTGTCCAAGGCTGGGTTGGATGGGGCTTGGAGCAACCTGAGGTGGTGGCCAGTATGTGGCAATCCTGGTGCCGTGGGGCAATCCCAGACATGGATTCTCTCTCTCAGCAAGGACTTCTACTCTCAGCCCCAGGCTCTGGGGTCTTTTCCCTGATATTCCCTTTGTGGCTGTGTCCTTCTGCTCCCCTCAGTGGAGCCGTGTCACATTCTGCCAGCGGAGGGTGCAGAGGGCAGCACTGAAAACCTCAGCTTCTCCCAGCTCATTCCTAACAATATTCCTGCCTGGGAGAGGATGGGGAGCCTTGCATTTGGCAGGAATGACTGAGGTGAACCCGAGGATCCCTGGTTTCGTGCACATCTGCCCCTCCTCTGCCTGGCTCTGCAGCTCTGCTGAGGGCAGAGGGGAGGATCAGGATCCACACGGGGAAATTCAGCACAGAATAAACCCAACATTTCCCTGCATTGTTTGGGAAGCCCATGGGAGTTTCACCCTGCCTTAAAATGGGTTTGACTTTTTTTTTTTTCCGTAAGAAATCCCCAAGGAATACAGCATTGGGGAAAAGTTTTTTCTGAGCATCCATTAATTTTTTTCCCTTTGGTTTTCAGTGAGCTGATACCTTGTGCTTTTGTGGCAGGAAAAATGGGAGCTGCAATGCACTGTTCAGGGCAATCCTGCTGCCTGTGGAGTCCTTGAAATGGATCTGCTTATTCATCCCTTTGGAATCCAGGAGGAGGCCCTTTCTCCAGGGTGAAATATGTTCAGTTTTGTTGATCTAGACAGAAAAAGGAAAAAAAAAGTCTTGAAGCAGAGCTGATACATTTCTTTGTATACTCCTTTTCCTTGTATATTCCTTTTTCCTTGTGAATTAAAGACCAGCCCATAGACTTAGTCACCTTCTAAGCTGACATTTGAATTGAGTGATATGAGCACCAAGAAATTCTCATCACTTTGATCAGATGCTTGAATTCTACATTTTTATTCTTTTAATACAAAGATTTTAGAAACAGACAGGGAACTTGTTCTGGGGAATACAAAAGTGTTAATATTCATAGAATCTCTTGAGCTGGAAGGGACCCACAGGGATCATGGACTCCAGCTCCTGTCCCTGCACAGACACCCCAACAATCCCAGCCTGGGCATCCCTGAGAGCGCTGTCCAAACACCCCTGGAGCTGTGGCAGCCTCGGGGCTGTGTCCATTCCCTGGGGAGCCTGGGCAGTGCCCCAGCACCCTCTGGGGGAAAAACCTTTCCCTGATATCCAAGCTAAACCCTCCTGGCACAGCTCTAGCTGCTCCCTGGGTCCTGTTCCTGGTCCAGAGAGCAGAGGTTAGAGCAGCCCTTTGGGAGGAAGGTGTGGGTTGGGATGAGTTCTGCCCTCAGTCTCCTGTTCTCCAGCTGAACAGATCAAGTGCCCTCAGTTGCTCCTTGTGCTCCCACCCCAGACCCTTCCCCATCCTTGTATCCCTCCTTTGGATGCTTTAGATCCTTTCCATATCATGGTGCCCCAAAACTGCCCCAGGATTGTTACAAGGGGTTGTTTCATTGTGGTCCAGAACAAGATTTCCTCCCCTTTCAGCCAGCACTCAGATGGAAATTCTATTAAAAATCTATAACCATTGACCAAAATAACCATTATGCTTAAATCAGTAATCTCAGAATATCTCACCCAGCAGATCTTTATTATATCACACGCTTAACCTGACTTAATGTATTATATAGCACCCATTAGTGGAATAGATTAACTTCAGATGTTCCCTTTTCCACATTAATAATGCAATCAGGAATTTATACCAGACACTTTCTGCTCTAGACTGCGCAAGGAAGATCTGAAGAAATATGAAAAAAAAAAAAACCAAAAAACTCGTGTGCATCTATTGAATAAGAAATGCTTGATTTTGTAGCATTTTGTGGGAATCAAAGGGCTGGAAAACAAACTGTTTGAGTTGTGGAACAACTGCCATGAAGGCAGAGCAGAGCGGCTGGTCAAGGTTAAGACTCTTTTATCGTAATGAAAGATCTGTTCCTGTGAGCTTGCCATGGGCAATGTGTTTGTTCATTATGTGGGAAGCCGGGGAAGGCCGGGATCGTTTCATTTGCTGCCTTTTAACTGCTGGTGCTTTTGCAAACGAGCTGATAGGTAATTATAATACACTCACCACTTAGGCATCTTTATTAGCCTTTGGCAGCACGGCCTTTGTGTGACTGGGGAGGCTTTGAGTGCGGTGGCCTCAGCAAATCCTTTAGAGCTCAGGCAGGAACTATTTGGCAGCCACTCTCTGCTGCTGCTTCCCTGGCTGTCGCTTCTAGGTGGGTTTGTTTTGCCGTCAAAGGAGAGAAAGGAAGGCAATGAGAACAATTCACAATAATCTGGATGCAAATATCCAGCATTGACAGGAGGTCTCTTCTCAAAATCAGCTCACACAGGTGAAAAACAAGCCCTCAAAATCACCGGCCGAGGTGTGAAATCATTTCCAGCACAAAGAAACCTCAATTAGTTCGTGTGTGTTCCAGGAGAAGAGAGAAAAGGCTGGATTTGTCACGAAAATAATTTATTGGGAATTATTCAACTGTATCTTGTTCCGGGCACTGGCAAGGCAGGAAGTTTTCCCTGGAAATCAATAATCAAATATGGGAATTAGGGAAAAAATTCTGATACCTCAGAAATACAAGGGTTTATTTGAGAACAGGTAAAATGCAGCAGCATCACCCAAGGCCTGGGCAGGAAGTCTGCTGCCTTCAGCTTGATGCATCCTTGGTTATCCATATTCTTCCATATTCTTCTCATGCTGAAAGTTCCAGTTTTCCACCCTCTGTCCATCAGTCGGAAAGGGGTGGAGCTTGCCCATTTCCAAAGGGAATTGTAGAGTTACAGAATACCCAGGGCTGGGAGGGACCCCAGATTGTGGAGGATCACGGAGTTCAGCCCCTTGCCAGGACACCCCACTGATCCCACACAATCCCGCAGCTCTCCGGAGCTCTCCGGGGATGGACCTGCCCTATGGGGATTTTTCTCAGGATTTTGGCCTTGTTTTGATTCTCCAGGCATCTCCCCGAAGTAAATAAATGGTAATCAAGGAGTAATGGGAGTGCTGAGCTGGCAGCTCCGGTCATTAGAGGTGCACAGCTGGCTCCATGCATCAGCGCTGCCGTGCTCCAGGGCTTTACACATCCACATTAAGGGGCTCCTGAAGCAACAGCTGCTGGAGGAACTCCTGGCTCTGCCCTTCAGGCTCATCCTGATGGGCTGTGGACTCCCACAGTGACCCTGCTGCCTCTCCACCCAGCCTGTGGGATGCTGATCGAACCTGATGAATCCACTGGAGGTGGGTAAAGAAAATGCAGGATTTGGGACCCTTTCCTTGCAGTGCTTTCTTTCCCAGACCGCTCAAGAAAGAGATTTTGGACAAAGGCCTGAAGTGCCAGGCGAGGGGGAATGGATTCCCACTGCCAGAGGGCAGGGTTAGATGGGATATTGGGAAGAAAGTCTTCCCTGTGAGGGTGTTGAGGCCCTGACAGAGGTTGTCCAGAGAAGCTGTGGCTGCCCCTGGATCCCTGGAATTGTCCAAGGCTGGGTTGGATGGGACTTGGAGCCAAGGCCAAACTCTTCCCTGCTGAGACTGCAGGCCCAAAGGAATAACCACAGGAATGGAATAACCATAAGCAAGGCAGGTTTCACACACAAGTGTGGGTGACTTTCCTTCTCATGGCTCATAGCTCCAGCCTCTGCAGCCTCAGCCCTTGGAGCTGGGCCTCCACTTCCCTCTCACCGTCACCCTGAGCTGGAAGCAGTAAGAAAAGGATTGCTCTGGCAGGGAGAAACCCCTGCCCCATCCTCCAAAACCAGTCCTCAGACAGGAGTGCAGAAGCTTGAGGGGTCCCTGTGCTCCCAGATGGAGCAGGCTGGGCCTGGAGCTGCAGGAGCTGCTGCCAGTCAGTGCTTGATGAGATGCAGAGCTGCCTGTCAGAGCTGTGCCTGCACACAGAGCACTGACCTCCCTTCCCTGCCTTCCTCGCCCTGCTGGGCAGCACTGGGATGCAGGTAACTGAGGTGGCTGCTGTCAGTGGTGCCAGGAATCCCTGTGGCAGTGCTGGGAGAATCCAGGCATCAGGAGCTGGTACGGCCGGAGCCCGTGTGGTGACTCTGGGGATGGGCTCTGAGGTTCTGCTCTGCTTCTCGTGCCCACCCAGCACATGGAAACAGCTGGAGAGCTGCCCTGGGATGGAAGTCAGTACCAGATCCCTGGCAGAGCTAATCCAGCAGGCAGGGAAGCTGAGGACTTGTCCCATGGCCTGAAGTGGCCACCCATCCCCTCTTGTGGCTCCAAGCACGCTCAGTGCCAAGCAATGAGGGCGTGGGAAGACTCAAGGGGTCTGTGCTCTCTTTCCTAAGCATAAGTAAAAAGGGAGGAAAGAAACATGGAGACAAATCCCTCTCCTGTTGCATTTCCAGCTCAGTGCAGCCCATGAACATCTGCCTGTGAATGGGATGGCTGGAGTCACTGGCTGCCTCCAACACCTCCAGGCAGCTCTGCCCCCACCACAGCTCTGTTTTTATTTCCAGGCCTCACCAGATATAACCTCTCCAGCAGCACAGAAGAGGCTTAAAAACTAATTCTGCCGAGTGGGAAATAAAACTGTTGCCTTCCTAAATCTGCCAGGGTCTCGGGGGAGCAGGGAGCAGGCAGGAGCCCCAGCTGGGACGTCTGGAGCTGCCACCAGCAGCAGGACAGGGACCCTCGGCCCGTGTTGGCCACAGAGCATCGGGAGAATGGCAGCCACTGCACAACAGCAGCTCCCTGACCTCAATTTTCTCTGTGGAGAAAAGAGCAGGTCAAGTGGAAAGTGCTTAAGGAGGAAATTTGTTTCCTTCCAGCCAGGGAGTCGGGAAGATAGGCGGCTATTGCGTGTGCTGGAATAAACCAAATTAATTTTGTTCTGTGCGCTGGCTCCAGGAGCTGAGGGCAAGGCGGGGAAGATAATGGACTTTGATGTTTTACTTGAACTCAACAAAACACCTGGCAAGCAGCAGGGACTCGCTACAACAGCAGTTCCAAACGCTCCTAGCCCATGCAACTGCTTCCTTTTGTTTTCTTTCTTTCCAATCTAATCCCGAGCATTAACCGGGCTGGTTCATATTTCCAGTGGAATAAAAGGTGCATTGTGAAAGGGAGAGGGAAACAAGAGGCTTTAACAAGTTCCTTTGCTTCCCTCAAGAGCCTTGTGGTGGCCATCTCGCTCCAGGTGAGACCCCCGTGGTGAGGAGAGGGATGAGGGGTGGTGGCACTGGGTGTCAGGAGGATCAGGACCTCCAAGAGAGGGATTAGAGCCGTGTCTTTCTGACAGATTTCTTCCAAACTGCTTCATTTTCCTGCTGCTGCAACAGGGGCAGGATGGTCCCTGAATCCTGAGCACTGTTAAAAATGTCACTGTCAACATCAGCTTCCTCTGCTGCCTCATTTTCTGCCTCCCTGTCAACCCTGGCAGCTCTGCATCAGACCCCAATTCCCTGAACCACCCTCAGCATGGATTTATTTTATTTTGGGGGGGTCTAGAAACACCTGCCGAATTCTCCTTGCTTCTCTTTCCCTGTTTTAGGACAGGAACAGGCACAAAACTCTTCCAAGTCTCCCCATAAACACAACTTTCAAGTCAGGCTGGAACAAAAGTGACAGCGCTCTCCTAATGCCAGCTGCTAAAAATACATTCTGTGCTTGATAATTGAATGTGAGATGAAAAGTGAGTTTTAAGCAGAAGTAAGAGCTGCCTATTTCTGGCAAATTCCCAACTCCCCCAGTCCCCTGTGGAATGTCAGTGCATATCAATATCGTCTGCCCGGAAAATTTACATTTTGGGGAACTGGCAGGTGCTGCTGAGTAGGGTTTTGGATTTAACTGGAAGTGATTTTGGGCTGCCAGGTACAAAACACCTTCCCTGTGGAGGTGGGGGAGCTCTGGCCCCAGAGCCCCTCCCTGCCCTGCCGGTACCTGCTACAGCCAATGGCAGAACCCCCTGGGCCACTTTCCACTAGAGCAGCTGCCCAGAGCTTTTTTCCCTCCTTGGCATGGGTTTGCCCCTTACCCCCAGGCAGGGAGCCCTGGGCAGGGAGCTCCTGGGGCAGGATGTTCCTTTGGGATGTGTTCCATTGGCAGGAGCTGCCCAGGGAGGTTTGGAGTCCCCATCTCTGGAGCTGTCCAAGGAACCTGGATGTGGCACCCAGAGCTCTGGGCTGGTGATGAGGTGGGGATGGAGCAAAAATTGGATTTGATGACCGTGGAGGTCTTTCTAAATTATTCTACTCCATTTCCAAACTCCTGAGCAAGGGCATTCTTTCATTTTTGATTGCCAAACCTAGGCATTCCAGAACATTCAGATAAATTGGTGGCTATATAAGAAGGGCTTTCAGGATACTTTGAGGAAAACTTCCAGGATGACTTCCCATCGTTATTTACACATCTGCAGATCAATAAAATGTGTTATTCTGGTAAAACTTTTATTTACCCTTACCTGGTTTTGCCCTGTTCACTGCCTCATTCCAATGCACGGATACACCTGTGTGGTTGGAATTGGGAAGGTGGAGCTCATTGGCTTTATCTTACTTCCCACATCGGGGTTTTGCAGCCAGCCAATGAAATGCAGTCCCACAAATGCTCTGGATTAGGTAATGCTTTAAATTTGCATTTTATCTGCTAAAAATAGGGGATTTTCTTCATTTTCCCTCACATCACTGGTTGGAATGTGATGAAATGCCAAAGGAGAAGCTGGTCCTGAGACGTGTCCTCACCAAAGTGAAGCAGGGTTGAGTGTCCCAGGAGCCCCACAGGGCTGGGTGGCAGGAAGGGTGACAGGGTTCCCCACCATGAGTCTCCTGGGGACAGTTCCCTTTGCTTCTTGATGCCTGCAGGGTCTGTGGAGGTGTTGAGAGGAACTCACCTGTGATTCAGGGAAAGACCATTTATTCACTGTCCTGTATTATGGAGCCTTTAGTGTCTGGAGTCCAGGAGAGGGATTTCTGTACTGATCCCAACCCTGTGCTGGGCTGATCCCCAGCGTGGGCAGCAGGAAAGGGATTGGGATTCTGCCCCTGTGCCCCTGTGCTCAGGTGAGACCCCACCTGCAGAGCTGCCCCAGCCCTGGGGCCCAGCACAGGGAGGACGTGGAGCTGCTGGAGAGAGTCCAGAGGGGGCACCAGGATGAGCAGAGGGATGGAGCAGCTCTGCTGGGAGGAAAGACTGGGAGAGTTGGGATTGTTCAGCCTGGAGAGAAGACTCCAGGGAAACCCTATAGAGGACTTAAAATATGTAAAAGGGTGTTCAAGAAAGATGAAGAGACTTTTTACCAAGACTTGTAGGACCAGGATAAGGGAGAGTGGCTTCCCATTGCCAGAGGGCAGGGATGGATGGGATATTGGGAAGGAATCCTTCCCTGTGAGGGTGGCAGGCCCTGGCACAGGGTGCCCAGAGAAGCTGTGGCTGTCCCTGGATCCCTGGAAGTGTCCAAGGCCAGGCTGGACAGGGCTTGGAGCAACCTGGGACAGTGGAAAGTGTCCCTGCCCATGGCAGGGAATGGGACTGGATGGGCTTTAAAGTCCCTTCCAACCCAAACCCTTCTGTGACTCTAAGTCTGTAGTTAATGAATTATCAAGGTCTGATTTAAAGGTGATGGCACTCACTCTCCTAGGTCACTTTTGCACATGGACATGTCCAGAGCAAGCCATGAGAGATGAGCCTGGTTTGGATGTTGCCCTGCCCTCACCCAGGCTGGAGTCCCTTCCCCTTGTAAGTGTGATTGCAGCAGTGATTTTGGAAGCTGCCATAGGTCTGCCTTCCACACCATAAATCCTTGGACCAGTTCATCCAGCTGAACCTAAAAGCTGACTGCTTCTCTTTATGGAGATCTCTCATTTTTCATTGCCTTTGCATCAGACCTCGTCAGTCCCACTCTCCTGCCAGAGTACAAAGTGCCAGGAAAAATCCCATCTCTTTGGAGCTGACATTAAATTATGGCAAATAAATCTGTCACTTCAAGACAGTGTCTGTGTTCCCTGTTCCAGTGCAGTGGACAGAAGTACTGTCCGAGAAAGGAACTGCTCATCTCATCTCTACTGTTATCCTTAAGCTTTTTGGAATAAAAGTAAATCAGCCTTTCCCTGGCTATTTCTATTTCTTTCACACAAAAGTTTGTTTTATTTGATTTTGTCTTAGTGCACAACATGAAATCGCAGCATGGTTTGGGTTGGAAGGGTCTTTAAAACCCATCCAGTCCCACCCCCTGCCATGGGCAGGGACAACTTCCACTGTCCCAATGCTGCTCCAAGCCCCATCCAGCCTGGCCTTGGACACTGCCAGGGATCCAGGAGCAGCCACAGCTTCTCTGGGCACCCTGTGCCAGGGCCTCCCCTCCCTCATAGTAAAGATCTGCCTGAATCCAATTCCATGGGTTTAAAAAACTCCAGCACAATCCTAGAGCCTCCCTGATAAGGTCCAGAGGACATGAAATAATGTGCTGGAGGTAAAAGCAGAGCGAAGGCATCTTCCCAGGCCCTCACCACAAGAGCACACATTCCTGGTGGCAGCAATGGCATCAGGAGCTCACCCATCCTTTTTATCTCTCTCTGTAAGTTTTTATCCAGTGCAATCCTCCAAGGACTCCCAGTCTTGTCCCATCAGGAGTGTGTGGGATTGTGCTTGTAAACACCCACCCGTGGCCTTTCCCAAACAGCAATTTGGGCATGCTGGAAGCAGGAGTGGGGTCTGCTTGTGG
The DNA here is from genome assembly GCF_001522545.3 of Parus major. Classification (NCBI taxonomy): domain Eukaryota; kingdom Metazoa; phylum Chordata; class Aves; order Passeriformes; family Paridae; genus Parus; species Parus major. The sequence continues at coordinate 5,061,666 of NC_031778.1, forward strand.
ATGCACAGCCCTCTGTCTCTACACAGAGCCAGGTAATGAGAAAGGAAATGGATCTCTCCCTCTGGAAAGAAATGCCTTGAAAATCCTCTCTGCAGCTGCCTGCACGAGATGTTGGTGTGCATTATTTCCAGAGTTTCTATTCATGGTGGAGCCAACACAGCAGCCTCCAGCTGATCACAGGGGAGATTTATTCAGGGAGCCTGAAGGTTCAGTAATTATTTAATAAAGAAGAGGAGACTCAGTGCCGGCAGCTCAGGCTCTGAGCTGGGAATCCTGAGCAGAAAGATAAATTGTCTGAGCTAAATAATTCTTCCCTGTGAGGGTGGTGAGGCCCTGGCACAGGCTGTCCAGAGAAGCTGTGGCTGACCCTGGATCACTTGGAAGTGTCCAAGGCCAGGCTGGGCAGGGCTTGGAGCAGCCTGGGACAGTGGAAGGTGTTCCCCCCATGGCAAGGGGTAGGACTGGATGGGCTTTAAATTTCTTCCCAATCCAGACTATTCTGGGATTCCATGATTCTAAGTATGAAGCAGCATCACACTTCTCCAAGCTGTTGGAAATGAACCATCACCAATCCACTGAAATCTGAGTTCATACTCCCTATGTGGTGAGCAAAACTGGCCTTGGGGGTTGCAGTGGAGTGATTTCCATTGGTTTGGTGGTGCTGGACAGGCAGGTCAGCAATCAGGGAGACAAGTTCCACCGAGAGACGGGAGCATCAGTGCCAGTGTGACAGCAGCAGGTTACAGTGGGAAAGAGCAGAGTGTGATGATGGCACTTCATCCTCGGTTAAAGACACATTTCCCTGCATGTGGGCCTCAGACACAAGCACACTGTAACCAGATCTCTCATCTCCCCAGAGCTGCTGGATTAGGCTGCACGGCTCTGGTGTCACAGCCAGGCTGGAGAAAGGCCTCACATGTGTCACAATGCCCAGCTCAGCACCCCGGGGTCACTGCTGGGAGTGGATCTCAGTGCTGGGACAGGAAATTCTGGGCTGGGGATTTAGGGGTAACAGCTGGGATGCTCAGCACTGGAACTCCAAAGAAAAGGAGGCTCAGAGGGGACCTTCTCAGTCTCCACAAGTCCCTGGCAGAAGGGTGCAGACAGGGGCGTGGGGCTCTGCTCCCAGAGAACAGGGACAGGATGACAGAAACAGCCTCAAGCTGTGCCAGGGGAGGGTCAGGCTGAATATCAGGGAGAATTTCTTCCCTAAAAAAGTGGTCAGATATTCTGCCCAGAGCAGTGGTGGAGGCAAGCATGGAGCTGACAACACCAAGGTCCCAGAACAGGCCATTCCCTGGAGGGTTGGACTCGGTGATCCTGGTGGGTCCCTTCCCAGCCAGAACATTCTCTGAAATCTGTGAAATTCTGTGGATTCTGTGAAGTGTTCAGCAAACTCCTGGGTGTGGCACTTGGGGCCATGGTTCAGTGGAGAACAAAGAAGTGCCAGGGCTCATGGATCTTGGAGGTCTTTCTCAACATTTGTGTAAAACTGCCTGAACACTCTCTCCCACCTAAATCAGCAGCTATGGGACTAGGCATGGACACACCAAGGAGTCTTCCTCTCCTTGGGAGAAGGGCACATCAGCTGTGGTGATTCCCAGCTGCATCCTGATCCCAGCCCTTCCTATCACAGAGGAATTGCTGGAACCGAGCCTCATGGGGCTGTGTGACCCCTTGCCATTTCCTGTGTTCAGCCCTCTGGGCACAGTTCTGTTTGCTTCCTGCTGTGTTTGGAGTCAAAATCCAAGAATTCTGCTGTAAAAAAATAATTTCCTTCCTTTGTCAGCATCCTCCCCAAATAAACACATGAGCAAGTGGAATGTGTCTGGGAGCATATTGGAATTTGCTGGGATTTGCTGAGCATTATGCTTCTGCTGGCAATTAGCATAATCTGCCTTCTATCTCCTGTGCAGGAATGATTACTAAGAAATGTGTCTTCTCAAGATTTTTTCAATCCTAAAAAAGCAAGTGGAGCACTGGCATATTCATGGCTCCCGCTGAGTTCCTCACTGTTTAGCTTAGGATAAGGACTATTTCCCTACTGGAGTGGTGTGTGCAAGTCCCATGCAGGAGTCTGGGCTGTGTGCCAGCTCTCTGGAATGACCTGGAGGGGAGGAAGAGCAGATTTTCAGGAACAGCAATCATTGGTTTGTGCAGGTAAAACCCCACTCTCAGCGCTCCCAAGGCTGTGTCTTTCCCTGTGCCTGTGGCATCACAAAAGCCACACTCCTGGGAACAGCTCTTTGGAGAAGGAAGGAGCTACTGCCCACCCCACAACCAGCAATCTCCTTTTGATGCAAATCCTGCTGGTATTCCTTGAGAAAGCCATCACTGCTGGAAAGTAGGGCTGAACAAAACCAGCTTTTTTTGGCAGTTTCTCCCTCTCCCACCCCACATCTGTCTCATCCACTGAGGCTGCAAATTCCTTGGAGCCAGTGTTCCTCCTAGGAGGACACAGCCCCTTCCACCACGGTGTTCCGTGTTATTTGCTGCCTCCTGGTGTGCCAACACAAAAAAATAAACAATGGAGCCTGTTAGGTTTGTTATTCCCCCCCAAATCACCCGTGAGAGCACTTGGGAATTGCCACTCTGGTGTGTGGAGCAGCTGGAAAGTCGAATGCTGAGGAAAGGCTGAGCACAGACACTGCCAGTGCCAGCAGGGGAATCCTCCAGCTGCTCTGGGCAGCTGTGCCAGGGCCTCAGCACCCTCACACACAGCCAAGAATTCCTTCCCAATATCCCACCTAACCCTGTCCTCTGGCAATTTGAAGCCATTCCACTTGATCTGTTCTTCCAGAGCCTTGTCTGAAATCCCTCTCCAGCTCTTTTGGAGACCTGTCAGGCACTGGAAGGGGCTCTGAGGTCTCCCCAGAGCTTTCTCTTCTCCCAGCTGAAACCTGCTCTGGCAGGACAGAAAAGCTGCTGGACACAAACACCCAGCAGAGCTGGGAGAATCCAGGGGGTCCTGTTTTTCCTCCATGAAGCCAAAGGTCTGTGGAAGAGCCTTGGCCATGGATGCCTGGTCCCTCAGAGCTGATCTCTCGATGTTTGTTATCCGAGCTGGCTGTTTGCAGGGAGCAGGGCCGGGAATTCTCTCTGTTCCCGGGGCTGGGTGAGTGATGCTCTCCAGTCAGTCCCGGTGTGTGCTGGACATGTTTCACCAGCAGGGAACAAAGGGCCGTGCTGCAGCCACACACCTCGGGTGCCCTAAGCAGCCACCTGGCTTGTGACTGGCAGCACGACACAGGTCCCCATCCCTGCAGACAGGTGGGACATTGATGGGAAGAGGAGGTGGCCAGGCAGGCGCCAGCCGTGCCTGTGATTTGCAGCTCCAGCTGGAAACCCCTACAGAGCGTGGGCCAGGCTTTATAAAATAAAAGCTAATAAGAATCATAACAATTTTGCTTTCTCTCCATAGCCTGCAGCAAGCCAGGCACAACATGGGAATTGAGGAATAAAGGCCATCAACTTCCCGTGGCTCCCCTCCTACCACCTTTCTCTTCTTGCTCCAAATTGGTCTGAAAACATTGCTTTTCCCTTGCCTATTTCATTTCTGCAATGAAGTCATCAAACAAGATGACAGGGACTTTCCGAGACTCAAATCAATCAGCAAGTTTCTCCTTTGCTTTTTCTACTCAGGCAGGAAATAGGGGAATAAATTTTCCAAGTGTCCAAGGGAAGGGAAGGGGACAACGGGTGGGTTGGCTCCAGCATGGGGAAGTGTAAGAGAACAGATGAAACTTCTGCACCTTCAGCCCATTAAAAATAAATAACCCCCTAGCATGTCTTTGTTCTGCTGTGAGAAGTTCCAGCAGGTCCTGAGGGTTTTCCACTGTCCCCTGGAAAGTGAAAGAGAAGTCCCAAGCGTATCCCATCTCCTGCCCCGGTTTGGCTTGGAAGGGAGTTGTGGTTTCTCCAGAGGTCTTCTCCCCAACCCTGGATGGATATTTCACTTTCAGTACTAAAAATCATGTTCAAATCATGGAATCACAGAACCATGGAATCTCCTGAGCTGGAAGGGACCCACAAGGATCATCCAGTCCAGCTTCTGGCCCTGCACAGACACCCCAACAATCCCAGCCTGTGCATCCCTGAGAGCAGTGTCCAAACACCCCTGGAGCTCTGGCAGCCTCAGGGCTGTGCCCATTCCCTGGGGAGCCTGGGCAGTGCCTGAGCACCCTCTGAGGGAAGAACCTTTCCCTGATATCCAACCTAAATCTCCCCTGGCACAGCTCCAGCCATTCCTGGGGTCCTGTCCCTGGTCATGGAGAGCAGAGATGGGAGTTGCCCCTCCACTCTCCCTCTGCAGGAGTACACTGCAGACAAGAGAAAGCTCCTCCTGCATGTTCCTCATATATTTTATGGAGATGACTGAGGGTAATGGAAAGAGCTCATCCAGCGGGATCGCCCCCTGCAATTTCTTCTGGGTTTAGGCAGAATAAAACTAATCATAGGGGTTGTCTCAGCTCAGGCCAGGGCTGCTCTAGGAATAGATTGGCACTTCAGATTTACCAGGATACGAGGGAATAATGGCTGGGTAGTGGAATTTTCAGCACACAGGGGCAGGAGCAGCCATTCTCATATTTTTATGATGAATTTTATGCCGGTGCCTTTACTATTCCTCTTCTCTGTTCAGCAGGGACAGCCTTGCATGGGAAGCATGGACTCTGTGACTGCATCCTGTTCCTCCAAAGGCATTGGAATGTGGGCAGAGAACAGTCATTTGCTTGTGCATTATGCAAGGAAAGTGCTGACCCAGTAGCAAAAAGAAAGAAAAATCCCTGTCAGGAGCCAACAGGTTTTACCGGAAAACCATTGGATTTCAACAAGAAGATTTAGGGTTTGAAATGAAACCTTGACAGTTTGCCCAAAAATTACTTCTTCATTTTACAGCATTCTCTCAGTTGAAATGTGTGTGTTCTCCTCTTCCAGAAAAAGCAAGGGAATGAAAGGAAAAATGACGACACTGACCGAGCTCCATCAGTGCATTCCTAGTGGCAACTTATTTTAGGGAAGCATTATCTCAGCTTTACTTTAATGAGTATCAATCAGGTTGGTAACTAGCACAGCTTTTTTTGTGAGGCTTTAAGTCCTTTAAAGATGAGGGTGTTTATTAGGGAGCCTTCACTAAGGTTTTATGTCTTGCTTGTAAAGAGGCACAGCTGTGGCCAAAACATTATCTCAAGTGGAACCAAATGTTGGCTCCACTTATTGGTATTTATAATGGATTCCCAGATAGACAGAGACCTTAATTTGGTCTTTTTGGGGTTGGGGATGCAAGAAGGGCAGTCATGAAATTCCTGGCTGATCCCTCTGACCTCCATAAGCAATGCAGAACCTTTCAGGACAGGGCCCTGGAGAGTTGCAGGGGGTTTGCTGGTGGCTGGGACCCTCTGGAAGGCACCACGGGCAATCCGTGGCAGGGATTACAAGGGGGGACAGTATTTGTGAAGAGGGAGGTTTGGAGGGCTGGGAGGCACCAGGAGCACAATTCCAGGGCACACAGGGTTAGGGATTTGCCTTTTCCCCTGGAAGTGCAGCCAGCACGGATCCTTAGGTTTAAGTTTTGTGCTGATCCTTTGGGATCGCTTGGAGAGCGAGAGCCTTGCTGCTCTTTGTCTGTCCCCTGGGCAGGCTGAGGTTGCTGTCAAGGTCATCAGCTCACCCTGGGTCACAACCATGTGTCAGTCCCCCTTGGGTTCAGGGTTTTTCCATGGATGAGCTGTGAGGGTGCCCTGGGATGGGAACAGCTTGGGGCACTCACTCCCCCAGCACTGCAGAGCAGCTCCGACGTGGGGACAAATCCTGGTGGGACAAGGACACAGCGCCGGCCCCACTCGGTCCCTGGTGACAGCCACCAGCTCCAGACAGCATCAGGATGTGCTGATCCCTTTCCTGTGCAGCAGCACCAGCCCCGAATCCAAGTTTGGTGTTAATATGGAAATATGGATAAGAGCTTATGCTGTGACAATGATTTACTGCCTTGGTAACTGCACCTGATAACACAAATTTATCTTGGTCTCTCCATTTCAATTATATTTTTTCTAATGTGTGTTTTGAAATACAGATTCCCTTGGTCACAGGAATTTATGGCAAGGGCTATGTGGCTGGGAGAATTCAAATCAATACAGGAACTGTTCTTTGCCTCATGCTCCAGTGTCTCCTTATGTTTGTTACACCTGCTGTATAATGCATGCTTTCACAAACTGTTCAAAATATGGGAAAAGAGGAAGCAGGCACAGGCAGCACCATGGGGATTTGGTGAGCATCATTCCCAAATGACCTGCTGGAATTTGACCACAGCATTTGGACAGCTCAAGGTTTGCATTCTGGGTGGTGATATTTGCTCGTGGCCTGATAGGGCTGAATTTTCAGGAGGTGCTGAGGTGCCAGGGCTCTGCTTCCCACTCTGCCAAGGGACTGGAATCTGGCAGCCTCAGAGAGCAAGACTTATCATACCTCCTCCCTTTGAGACAGCTAGGAGGAGACTCCGCAAGGGAGCATGCATCCATGGAAAATACACATTGTGCAAGGGTTGTCCCTGTGTTTCCAGCACTGCTCCTGGCAGGAAGCACTAACAGGTTGTTCCCTTACGGAGGAGGAAGCAGCAGGAATGTGAGTAGCAACACTTTGCTTTCCCAGAAGGGTTTGTCCCCAGAATAGGGGACAAACTCCCCATGAGTTCTTGGTGCCTTCCTCCTGCTGTCACCAGGCAGGTCCCAAGCACTGTGATAAGCAGCACTCAATCTCTAATCAGTGTTCAGGGCAGGAACCCACCCCAGGCAGCTGCAGCAGCCACAGATCCGCTCCTGCCACCAGCAGGGACCGAGGAACTCCTCAGCTTCCCTGGAGCTCGTGCCGGTCATTGGGATGCTGGACACAAGCGAGCAGACCAGACCCTGGAGTTAGAGCAAATGCCAGCACTGCATTTGCCATTTCCATTGGTCCATCAATACAAAAATGTTGGAATTTCGCTAGGACTCATCATTAGTCCAGCTGCTCACACTTAGCAGCTGATAGCTGCTATCACTCTTAGTCACCCTCCAAATTCCACCAGGAGAAATGGGGCCATTACTGCTCTGAGGCTGCTGCTGCTCTCACAGTCCTGCTGCTGCTCTTTTCCCAGGCTGGGAAGAGGAGCAGCTCTTCCCAATGCTCCAGGAACGGCAGGTACATGGGAGCAGATGTCAGGAACTGGCAGGGCTGGTTGTCTGGAACCAGATATCCCGCCACAGCTTCCACTGAGGGATGAACAGATGTCTTCCAGCAGATGGGAGGCAGAACTTTCCTTCTCCAAACCCAAATGCATCTCCATCACTCATGTGTAGATCCCACATCTTTTATCTGGCACCCTGGGCCAATGGTGTTAAATAAAGATATTGCTGGGCTTCTGTTATTCCTGGGATTTCTGTCTCCTGGAAGCTGGTCTGTCTCCTGGATGTGGCCACTGAAAATCCTGCAGAGGTGCTCAGGGGCTCAACAGCAAGGACTGGGAGACTCCTGGCCAGCTCCCACCAGTAGTGAGTGGTCATCCCAAGATGAAGAGCATCTTTTGGAGTCTTGAGCCTTCCAGGAATGGCAGTGCAGAACATGGAAAGCAGATTCCCACAGCCTTTCTCATGTTGTCCTGTCTGGGTGTGGAACTGGTTTCTCTCCCTGAAGGGAATGTGGCTGACAAACTCTGCACACCACCTCAAAATCCAGAGTTGTTCCAGCAGGTCATTCCTGGAGCCAGGATGTGGGGAGGGGGACACCAGAGCATTGGGATCTCCTGCAGACCCCAAGCTTCACATCCTCAGATCTTCTGAAGTGTTCAAAAATAAGATAACATGGCTCTTGCTGACATGGTCTTGTGGGCATGGGGATATTCAGTTGCAGGTTGGATGTGATGGTCTTGGAGATCCTTCCCAGCTTCAGTGATTCCCTGATTCTGTGATTCCCTGCCTTCCAAGGGCTGTCAGAGCAGGCAGCGTTTAGAGAAGTCTGGATTGATGAAATGCCACAGATTTTTTTTTCTTTGAAAGTTTCTCAACAAGCAGAGCTGAGGAGGGATCACCTCTCTCTACACAGGTCTAATATATCCCTGGAATGTCAGATATTCTCCCAGATACTGGAGGTTAAAAAGGCAGTGCTCCCTAGGCAATGCTATATTACAAATTCTCTTCAGGAGAGCTCTGATGGACATCAGAAAAGAACAAGAGGTATCATTTCCTTGTCTGTAAAACCCAGAGTAAATGGGCTGGAACCCAGGAGCAGAGGGAAAGTGGAGAGCCACAAAAAGCTGTTCCAGTTGTTTTTCCTCCCAATACAGGAAAAATGGGGTCATTATCAAAAAGTACTGTGTTCCTGCTTAAAAATCCTACCTTTCTTTTATCTGGACCTGTCATATCTCTGATAGTTACCTGTAGTGGTGCAAGTGATCCCTGTGCAGATTAAGATCTGTTCAGTGCCTGGGAATGTTTGGATGGATGGAATTACACAAAATGAAGACATCACCACCATCATCATCATCATCATCATCACTGCTCCATTGTTCTGTGAAAAGAACCCCTCTCCAAGAGTGAGTGAGGAGCCCCAGGTGTAAATACCTGGTGTTTTCAGGAGCTGCTGGGTTGTGTCAGCACTCAGTGTGCCCTGGTTCCACCCAGCTGAGCAGTGGCAATAAAGGAGCCACAACCGGCTGCTCTTTCCGTGCAGGATTCATTCCAAGCGCGTCTGTACAAATATTTATTATTTGCACAAAGGCACCAAGAGGAACTTTTGTTCTTTGAGCATCCAGAGTCTGGGAAGGCTCTCTGTGCACAGACCCAGCCTGGGGTACGCACTGTCCTCTACTGCCTGCAGGGACTGAAGGATCTGCTGGGAGAGGAGAGATCCTGGGCTGTAATTCCCACTCCAGGGATATTGGCTTTGTTTTATTCCACGGGTTTTGTGAAATGCTTGTTATCCAGTTTAGAAACAGTCAGACTTTTTTCTTCTGAGCACTCCTAAGCCATGGAATCACCATGGGGAAACTTTTCCTTCTCCCTCTGCTAATTATGGTGACTTTGTCACTCCACGCTGGCCTGCCTTGAGCCTGGAGATTGAGCCATGATCCCTCCCTTTACCAGCAGCTTCCTCCAAAATTAATCTGTGTTTGGGCATCCTCAGGGAGGCAGAAGACACGGCTCAGTCTGAGGGAGGCACTAAATCTGCTTCACCCCTTCCCCCGTGAAGACAGACAGGAGCTGTGGGTGCTCTTCACTCAGCTTGGAAAGGAAATCCCTCTGAGGGAGATGAAGGGATATGGGCAGGAAGTGACCACAGAGTTGGTCCCAAAATCCTTTTGGGTATTCCTGGGATAGCCCTGGTCCCTAAACTCCATTTGAATTCCCCTGAGGGTGTTTGTATCCTGTGGGGACATGGGGAAAGAAGAAAGAGGCCCCAGTGAGTCCAGGTCAGCTTCACACCCAGTGAAGACCCAGAGCTGCACATGGGAATGGCCCTTTGGGAAATCCCAAAGCTCCAGGGGCCAGAGGGAGAACTTGGAGGAAAACCTCACACTGTGATTCAGCTCTGAGGTCACAGGGAGAGTGTTTGTAGTGCTCCCCCCTCACACATGGGGGAAGAGCCAGGAAAACACAGGATCTCAACTTGTCTGCAATGGGAATTGTGGGGACACCACAGTGAGAAAGAGCAATTTGAATATAAATCCCACCCGACAGCCAATAAATCCAGATTGTGGTCTCCCTTTTCCCTCTCAGTCAGGAAAAAAGTGCTGAAGGTGGTCTAACAACATACAAGAGTCTTTATAGTAGCGGGAGAAAAGGATGGGAAAGGTTTAGGGTGAGATTTTGGGCAGATTTGAGGGAAAAAAAACCACAGCTTTAAATTCTGAAAAAATCCCTTTAGCTGACTTTAAACAGGCCAGAGTTGCCAGCTGTAATGAGATTGGAAGTTTAGTGTCCTCCCAGCTCTGGAGGTTTTGGGGGCTCTTCCAAGGGATGGCAGCAGGTGGGAGACACAACTTACTCAAGAACAGGTCCAGTGCTGACAATTCCATTCTTAAGTGTTGTGCTGAACCTTGTCTTCTATCCCCTAATGACACTGGGGGAAAAGGAAGAGAGGGGTTTGTATCTAAATCCCATCCTCCAGGAATGGGAACAAGGCTCCACTTATCCTTCAGTGCAGTGATGGTGGAATAGAATTCCTGGTTAATAGAACAAGTTCAATCATTCTCTGTGAATAACCATTCCCTATATCCACCTGGTGCGACAATCCCTGTGGGAATGGGCTATGGACAGTCATCAAAAACCCCCTTAACTCCACAAACATCACAGAACTTCTTTAAATCACTCATTCAGGCTTTTCTGCTGGATGCCAGTGCCCTCTGGATCCAGCCCTGCTCCGACGGATCCCTGTGTGTCCCTGGGAATGAACACAGGGCGGGTTAGGATTGGGAGAGGTGGCTGTGAGCAATGGGAAGCTCCCAAAGATCAGGAGGCTCAGGTGGGACCTTCTGGCTTTGCACAGCTCCCTGACAGGAGGGGACAGCTGGGGGTGGTTGGGCTCTGCTCCCAGGGAACAGGGACAGGAGGAGGGGAAATGGTCTCAATCTGTGCCAGGGGAGGCTCAGGTCGGACATCAGGAGGAATTTCTTCACTGTAAGGGTGGGCAGGCCTTGGCAGGGGCTGCCCAGGGAGGTTTGGAGCCCCCATCCCTGGAGGTGTCCAAGGAATGCCTGGACATGTCTAGGTGACAAGCTGGCCATTGGTCATGGGCTGGACTCGATGATCCTGGAGGTCTTTTCCAACCTTAACCTTTTCATGAGTCCATGACCAGCAGAAAAGCTTCATTTACTCCCCTTCATGCCTATTTTTTACCCTTCCTGGGGTAAAACACTGCCTCTTCATATCCCTGTTAAAAGCACTTTGTCTTTTCCAGCAAACAGAAGTAGCTGGAGTTTGTTTTCATGGCAGCAGGAGTTGTGCTGCTAAACAAACATGGAGAAAGCCAAAACTTCCTGCCACTTCACATGTTTGTGTTTTGAAAACCAAGCTATTTATTTAGACAAACTGGAAAATATAACCACAAATAACCCCTAAATTGTGCTGCTCACTCGCAGTGAGTTAACTGGAGCCAGAAGAGGGAGAATTTGTTTATCTGCAGATTTTCCTTCCCTCTCCAGGAAAATTCTTTCCCCTTTCCAGCCCCTTGGGTTTGTCCCATTGTAGCACCCAGTGCTACTCCGAGGAGGAGCTGCAGGAGGGGGAGCACAGGAATTTAGTGACTTGCATGGATCAAAGATCTATGGAAACACCGTCCCCTGGAGTGGGTGCTCCAGCTCTGTGCACCCAGAGAAGGCACCAAATGAAATCTCAGCCCCAAAACTACATGTTTGACCTTGGAAAGCGAAGGCATTAATCCACAGCTCTGTCTGCTCCATCCTGCTCCCCGTTCTCTGGCTGCTGAAGGACAATGTGATCACAGTGGCAAAGTCAGTGGGAATGGCTCAGGACAGGCTCCTTCCCTGCAGCTCCGTCGGAGGAACTTTATCTCCAGATTGTGCTGCACCGGCGGAACGGGAGGGGGAAGGAGAGGGCTCCTACCTGACACGAGAGACAATGACCTGCTCCAGGGGAATATTAAAGAGCTCAGGGAATGCAAAAGCTCCATTCCCAACCGCTGCTCCTGGTTTGGAAGGCAGCCTGGAAAGGTGTGTGCACCCCTGGGCTGGTACCCGCACTGTTGCCATGGCAATGAGCAGGGGTGGGGGTGGGGATGGAGCTGCTGCCATCATTCTCCTCTGCACTTCCTCCTCCCTCCCAAAAGTCACCTCCCCTGGAATTAGAAATGACACCCCTCTGTCCCCTGGGAATGCCTTTCCTTCCCAAGCTGCACCTCTGCCTTTGGCTTCGAGAGGGAAATGTGTGAGTGGGAGATGGGGAGGTGATAGAGGGTGGAAAACGGGGCTGTGCCCAGGGCCCAGACTGGACCAAGAGCTTTTCCTTCATCCTGTGCACTGCTGAATTAATCTTGGCCTAATTTAGGCTGTTGTGGATGCTCTGGGGCACAGAGCTGCTCTGAGCTGCAGTCCATGTGTGAGGGCAGCCCATGGCACAGCTCGGGGGATCCAGAGGATCAATCTGGTTATCTTGGAGGCTGGACTGGGTGAAGAACAGGATTTGAGGGTTGAAAAACACCTCACAGCTTTGGCATTTCCTCTGTGCTGGATTAGCAGGGTTTGCAAAAGCTTTCACGTAAAAGCACCTCTGGGAAAGCCCCAGCCTGGAGAAGCTGTGTGGATGCTCCAGTTGATTGTTTAACTTGGAGCCAGGCTTGAGTGTGAAGGATCCCACATTAGTGCTGTGCCTTCCATCCCACAGGTCAGGAGCTTTCCTCATCCTCCTCCCCCTGTTCCCCCAATGTTTAATTGTGTGGAGAAGGCAGATGAGGTTGAGAGAAGTGACAACATCTTCCCATGCCTCAGGCTGGGTTTCAGCAGGGGCTGGAGTCTGACTTTCCCATTATCTCTCCAGCATTCCCCAGTCTGCCTCTCCCTCATCTTTGTCACATGGGCTTTGGGAAATCCACATGTTGAAATGAGGAGTTTTTCTGTAGCAGGTTTTCAGGCCAAAGTTAAAAAATTCCCTGTCTCTGGACCCCGAGGTATCCACACCCCCCATCCCCCCATCCCCCTGAGAAGCCCCAGGAAACCTCTCACTGCTCCAGGAAGGGTCTTCCTGATATTCCACAGCTCTCCTGCACTCCATCACAATCCCTCCTCCTGCTGAATCCAGGGATTTCAGGGCCAAGGGAAGGGTCTCCAGTGGACCTTAGGGCTCTTATTCCCCACACCAGGGATTGGCATGGATTTTCCTTCAGTTTGGTGCTCAACCACATGGTTAATTCAAAGCACATGCTGTGCTCATACCAGGGCTTGTTCTGGAAGTGAGCTCCACGTGCTGGAAGTGTACTGGGACTTCACAAGTCTGCAGACCCAGGAATGTTCCTGCTCTTGGATGTGCTCATGTTTGCCAACAACATTTGCTTGTGTAGATGATGACAGGAACACCCAGTACAGATGAACCCAACATTTTCCCTTCCAGCTAATGTTCTCCCAGAGTTATCACACAATCATGGAATGAGGTGGAAGGGACCTTAAAAATCACCATGCTCCTCCCCCTACCAGGGGCAGGGACACCTTCCACTAGCCCAGGCTGCTCCAAGCCCCATCCCACCTGGCTTTGGACTCTTCCAGGGATGGGGGAGCCACAGCTGCTCTGGGCCAGGGCCTCTCCACCCTCACAGAGAAGGATTTCTTCCCAATATCCATTTAAATGTACTGTCTTTCTGTTCCCCCTTGGAGCCATTCCCCTGTGTCATGTCACTACAATTCCTTGTAAACCACTCCTCCCCAGAGGCTCCTTTCTGGCACTGAATCCCCACAGTGTTGTTCCCACTTATCCAATCTTTTCCCCTGGGTACCGTGTGGCCCGTGAGCCCCACAGATCATTGCTCTTCCTCCATCACCAGCATTTTCCTTCCTTAGATATCATCCCAGTAGGAACCAGCCCCTCCCCTGGCTCATGGCAGAGCACCCATCTGCTCCGTGCTCTTTATGTTCTCCATCCAAAGGCTTTAAAAGCTGTCACTACCAACAGTGTTCCTTTTTTTCCTCTGCCCAGACAGAGCAAGACATGAAGGGAAAGGGCTGAAGTTTCCCTGCTTTGTTGGGCAGCATGTAACAGATGTAAAAGGAGAGAAAACCAGCTGCTGGGGGTTGATATCCTCGGAATTCCTGGAGCTTGCTTGGTCAAAGAGCTCAATGAATGGAGTAAAAAGATCATCCTTGTCTCCCTCCATCTTTTTCCTTGTTTAAATCAATCCCCTGCCCTTCCCACACATTATGGCACAACAACCCTGCCTTTCACATTTCCCAGGAGCTGCAAGCACTCTCCTATGATTTTTCCCTCCAGCCTCTGGGATATTCCATGTTTTTGCCTGACCTTCAGCAGGATTAGCAAGGGGAAAGTGCCTGTACCTCCAGGGTCAGCCAGAGGAGCTGGAACTGCAGAAACATGGAGCTGGAAAAGCTGTTTGCAGCTCCTCCTCCCCCAGGGATGATAGTGGCCATTTATAGGGCTGGATTGGCTCTAATTGCAATCCCAACAAAGTGATATGGAAATAATGCCACAAACCACTGGGAAAGGGCCAGAAATAATCACAGTGCACAGAAAGGCTGTGCTGGGTGGAGAGGAACCTATGGGAAAACAGGGCATGGAACAGAGGAGGAACCAAGGCATTATCTGGGCTTTTGAAGCTTTGTGGATAATGATTCCTTGATTTTCCATAGCCTCCCTCCTTCCATGGCACTACCCTCCCCTGAACTCACATCCAGGACTTCTTCTCAGCCCTCAGAGCAAAACAAAGCCACGCCTTCACCTCAGAGTCTTCATCAGAGCACTCCAAGGATATTTTTGTGCAATTCCCCTTGGCTGGAGTTGAGTAGGTTATTTTGCCACAAGTTTTGATGCTTTTTGGACATCCATCCATGTTTCTCCAGGACTGCATCCAATGTCATCACCTTTTCAGGCTGCCTGGACTGAAAGGCACGGTGAGTTTAGGGAGGAAAAGCTTTTCCTGGGGAAGAAGAGCCTGCCCTTGAGGCTTGGGCAGGAAAGGCAGGTGCCCATGTCAGAGGGGTGCCAAGGGAAAGGGGCAGTGTGGGGGCTTAGGAACCGGGTTCTGTAAAGAGTCTTTAATAGAAAAAAGAGAAAGCAGGGAAATGGCTGGAAAGAGATCAGGGAAATGCAGATTTGGACACCGTATGGTTCAGTCCAGAATCAGGATGGGTATTTTTGTTTATTGTCTCCTCAGCAAGGCAGGGCTGAGACAGCCCTGAGAGAGAACTTGAGCTATTTTGGACTTTACAGGGTGTGATGGGAGACAGACTTGGCTCCGTTTTCAAGATCCAGTCTCCCTCCCAGCCAGCCCCAGTGAGACCAGTACCTCCCAGTGATGAGCTTCCAAAAGTCACACACCCACGACTGGCCTCTTCTCTCAATCCAAATATTAACTTCTTGAGGGGCAGGAATCCTCTGTTTGTCCTCCCAGTGCCGAGCTTCAGAGAGTCCCATATTCAGCATTGTCTTGATGCAAATCAGAACTTTTGGGAGGCAGGAATCCCCTCCTGAACTTTCCAGCTGCTTTTAAGCAAAGCCCAGCCTCTGAGTGGCAGGAAAACCTTTCTCCCGTGCATTTGGCCGGGATTCCTGTCACTCCCAGACACCCATTTATGAACAACAGCCCAGAGAAAAGAGGGAAATCATCTGCGATCCATGGGAAGGTAAATACCGCTCCCTCCATTGCCCCTGACAGCCCGTGCCACAGCTGAGTTCCCCCCAGGAGCTCCCTGCCATTAATCACCTTCAGAAGGGATTGTTCCACCTCACAGTGTTCGCTGTGGCAGAAGGTTAGGCTGGAAAACTGCTGCCAGTCCTGCACGCTCCTCATTCGGGAGAACGTGACGCTGGAGAGGAGCCAGCACTCACTTCTCTCCCTTGCTTCCAGCTGCTGGGAGCAGTGAAATGGGCTTGTTCCATTTCTCCTTCACCTCCTCTCATTCCCCACCTTTTTTCCCTTCTTTTAAAGCCTCTGAGAAAGGGTGAGGAGGAGTCTCTTATCCCTGGCAGCAGCACTTGTGGGGCCCCCCAGCAGCACCAGAGCCTGGGGATTATAAACTCTGTACTCAGCTAATGGGGAAAGGAGGAGAGAGGATTAGGAATTTTCCCTTTGGAAAGGGATATGGATTATCTGGGCCAATAACCATGGCCTGTTTCCTCACCACTGATTCACGGGGAACACTGGAGTCTCCAGGTGCAGTTTGTGAGATCCTGCTGCAGGCAGTGGGAGGTCCTACCCTCCCTTCCTTAGGCTCCAGAGCAGCCCTTCACTGATTTGTTGTCCCCTCTCAATTTATTATCCATCCTGAAAGGCTTCTTTGTGAATATGCCTTTTCTGGAAGTTGAATTTTCCCTCCTGCCTCATTCTCTCTCTGTACCAGCCTCTTCCTATGAACATGCCCAGTGTTCCCACTGCCCCATTCCTGTGTTTTCTTTTCTAGTCAGGGTTCTGCCTTGCCTTCCTCCCCAGAGCTGCCAGGAAAAGCTTGAGGGGAGGTTCTGAAGATGGTGTAGACACCACTGGCACCTCCTTTTACTTAGAAACAGGTCATTTCCATTAGTGTTGGAAGGAACCTTAAAGCTGATCCAGTTCCATCCATGGGCAGGGACACCTTCCACTATCCCAGGTTACTCCAAGCCCTGTCCAGCCTGGCCTTGGACACTTCCAGGGATCCAGGGGCAGCCACAGCTCCTCTAGGCACCCTATGCCAGGGCCTGCCCAACTCACTGTAGATATCCCTTTCTTATTTTTCCTTGATGCGGAGCTGGGAATGGCCACACGGAAAGAGGAGGGAGCTGCATTCCTTGCCATGCTTTGGTCTCCCACAGGGGATTTGTAAAGAAGGGTTTCACACTGCTGCACTCTCTGACTTGACTTTCTAGTGAGCTTTGGGCACCCATCTCTGGGACCTGCCCAAAATTCCTCTGAAACCATGGGCTGTGGGGGCCAAACTCCTTTGGAAGTGTCAGCCCTGCTAAGCATGCAGGAACAAGGATCCTGGAGAGGGAGGATCGTGTTAACAGCAGAGGTTTGCCCGTGGAAGTAGTTAATCACCAGGAATACAATTAGCACTTAAACTCCTCTGGACACCCTGTGCTGGCCTTCCCTTGTCCTACACCAGTGTCTTGCTGGCTCATTACCTGCGACACCTCATTTTCAGTGCTGCTAAACCCAGCTGCCTCCGAAGGCTCCCAGTGCTCCAGAGGGGATCCTGCCTTCTCCAGCAAGGAGCATCCCTGCTTGGCACTGCTGTCCCGAGCTGTGAGACATCTCCCCACGGGAAGCAGCCGGTGCTAATGGACACAGCCACTCCCTTTCTTCCCCCTCTTCCCCCAGTTCCACCCTCCTGAGCTCCCCACAGCTCTTTAAAACACTGTTCCTCTCCTCAAAGTGCTTTTAATTGCTGCCCCTCACCCAGCAGGCTCACAAGAGCAGACGGGAGACTCCAAGGTCTCCTTTGCCAGAAAGTCAGGCCTTTTTCAAATGTGGAAGACCTCAATTAATAAAATAGTCCTCATTTTTCTGAGGTCAGCTTTAGCAGCCAGGCCCGTGATCAAATGAGAGCCTTTTCCTCGGGATGTCTGCTCGCTGGAATCTCATTAATGCTCTCTTGTGCAGTGTTTGGTAGCAGCTAAATGGGACAGAAAGTGGCTGTTTCCCTTTTCCTCCCCCATGGATCTGGCAGGAGGCAGGAGGACCTCACACAGCCATGTTTTACCCTCTTTGCCCCTCTGATCACATCCTTTCTTTCACTCAGTGCCAACCCAGCCTTCAGATCCTTGCAAATCTCTGCTGGTTTGGGTGGAATTCAGGGAAAAGACGGTGTCTGGCAAGTAGATGAGGAGTCTGTGCTTGGGGCAGTGTGGATTTTCACAGCTCTGCCGTTGGGATTGCTCTCGCCCCGTGTGAAAGAGGCCAGAGAGTGACCCTGGATTTCCATTGTGTTTAGCTGGAAGCAGAATGCAGTTCTTGCTTTCTAAATTCATCAGTCACCACCAGAACATCCATTTTAATGGAGTTCAGCCTATGGGGCCTGGAAGGAAGGGAATTGTTCTGCAATAAGGAGCCCGTGTGGAAGAGTTATGCCCTAAGGGGAAGCTTCTCCTCCTAGTGGGACCTGAGTCCTCACCAAGGGGCACTTCTGGATGACTCACTATTATTATTTATTATTTCTCTGCACCCTAAATGTGCAGGGCACTCTGGAAAGGGCCCAGGACAACATCCCTGCCCTCACTCCCGGAAATCTTGTGGCATGCTACAGATGGAATGTGGGGAAGGAAGAAGGAGCAGCCTCAGTCCCCACCAGGATGAAACACTAGGCACTAACTCAAATGCAAACTGGGAATTACCAGGAAGACACAACTAAGAGAATAAACCTGGGGAATCCATACCCACACGTTATCTCCAAGACCAGGATGGAAGATAGGGAAGGGAGGAATGGTACATGTTCCTCTCTCCTCCAGCCATGGTGCTCAACACTGCACTCCAAGGGACTGATCTCTGTTATTTCCCATATGGAATCTCTGCCCCAAGTGACTCTTCTCCCTCATGTGCTGTTAAAAGTTGGTAAATCCAAAACAGAAGCGCAGCCCAGCCTGGAGTATCTGCAGCATCCTCTCTGCTGTGGTCTGGGCCCTGGAGGAGTTTCATCCAGAAGGGTTTGTTTTCAAGGAAACATGAGCATCATCTGCCTCTGCTCCCCATTCATGTCCTTCCCTGAGGTCTGTCTGTGCCTCTCCCAGGGAAAGTGTTCATGCCCTTCCAGCAAAGTATTCCTGTGAAAAGAGCATATTCCTGAGGTAAGAAACGGACACCAAATTCCTGGACTGACAGCTGATAAAGGAGGTGCATTCCCAGGACTGCAGTACCCCTGAGCAGAGTTTGGGAGCTTTCATTTATCACTGCACCAGCACACACCTCAGGTTTGGAGCCCAGAGCTTGAATCCAGGTGTTTCTCCCAGCAACAGCCCTTCTCAGGCACCACCCCCATCCACCTTCCTGCCGGGCTTGCTAAAGCCCCAAATCTCCAGGCCCATTTTTCCAGCAGAGCAGTGGCTCCAGCAGCCACGGGCACCCCTGGGGACGTGCTGGAAGTGAAGCTGTCGCAGGAGGCTTTGCCATGCCCTGGACGGGGGCTCTCCATCCCGGTGCAGCCCTTCCCAGCTCCACTGCATTCCCATGGGCTCACTCCTCCAGCAGCGGAGCTGAGCAGAGCAGCACTGCTCTGACACAAACCACTTTTGCCAGGGATCTTACAATTGGCTGCCCTCCCTCACCTCCGAACCGGGACTCCTTGCCAAGAATGTGTTTCCCAGCACCGCACTTGCAGCCCTGTCACCTGCAAACACAATTACTCCTTGCTTTGGATCGGCTTTGTTAGCGGCGGGGCTGGAGAAGGGCTGAAATGGAGCGTGCTGCCCACGCCAGGGGGGACGTGTTGTTAGCAGGAGCAGGGAAGGAGCTTCTGCCAAAGCTGCTCTGGCAAACCCTGCACAGCTGCTGCAGGAGAAGCTCTCGCTCGCTGATCCGGGGCAGCGAGGCATGAAGAGGAGCTCTGTGGATGGGGAAGGACCCGGTGATATTGGAATATTGAGCATACAGAAGATGCAGCTGGAAGAGATCCACAGGTTGGCTCTGCCTGGGAATCAACACCTTCTCTTCTGCTGATCAGGGGCTTGATAAGGGAGGGTTTAATCCTTTTTTCAAGGTCTTTGACATTGGGATATTTTTTTTATTTTTTATTTTTTAAATAGGAAAATCAGAATGGAAGAAGCCTCGTGGTCATTTAATGTATCTTTGATCTTAGGAAAGATCATGGAATCATATACTCATGGAATGGTTTGGGTGGGAAGGGACCTTAAGAATCATCCAGTGCCATGGGCAGAGACACCTTCTACTATCCCAGGTTGCTCCTAGACCCATCCAGCCTGGCCTTGGACACTTTTAGGGACAGGAGGTTTTCGTGCCCATCACCACTTTGGGAATATTGCTTTATTTTCTGAGTGCATTTCCTAGGCTGAGGAGGCCTCAAGTTGTCATGATTTTCCCTCCCCCCCTGCATGCTTAGGATGGTGGCTTTATCATCCTGGCCATTTGGGTTGGAAGGGAAATTCAACATCCAAATTTTCAAATCCAAATATTTCCAAACCTGTGAGGGACATCTTCCACTAAACCAGGCTGATCCAAGCCCCATCCAACATCCTCTTCTGTTCCACCATTTCCATGCCAGGAATTCTGAACCCACAGCTGAAAGCACAGCAACAGCAGAACTTTCCTGCTAAAACCACCTCTAACAGGGAGAGCCTGGTACCTGCACACCATTAGTCTGAAGTTCCAGAGGACCATGGTGGATATGGCAGGATAGTCTCTTCTAGTGCCCAGTGCTGTGGGTTTGCCAGACTGGTTTTACATTTTGGGGTAATTCCTGTGCTCCCATGGCAAGGATTGGAGCTATTCTGGATGAGGTACTCGGTGGGAGCCCAGCCCAGGACCTGCTGCTTGGCTCCCAGTGGTTTCCTGGGTGTCTCATAGGCTCCCATGGCCTCAAGGGCTGTAGAGATCTGCCACAGTTCGTGGAAACTCCCATCACTTATGGAAAACCCAAAAATGCAGGCACCTTCATAAACACCACTGCATGGAAGCAGCAATAAAAAAATACATGTATTTTAATCCAGTCTGAATTGGATTTTGTGAGAACAGCAAATTTCATCACAGAGAACTAAATTTCTGTTGATTTTCAAGTACAGAGCATAAAAAGCCTCTTGTTCTTCCAACACAGAGAATGTTTTCCTGGCATCCATTGGAAATGCTGTGTCACCACTTTTGTTAATGCAATCAGCAGTGAGCTGAGCCCAAAGCAGGCAGCAGGAATGGATGGTGTGCTCAGGACTCATTCCAGCTTGGCTGGCTGTGGACAATCGGAAGGGTGTTCCATGCCCAGAACAGTGGGAGCCTCCTGCAGCCACTGGCAGCTCGCTTTCGGCAAAGAGCATCGTGCTGCTGGGTGGAGTCAGAGTGGGAACACAGGAAGGGGCTGAAGAGGAAGTGATGGGTGTAGGGATCATTTCTTTGGGCAGCCTTGAAACACATTCAGTGAGCTGGTTCTCCAAGGCATTGTCCGGAGGTGGCTGGCAAAATCCACTTTGTGGAATCCCAGAATGGTTTGGCTTGGAAGGGACCTTAAAGCCCATCCATTTCCACCCCTGACACAGGCAGGGACAGCTCCCACTGTCCCAAGCTGTCCAGCCTGGGCTTGGACACTTCCAGGGATCTAGGGGCAGCCACAGCTTCTCTGGACACCCTGTGCCAGGGCCTCACCACCCTCCCAGGGAGGAATTCCTGCTCAATATGCCATCAAAACCTCCCCTCCTTCAACTTAAGGACATTCACCTTGTCCTGTCACTCTAGGCCCTTATGAAAAGTCCATTCTTATGAGTGCATCTTAGAACCTTCCCACCTTTGTGGATGGAAAGGTGGGAGGATGATGAGCTGCATGGAAAGGAAAGAAGAGGAAGGAAAAGATGGTGTGTGTTACACTGTCCTTTTTGTCATTTGTTCTCCTCCTTTCTCCCCCCCTGACCTTTTACTCCTGCTCAAAACTTCCTCTGGGACTGAGGGAAACATAGACCATCCAGCTGGATGTTGTTGACCTACCTGGAGCTGAGCACAGGACAGCCAGCTGTGAGCTCCTTGTTCATGTCCTCCAGAGCTTTGGGCAAGCCAGGCTGCTTCCAGGCAAGGATTTACCTCAGGGATTTTGAGTGCTGGCAGAATTCAGGATTTTGCTGTGTTTCATTATCCAACTGGCTCCAGGTGTTCCCAACACCTTTCTATCTGAGCACCTCCTGGTAGTGCCTTGAGCAATCCAACTGGTGTCTGCTTTGTGTGGCCTGTTTTCCCAACCCATTCCCCGGGCGAAGGGAAGGCAGGAGAGCTGATTGTAAGGAGAAGATTGTAAGTTTGTTTTCCATTTAATTATTCATAGTATCTACACAGGCTTGTGTTGATGTTACAAAAATCACACTGAGGAAACATTCCTCAGATTTGGGACTGGCCTTCCTGGAGGGGCTCTTTCCCTGGATTTTATTTTGTGGCACAGACAGGCTCTCATCCACCTGCAGAATCCACCACAGTGCCACAGAGCAAGGCTGCCCACACTGTGGGGCAAGAAGGGAAAGATCTTTTCCTAATTTTTTGTAGGGAGTAAATATCAGAAGGGTGGGTGTCCAGAGGTTGGATCCAAGCTGTTCGTGGTGGTGCTCAGCAATGGGACAGGAGGAAGAGGCAGGAACTGATGCCCAGCAAGTTCCACCTGAACATGAGGAAGAACTTCTTTCCTGTGCAGTGACAGAGCACTGAACAGATCCCAGAGAGGGTGTGGAGTCTCCTCACTGGTGATATTTCAGACCCATCTGTATGCAATCCATGTGCTCTGGGATGACCCTGCTGGAGCAGAGTGACCTACTGTGGTCCCTTCCAACCTTAACAATTCTGTGATCCATGATTCTGCAAGCTGATCTAAAGAGGTTGGTCGTGGCTCCTCATGCTCCCGAGGGATTGTGCTTGAGCAGCTCCAAAGTGACTGTAGCTCTTTCCCTCTGCCAGCAGAGCTTGGCTTGGCCCACCCTCGTGCAGATGCTGCTCTTGGCCAAGGGCTGGCCCATGCTGACAGCAGTCATGTGGGGAGGCAGGAAGCTCTTGGAGACAGCTGGCACTTGGCTCGGGCTCCTCTGCCTACTTTGCCTTGGAGCTGTGCTGGTGATGGAGCAGGTCTGCAGAGAGCCAGGTGTTGTGGGAATAGCATGTGGGAAGCACAGGTTCCCTGCTCTGGGTGTGTCCCACCAGGAAGGACTCCAAGCTTTCTGCACATCCGCTGGATCCGTGCCGCCCTGCAGGACAGCGCAGCCGTTCAGCAGCAGCACGGATGCTGCATCCTGCTTCCCTGAGCTTTATTTTTAGACTCTGCCTCCTCCTTCTCTCCCATCTGCTCCTCTGTGGGCTGGCTACCATCAGCCAGGAGCAAGTGGCCAGAGATGGAGGAGAGACATCTCTGCTGATCCCACCAGGAGGCCTGGGAGAGGCCAGCTTTGTGGAATAATTGTTCCCAGGTTTATGGCTGAGCCTTTCATGTTAGGGGAAGCAGGCCCACCCTGAAACATCCTTCACACATTCCCATCTTCCTGCTGTGTTCCAAGAGGTGTTTGCTGGAAGGAACCAGCTGGGATTGCTGTCCACAAACAAGAGCTCACTGCTCCAGAGACATCCTGGTTTGGTACAAACCACAGGGTCAGCAGGCCCCCTTCATCAGCCTCATCCCAAACAGCAGAGCTCTTCCCACTGAACCTTCTGGTCTAGTGGAAGGTCTCCCTGTTCATGGCAGGGGCTTGGAACTGGGTGATCTTTAAGGTTCCTTCCAACCCAAACCATTCCATGAATTTTGTGATGTCAGGGACTGGCCCACGAGGCTCCTCAGAGTCATCTTCTGCTGCAGTAGAGCAGACACAGTGAGCAGGCTGGTTCTCACAGCAGCCAGAATGACTCTTTCAACCCTTTTTCCCTTCTTCTGTGATATTCCTGAATCCAGCACATGCTCCTTGTGCACAGCCAACCCTTTCCATTCACACACATATTGGCTTCTTCCTCCATGGCCTCCATTCCCCACTGCTCCGAGATTGCTCTGTGGAGAAAGGACATTTCAGAGGTTGCACTGGAAGGTCAGCAGCTCCTGGGATTTATATCTATCCCAGGTCTCTAGAAGATCAGGCTGTAGAAGATTCCTCCACAGGTCCTGTGAGGAGCCACTCGGGAAGCTGAACTCCCAGCACTTCATCTCACTTGAATCCTCCTTTATAGTTCCCAGTGGATCTGATCAGGCTGCCAAGGAAATGGAGCTTCCAAAGCACTTACTATGAGCAGAAATGGGGCAAAATGAGGCAGAAGAGGGTGGAGCGAACAGTGTTGCAGAGGTTTCCAAAATAACCTGATAAACAGAAGTTGTGGAGGAACAGGCAGCAGTCCCAGCAGTTACCTGCTGACATTCATTTTAATTCCTGAACAGCAGCAAAACTGTTCCAATCCAAGTAATTTCCTGGAGAACAGACTGAATGAGCTCTAGGAGGTCAAAGGCTCAAGGAAAAGTATATGGTGCATTGAGGAGTGGACTTTCTGGAAAAAAAAGAGCCTTTGCGTCACAAGGAAATGTGTCACAAGCATTGTGGCCAAATGGACGCGGGCATAAGGTCAAGCTGATCCCCTCTGCTCCGAGTCCTCCTGTGTCCTGCAGTGATCCCTGTACAAGTCATGTGGTTGGTGTGGTCCCACATGAGCTGGAGATTTTTAATGACACTCGCAGGCTGAGGTGGCCCATGGAGGAATGTCACTTGCTAGGCACATAGCAGCTTTGTGGAGTCTCAGGGAGGCCCCACAGCTTTGTGGGCTATCAGGGACATGTTCCCAGGATTTCATAAGGAACAGAAGCTTTCATTCCTGCTCTCAGCTGTAGGTACTTCTCTACAGAAATGGAACATAAGCAGGGGCTGTGGGCTCAGGCGTTAATTCAGGCCCAGGGGAGCAGATGAAACACTGAGTAAACGACAAGTAGCACAACAGGATGGATGCAGGGAGCCACCTGTCTCCTCCTGGCCTCTCTCCCTGCTGGTATTTTGTTGGGAAGGGTTATTCTTAGAGCTCACTGTGTAAATGAGCAGTTTAAATATCCCCTGACTCACACGGCAAATGCTACTCAGGGAGTGTCAGCACAAAACACAGCCTGTGCCACATCCCCGAGGAAATCACTGCAGGAGCTGCCTGACCTTTACAGAACTGTTCCAGGAGATTGGAGCAACCTGGGATAGTGGAAGGTGTCCCTGACCATGGCATGGGATGGTCCATAAGCCCCTTCCAACCCAAGCCAGTCTGAGATTCTATGAAGTTGGATCCATCTCCCCTATCTTTATCCCTGAAGTTAGATTCCCAGGCAAACCTGTTTTTCTGGGCTCCTGTATTTGGAGATAGACAGCTCCAGAAGGTGGATCAGTTCTTCCACAGGAGAATCCTGAGCCAGTTTCTCTCCAGTGACTCCAGAGGTGACAGCTCTCTCTTTAAGGACTGTGGCCATAAGTACTGTACAGCATGGACTGTTTCCCATTCCTCCTTCCCGGTCCCTTCTTGGTCACCAGGATCCACAATTTCACTTAAACATCTCCCAAGGGCTGAGCAGGGTGTTAGCCTTGTGGTGAGGATGATACCCCAAACCCTCCCAGCTCCATGTGGAACACATCATGGGTTGTGCTCTATCATTGCTACTGCCAAAATGGAATTAAACTAATCCAATGTGGGAAAAGCCAGGAAGAAAGTCCTCCATGACACAGCAGGGATCTTGCAGGGTTGTTTTGGCTGAGCCAGCAGCACAATGAAGCTGGAGAGGTCTCTGCTTCCTCACTGGAAGGACCTTGAGGCTGATGCATTCCTGGGATTGTACTAAGGCAACCTGAGTAGGTCTTATTGTGGAATAGAAAATACACATCAAACCTGTGATGTTTATGTGGTGCCTGGTTTTCACACCTTCATGTTTCACAGCCCAGGGAGCTCATCCTCCTCCTCCTCCCCACAGCTGAGTTCCTGCTCCACCAAAGGACATGTTTCTCCCTTTGCTCTGGGTTTTACTGATAAAACTGGAATTTCCTTGCTGCTGCTTGGCCTGGACCAGAGGAATGAGGAGAGCAACAAGTTGGGCAAGTGATGGATTGATGTTGGGACTTGGATTCCCAACAGAGAGCTCAGCTCTGAGTACTAGGAAATCAGAAGGATCCTTCCATGTAGCACAGCTTGGAAACACACAGCTGAGCATCCATTCTCAGCCACTCCTGGTGACCCTCCTGGCCCCATGTGTCCCCCACAGCTCAGGGGTGGCACTGGATGGCCCCAGCCAGCTCTCCCATCCCTCCTTGTGAACACCTATGGAGGGAACATGTTCTCCACCTACCTACACCAGCTGCATCCAACACAGAGCTCTGTCCCTGAGCCGTGCCAGCTCCTGGTCTCTAGAGGAGGAGGAGGAGGAGGAGGTTGCAGGTGTTTCAATGCCATTATCAGCCCTGAATCAGTGATTTGCCACCTCCACCACAGCTTTTATTCACTGTGTGCCTCCCTGCTTGCTCTGAAAAGCCTTGTTTCTCCTTCTCATGCTCTGCTCCCTTCTCATCCATCACCAGAGTCCAGCTGGGGTATGGCTCTGGCACAGACACCCCTTGGAGGTGCTTGCAGGGGGTGGAGAGGCTGGTTCCTAGGCTGGCTGTGATCCCCAGGACGTGACAAAGGGGCTCTTTGGCTCGAAGTAGTGGCTGCACCACCCACAGATCCTACATGCAGGTGTGACACAGCACAGTGACTGATCTGGCTGAGCATCCGCAGATCAGTCCCACAGCTCCAACACCCACCTGGAAGCCCTGGGGAGTGAGCCAAGCCTGCAGATCATGGCACTCATCAGTGTCCTGCCAGCACCAGGGCAGTGACTCAGGAAGGAGGAGGAGAGCAGAGTGTGGGGGTGAATAAATGAACCACCAAGCGCTGTTGGAGCAATGCCTTGGGCCACACCTTCACTGGGAAAAGCCTCTGGAGCCACACCTGGCTGGGGCAGCATGTGAGGAGGCTCTGAGTTACACTCACACGGTGATCCAGGAGACAGTTCCCTGTCCCAGGCTTCCTTAGGCTCTGTAATGCACAGCTCCTCACACACTGCTGCCTCATCCAGCTGCTCCACTCCAAATGCTCATCCCTAACGTGAAGCCTGCTCTTTTCCCCGCTCTTCAGGGCTCCATGGCTGGTAATTTCCCTGGCATGTAAAAGCTTTGGAAAATTATTGTAGAGCACAGGTTCACACCTTGTCATGAAGAGGCGAAGTTTAATAAACCGTGGAGCCAAACTGTTGGATCCCTGCATTAATGCAGGTGAGCAGCTGGAAACAGCTCCACAGAAGGAATTCTCAGCAGGATGCCAGAGGCGGAGCACCCAGAACTTCTCCAGCAGCTGTTTTGCTCAGCTGCTGCAGCTCTGGACTCTGGGAATGGCGGCTCTTCTGAGCCAGAGCAGAGGAACAGTGCCCCAGGCCAGAAGGGATAGAAGTGCCTGTACAATCTTACAGATGTCTAGAAAACATTTTCACTCCCCTGGCTCACACCTCCTGCACCTGCACAGCTTCTAAAGATGAGCCCAAGGTGTCTCTGGAGTATCCAGAAGTTTTCTATCTCCCTGTTGGTCTTCTTAACGCAGGTTTATTCCCACAGGTCCTTTCTTTGGGTGCCATCTCAGGGCTTGTGCCACCTGCTTCAAGCAGCAGCTGTGGGAGCAGGGATTGGAGCAGGGATTGTGTGAGGGAGCCCCTTGGCTTTCACCAGGGGATGGAGGGATGGACCAGAACACCCAAATCCCCACTCCACACACGTCCACAGGAATATTTGCTGAAAGAGAAGAACTGCTTTTTACCACTGAAGCTTTCCTGTGCCTTTTGGAGCAACCAGATCACTTTGCTCTTTCCCAAAAATCAGAGTGCTCCACTCAGGCCTGCTGGGGAGCATCTTCAGGTGCTGGTAGAAACAAAGCTGACCAAGCTGTGGCAGCACAGGGAGCTCCCCCCGAGCTCAGCCCGGGGTTTGCAGCAGGCAGAGGTGGCATGGGCCCACCCCGGTGCCACTGGGATGATCCTCTGGGAAAGGAGGGCAGATCCACGGCATTCAGCCCCCACAGCTGTGGGCTGCTCAGCCTCGGATCTCATTCCCGCTATAGGATCCGCCCACCGCCGTTAATGATTCACATCACTCACTCGGATCACTTAACCCCTCCTTACAGCCTGTGCCTAAAGCTTGCCCAGGCTGCGCTTTAACCACATTTCCTCCTTTGCTTTAGTGCTCTGGCTGGGAAGGGAAATGCTTCAGCAGCAGGAACTAGGGACCATGGTGGGATGCTTGGGGTTGTCCTGTGCCAGGCCAGGAGCTGCAGTTGATCCTTGGATGTCCCTTCCAGCTGAGGATATTACCCTTTGATTCTGTGATTCCACAAAATCTACAGGGAGAGTTGTGCATTCCATTGAGTGTTTTGGCTATGGAATGGCAATAAATTTATGGACACTGGTTTCCTATCCTAAAATTCCTGTGCTGCCCTGGCAAAGGAGATTGGAGGAAGGGAGGAAGGAAGGGAGGAAGGAAGGAAGGAAGGGAGGGAGGGAGGGAGGGGAATGTGTGAGAAATGGATTTTATACTGGGCTTTTTTTTCCTGTTCTCATGAAAAGCAAATGCTCCCTCTCTTCCTCCCCTTCCATCTCCCAGAACCAATATACAATTCTGACAAATCAGCCCTGAATGCAAATCCAATAAACTTAGCATAATTGTCTTTGTTATGAGGAGCTGGAACAGGCTGCTCTGCATGAAAATCCAAATCATAAACCACTCAAACATAATGCAATTGGGGGAGTGTAAACCTGGCCATGTCCCCACCAAGGTGTGGGTGCAGGATGGGGGGACTTGGGCAAGGGGAGCTCCCTGGGCAGTTCCCAGGGTCTATTTGAAGCTGGCTGGTGGTTTTTAAAGCAAACAGTGGAGGGGGGGGGAAGATTATTTTCATGTATCAACGTTGAGCAGATGAAAAGGGAAAACTGAAGCGTTTCCTGACAGCTACAAGATCTTGCTGTTTTTTGTGTTAATTGTGTCTGATTTAAAAACTCACACAAAGCAAATAAACCAAAGCAGAAAGCTCAAAATATTTTGCTTAGAAAACATTGACACAAAAAAGGTTGTTTATTTTTTTCCCCCTTTTCAAGGAACTGTTCCAAAAAAGCCAATTCCGTTGATGTGAATCTAAACGAGGTGATGAGAGTGAGCGTTAACAAAGGTTTAGCTAATGAGAGCATTCCCTGCTTGCTCCTAAGCCCTGGCTCCAGGAGTCCTGAGAATGCAGAATTGGAGCTTTGGTTAAAAAACACACCAACACAGGAGCTGTGGTTTTCCTGACGATGGAAATCCAGGAAATGGAATAATCCTGCTGTGAGAGCTGAGCTCTCGCCCCAGCAGTGGCTGCCTGTCCTTGGGGTGCTGGGGGTCTCCTCCTTTCTCCCACCCCAGCTCCAGTCCCCTTCCCTCCCTCTGCAAGGAGCCCTGATTGCATCCACCTTGGGAGCACATTCATCAACTGCTCTGTAAATAATTGCTCTGAGCGGCTCTCCCCTTCACCTTGGGGCCAGGAGGGGGATGTGACCCGGGAATAATTCCTGCCCTCCCTCCTCGCCTTTGCTCAGCGGGCACCAGGAGCATCCCAAGCTTCCACCTGGCTTCCCGGGGAGCCGCATCCAACCTGGGACAAAAAGCTTCCCAAAGACTGCCTTTGGCAGAGGCCAGCTCCAGAAACTTCGGGAGAGGGAGAGCAGGACGGGGGCTTTGGAGGAGCCCGGGAAGAGCAGTTTGTTTCCTTGGGAGGAATTGATCTTCAAAGCTCTTGCTGTTCCGTTTGAAATGCATCCCGCTGTTCCCAGCATCCCGATTACCTTTCCCTCCCGCACCCGCCTTTGTTGTTCCAGCATCAAAGGAGCTCTGCCCTGCTCCACCGAGCCATCGCCTCGGCCCCGCTCTGCAGGGAATTTCCAGCCCCTCGTTCCTCCCAGGGAGGCTGGGATGCGCTCCGGCTCCTCGGGGGTGCGGTGGAACAGCCTTGGGGTGAAGCTGGGAGTCGGGGCTGTAAAAGGGAACGTCGGGATGTCGCCAGGGCAGGGGGACACGACAGTGGATGGCCAGGTGGGGGCAGGGGGCTGTGTTGTCCCCCTCCTCACAGCCTTGTTGGATGTTTCTGTTGGTTCATTGGTGTCCCGTGGCCCGTTCTCCCATCTCCCGGCTCTCACCTGCCATGGCTTTGGGTGAATTCCATGGCCCCTGGAGCCCACTGGAGCTCCTCAGGACGAGGACACCCAGCAGCACTGCCCTGATTCTCGCAGCAAACCCACGTCCCTGTGTCCCTCGGGGGGGCTGGCAGGCAAATCACATCTGGCGGTGACAGTATCGGCCCCTTGGCTTGATGTGGCTTCTTCTCCCTCCCCCCAGGTCTCCGGCTTCAACCTGTGCTCTTGAAGAGGCTTTAAATCTCATCTGTGCTATTGTGCTCAGGAAACCCTGAAAAGGTTAAACCGATCCAAATTGCTGAGTCTTTGAAATAAAAGCAGAGCCTCTCCTAGCAGGAGCCTTGCTGAACAAAAGGGCTTCGGCAGGCAGCTTGATTTCAGCAGCTATTCCCAGGGGGTTCAGAGGGGTGACCCCGCATCCAAATTCCTGCAGGAAGCCAGCTGAAACCCGTGTGAGATGAAGTGAGGATCCATGGAGTGTCTCTGTCTCCCTGCATTCAGAGCCCCACCTTTTCTGCTGGGATGATGTGACCAGAGAGCCCCAGGGCTGGACCCCCTTCTTTTGGCTTTCGTCTGTTGAATTGACAGCAGCCATGGAAAGCTGTGGCTCTTTCTGGGACATTTCCCTCCTGGAGATGCCATTCCATCAGCAGGAGCAGCAAAACAGGAGCAGAAGCCTCCACCTCGGGGGTCTGGCTTGATGCTTTTGCCTTCACACTGCCAACAGGTCCCATGCTCACAGTGCTCCCTGCTCTGGGTGGGAAATGTGCTCCCTGACAGCTTCTTCTCTCTGCTATTTGCATAATTAAGAGAAATTACAGAGTATTTGGCCTTCTTGGAGTGCTTACATCATCAGCCTTGTGGTATTTTGTGTTTTTAAGTTTTCCCAGAGTGGTCCAGCCACCCCGCTCCCAAGACAGCCAATTCCATTTGCCAGCATTTCCAGGAAAAGCCTAAGTCCAGAGAATGAGCAGAGATGCTCTTCCCCTCTGTGTGGATAATTGTGCATCCTCTGGGGCACAGAGGGTAGAAAATGAGGTAGAACATGGCATTCCTGGGGTGGGGAAGACCTACAGGAGACCTTGGCCTCTTGCTGCTCATCACTGAGAGCTGGGGGAATGTGCAGGACAATAATCCCCTGTATGAATCAATCCCTGAGCTGTCTGGGGCAAGGACAGCATGGGGACCTTGATCACAGCCACAGGACCTGGCAGTGCTTCTGTCATCAAAAAATAAATAAAAAAGATGGCTTTTAATCCTCTTAATTGGTTGCATTACTGATCCTCTCTGGCGCTGGCTGGGGAATGAGAAAATCTATAAACGGGTCTGGTTTGTCCAGCCCAACCTATTCCTGAGCCCGAGTTGTCATTCAGAGCAGGGACAGGAGAAAACACCTCAACACTCACCAAAAAACATCCCCAGCCCTCCCCACCAGCCCTGCACTGGGAAACTGCCCCCACTGGACCAGTTACAATTTGTAGCACCCAGCAACCATTTACAGTGAAATACATCCAGGGTTTAATGAGGGAGGATGGACTTTTTTTTTTTGCATTGCTTTGGGAAGAGCCTAATTTTCTTCCCTAAACCTTTGCCAATGACAGACACTCTCATAAAGCATTTTTATTGGATTTTCGAACAATTTAATTAGCGTCTCTGGCCGTGATGGCTGCAGAATTGGTGTCTCTGGGGACAGTAAAACAGAAGTGGCAGCAGTGCTCTGTGCATGGGGTGGAGGGGGAGGACAGGTAAAAGGGAGGGAGCAGAAGGACTGGTGGAGAAGCAGGGCTTGGCCATCTCTCTTCTGAGAGCTGGGAGGAAGCCAGGTGTGTCCATGTGTGAACTGACTCCTTCCTGCTTCCTCAAGGGGCTTGCTAGGTGGGCAGAGCCCTGAAAACTCCAAACCTGTTTGGGCTCACTCCTGGTGCCAAGTGGGGACTTTGTCTCTGGAGCAAACCAGGACATTCCCTGTCAGAGATGCTTGGCCTTGGGGGCAGCAGGAGTGTGTCCAAAAGACCAAGGAGCCCACCACAAGTCCAGCTTTGTTCCCTCCTCACCCCTTGCCTTCACAAAGTGCCCTTGAACCAACTTTGAGGCAGACTTTGGTGGGAATGAAGCTGGTTCACGGAGGCATGGAGCAGGACCCTCCCCACCTCCCCCTCCACATGTGAGGGGCACAGCTCCAGCTTCCCAAGCCCTGTCTGGGTGCTCTGAGGACATGGTCATGAGGACCAGCGTGTGCCCACATGGCCAAGGGCACCTCCAAGGGCATCCTGCCTTGTCCCAGCCACAGGGGGACCAGCAGGACAGAGGTCCTGTCCCTGTGTGCTGGTACTGCTGAGGCAACTCCAGCCCTGGGGGCAGTTCTGGACCCCTCATGACAAGGACATTGAGGGGCTGGAGCATGTCCAGGGAAGGGAACAGAGCTAGGGAAGGGGCTGGAGCACCAGGAGAGGCTGAGGGAGCTGGGAAAGGGGCTCAGCCTGGAGAAAAGGAGGCTCAGGGGGGACCTTCTGGCTCTGCACAACTCCCTGACAGGAGAGGGCAGCTGGGGGGAATCATGCTCTGCTCCCAGGGAACAGGGACAGAAGGAGAGGAAATGGCCCCAAATTGTGCCAGGGGGAGATCTGGGTTGGATATCAGGGAAAATTCCTTCATGAGAAGGATGGTCAAGCATTGGAACAGGCTGCCTGGGGCAGTAGGGAAGCCCTCATCCCTGCAGGGATTTAAAGCCATGTGGATGTGGCTCTTGGGGACACAGGTCACTGGTGGCCTTGGCAGTGCTGGGGAATGGTTGGATTGATGATCCTGGAGGTCTTCTCCATCCTAAAGGACTCTGGGATTCTGCACTGTGGACCCCACCTTTGGAGTCCAGCCCCTCTCAGCCCACACATGATCCCACTTCTCTCCCACCCACAGCAGCTGGGCTGGGTGGGCCAGGAGAGGCAGGACCTTGCTGCCTTGGGCCTCACAGCTCATTTGGTATTCATCTGGAGCATATATCACAGGAGCAGGGATACCCCAGGAATCGGGAGAGCCACACCCTGCAGAGGCAATGTGTCTCTGGATTCCAGGGAACACCCAAGGGCTGTCTGCTTTCTATCAGAGCACAGCCCTGGCCTTCCCGTGTTTTATATGGAAAAAGCACGTGCTGGATGATTCCTGCAGGGCCCCCAGAGCCACTCGGGCTCCTGTGTCCCAGCAGCCACATCTGGCTGGCATCCTGCCCTGCAGGCTGTGCCGAATTTGGGGGCTCAGTGGCCCCCATGCCGAGCCAGAGCCGTGACAGATCCCCAAGCCCAAAAGGCAGGAGATGAGAAGCAGGACAGGAAAGATGAGGACAAAACATGAGGGTAAAGTCATGTATGAGGGAAGGGCTGGTGGAGAGCAGCCAAGCTGGGTGCTTCCAGCCAGATTCCTGACATGAGATTTGGAGGAATTCTGCAGTTTCACAGTGCCCTGCACCCCGAATCTTCCAATCCTCCCAGGGGTGGGCCTGGCAAATCACCTTTCCCTGGAACAAAGCCTGGTTTTCAGCCAGACTTTGCTGTGAAAAGAGGCTTTCAACAAGGAAAAGCAGAAGATACTCCAGCAGGTCAGGAGCAAGAGAAGGAATGCTTTGCCTATGGCAGAGTTATATTTAATTTTTTTCCAGTTTATTAATACAGCTGCTATTCCAGGCACATGAACCATTCACACAGACCTGCTCCAATCCCACATGTGCAAATTTTCCATCCTGGCTTTCAGGGAGTTCTGGAGAACCCCTAAAAACCTTTCTTCCAAGCTCAAGTGAGTGTAACCAGGCTCCCAGCTGGAGCTGCTGCTGAGGTTTGTGATGCTTTTCATGCTCCATCTCACCTAAATCCCCACGGGAGATTTTCCTTGGATTCAGCCCTGTTTTCCTTTGGGAATGAGCTGTCTGGGAGGAAGCTCACCCCCCTGTGCCCAGCTATGTGACACCAGCACAGACTGCAAACCTGTCAGTGGACAACTGGGTGGCTTGGACCCAGCTGGAGGACCCTGGGCTACCTCTGGACTAAATTGGGCTTTAAGCCTTGTCAGCAGATTTGGGTGGCAGATTCCTCCTTCTCCCTTTCCCCCAGCTCTCTGACATGGCTAATGGATTGCAGACCTGTTCTCCCCACGCTGCTCTTTGCACCAGGAGATTTTTTAGGGAGCACTGAAAGGTAATTTCCCCCTGTACGGTGGGTTCGTGCTAAAAGAAGGGGGGAGAGGCACCAAATGCTCTCATTTTTCTTGTAAAAAGTGGTGGAAATTATTCCATGGCAGCAAATCTGTCCCTGTGGGTATCCTCTTTGATGTGCAAAGGATAGGAGTGTTTTAGCTGATCTCAATATTTTTAATTCTCTTGCTGATTTCAAAGCCCTCTTTAGCATGAGCTACCAAAGGCTCAGAGATTACCCTGCAAAAGCAGTTTTGTTATTGTCTCTCTTAACCCCAGCTCGCCTGCAATTTCCTGCCATCAGTTTTATTATGTCTTCTTTCAGCTGGGAATGAACAAGCAGCTTTATTAGGAGAAAAGGGGAGAGACACAGGAGGAAAATCCCCTCTGGATGAGGTCAGAGGCAGAGCCCATCCAGGACACTGTGAGAATACAACATCGGGATCTGCTGGTACTCTCCCATCTGAAAGGAGCTGCAGGGTCTCTCCACCAGCACAGCTTTTATAGAATCATAGAACTGGGTTGAAAGGGACCTTAAAGATCACACCTTTCCATCCCCTGACACAGGCAGGGACACCTTCCACTGTCCCAGGTTGCTCCAAGCCCTGTCCAACCTGGCCTTGGGCACTTCCAGGGATCCAGGGGCAGCCACAGCTCCTCTGGGTGATTTCCTAATGCATCAGATCTGATCAAAAGTGATTTTTTGGCCTCTCCCATTAGGATGGAATATATTTGTTCATGAGAAACAGAAGAAACTGGAAAGGGAAGTGTCCAAGGTTGGATGGGGCTTGCAGGAACCTGGGACAGTGGAAAGTGTCTCTGCCCATGGCAAGGGAAGGAGTGGAATGAGATGAGCTTTAAGTTCCATTTCAACCCAAATCATTCCATAACCTTATGATTCTATGGAATTTCCCGTTAAGTGAGCCCCCTACTCCTTTATTCCTAATTTTTCCAGAAATACAAGGAAATCTTTTCACTAAGAGCTTTCTCTTCAGAGATTTCTCTTATGAGAAGACCCTTAAAGCCTCCTCTTACTCTCCCCCAATTGTTAAACTCTGTTGTGCTGCTTCTGCATTTCCTGCACAAAGCTCCAACATGATAAGAATATATTTCAGGCATCAGGACTGGGAAAATGCCTCTCTGCAGTTTCAGAACACTAAAGATTTGATTTTTAAGTGGAAGTAGTTAGCAAGGCTTACAATTAAACAACCAAATTTCAGCAGACATTTGCTCCTGACATTCAATATATTGTTCACATGCCGATTTTATGGAGTAAAGTAAAGAGTCTTTATTCCTCTCATTGAAGGTTTCCCTGGATTTCCTCTGCAAGGCTAAGCCTTTATTTGCACCAGGCTTGACTCTTGCTGATGCAGCCTGCTTACCCCGTGGATGGCTGTTCAGATAATTGTTCTGTTGCCATTAGCACAAGTTCAAACGTTGTTTAATTGTGGGAATATGCGGAATTGTTGCCGATCAGGGTCATTCGGGAGCCGAGCTGAATGCTGATTTCTGGGGCTGTAAAGGCAGCACAGAGCCTCGCTTTTTCTCTTCACATTTGATTTTTCATATCATTTGAAAAAGCTTTAAATAGTCCCAGTCTAGGTAGGCTGAGCTTTGCAGGGGAAGATCGACTGGCAGATATCACCCCATGCAAAGCCTCCGCTGTAACCAAGCAGAGGTTTGCAGGTAATAATAAAAGGGAAAACTACTGAGTCTCAAGATAAAAGATGTTCTCAGGGCTGTGGGTGTTCAAACAGAACACAACAATATTTCTATTCAGCACTCTTTAATTCTCAGTTAAAAGAGATGCGGATAATTGTAGCTTAATCCTGCTTGAAATGACAATTTTCATTTCAACCCCGAGTTTTATCGGAGAAATGTTTTCCCTTGCTGAGCTGCTCTTCTTCAACATTTGGTTTGCTAAAATCAGCCAGCAACAATAACAAAAAAAAAAAAAAAACCCAAACCTCTCAACCGCTGTAAAATGCATCTGGAATCTGACAAACAGGCTGGGGGTTGAGTCGAGAAGAAATCAGCAGCTTCCACCAGGTTTTTGTTTGCTCGAGGGTTTTGGCGGGAGGTGGCAGGTTTAATACAACAATTCCGAGCTGCTGTTTGCAGGGATTGCTTTTCCAACATGTAAGTCAACACCGTCCCCTGAGATCTGGAGCAAAGACAAAATAAATCTACTTTCATTTAAATTTTCAGCAGGATAACACTGCCTTTCCCTGCCTGTTTCCCCTCTGAACGCATGGGCTGGTTCCACCTGAAGGAAACCATCCCTCAATACAGCACAGTCACTACCAGATCAGCTTCCAACACCAGGAAAGTATCCATGGCATTTTCCTGGCCTGGTTCATAGTGAGAGGGCTCGGTGGAGATGATTTCTTCTTTCATTTATCTTCTGTCTTCTTTCATTTATCTTCTGCTTTTCAGTTTCTTACCCAAACTCCTGGAGAGGCTCTTTTTGCTGTGGAGGAGTATCCCAAATAAAACTAGGAAGGTGCTGTCATCTCCTGGATTCATCTCAAGGGTGTGTACAGTTACCAGGAGATGAAATGAAAACTCTTTTGGGACAGAGTCCAGAAAATCTGTATCTCATTTCCCAGGCTTGGTCTGCCAACCTAAACTAGGGCTAGCATTAGACTGCAAACCTCTAAACCATTGTGGAAATAAACTGGATTGGATATTGGGAAAAAATCCTCCATGAAAAGGTGGTCAGACATTGGAAAGGGCTGCCCAGGGCAGTGCTGGAGTCCCTTGTCCCTGGAAGGAGGGATTTAAAAGCCGTGTGGATGTGGCACTTGGGGATGTGAGTTTGAGGTGGCCTTGGCAGTGCTGGGGGAATGGCTGGATTTCACAGTCCTGGAGGTCTTTTCCAAGCTTAGGGATTGTCTGGCTCCAGCCTGGCTCAGATGGCATTTGTTTAGCTGGTGAAGAGTTTGCTCCATGTAACTCCCAGAAGTTTTTCCTGGTTGGGAAAAGCCAGTTGGGGTTAGGGCCAAACCCATGTGCTTCCAGCTGAGTCTGGCCTGGTCAGGAGGTTTGCATCTGGGTCCAGCATCTCTATAAAGGTTTGGAGGAAGGAAGGAAGGAAGGAGGTGCCTGTCCCTGAGCAGGCTGCATTTGCATGGCCCAGCTGTGTCAGTGCTCTGCCATGGGGGTCTGGCCTTGTCCCCTTGTGAGCGGCTCAGGGCCACACTTCTTCCCATACTTCCATACCTTGGAGCCCTCAGGGAAAATGCTGCTTCATTCCTCCTGAAAATGCAGATTACCATCTTCAGAGCATAAAGAGCCTGCTTTGCAGGCTGCCACTTCCCTGGAATTGCCTCTCCTCCCTCCGTGCTGCACAAGGACATCAGCAGCTCTTTAATTGCTCAGCTCCCACACCACCACATCTCTGCGGAGACCAAGGGCTTCAGAAGGAGCCGTCCTCCCCGAATAACCCTTCCTGCAG
Source organism: Parus major (assembly GCF_001522545.3). NCBI lineage: Eukaryota > Metazoa > Chordata > Aves > Passeriformes > Paridae > Parus > Parus major. The sequence continues at coordinate 5,098,851 of NC_031778.1, forward strand.
AGGAAGCCTGGTGCAGCACAGCCCCAACTCCCTGATCCCGACAGACTGAGCTCCCCTCTGTGCTCTTTGCCAGCCTTCTGGAGTTCTGTGGCTCTCAGGGCTGTGGGAGGACCAGGAGCGCTCCATGCTGTGGAGCGGCAGCAGCGGAGCCAGCGTGGCCCCGGGCTCCGATCAATGCTCATTCCCAGCTCTCCCCGCACTCACTGGCCCATGTCTGTGCAATGATTTGGAGGCTGTAATTGGCTGAATGCTTGGCTTACCCCTTCACTATCACTAAATGGCACAACAGCAGCTGCTTTCCAGAAAAACTCGGCACACATGGAAAACTCTGCTAGAGCTGCTGCTGTGCGCTGCTCACGGGCTGTTCCCCGTCTACACTGGGCACGTCTGGGCATCCCATTGTCCATCCTGACTCCAGTGGGACATGGAGAAAGGGGAGAGGCACTAGAGAAAAGAAACTCCACCTCACTTTACACATTCCTGAATGGTCCTTGGGATAATGTTGGTGCTTCACCAGCAGAAGCATTGGGGTGATGGGAGGCAGCTTGGCACCTTCATGCTCAGCTGGGCTGTCTTCCCTCATTTGTGCCCAGCAGCTGATCTGGGACAAGCCAGAGGACAGGAGGAAGCAGCCTCGAGTTGTGCCTAAAGGAGAGATTTAGGCTGGATGTTGGGAAAATTCCTTGACTGTTGTCCAGCCCTGGCACAGCTGCCCAAGGCAGTGGTGGAGTCCCCATCCCCTGAGGGATTTAATGGCTGTGTGCATGTGCCACTTGGGGACATGGCTTAATGGTGGCTTTGGCAGTGTTGGCAGATAAATTTGACTTAACAATCTTAAAGGGCTTTTCCAACCTGAAGGATTCTGTGATTCTGTGACTCTGTGGCTGCCACTGTGCCTGGGGACGGTGTCACCATGGGGCTGCCAGTCAGGTTGGAGGCTGCAGCAGCAGCTCCTGCTGCTCTTGGAATTCCAAGTGCCAGTAAAAAATTGCAGGTCCTGGCTGGGGGAGGAGGGAATCTGTCAGCTCCTGCCATAGGAGAGGGTAAACAAGCCAGAACCCTGGTGGATTGGGGAGTGCTGATTGAGTTTATCTGCACAAGGAAGGCAGGAACTTATTTCACAGTGCTAAGTGATACAGGTAATATTTCCAAAACAAAATCTCCCATTTGAAATCCAATTAGGGTTGCTAAGAAACAACATAGTTAACCAGCCAATATTTGCTAAATCCAGACTTTTGCAAGCAAGGAAACAGCTTCGCCAAATTGCACTAACAATACATAAATACATTCATATTAAACCAAACAACTGCAATCCTGTTAACACCAGCTGCGAGGATTTTCCTTGTTATCTGGGGGATTTCAGGAGCTGCTGTAGCTCTTCCCACTTTCCTGTCTGGGGGGTCTGTCCAGAAACCGCAGTGTTGGTGGGACGGGGAAGGAATCCATGTGTTTACTTTATCGATGAACATACATCTTATGTGCCTGAGTGGAGGGTCTGAAAAGTAATTTGGGTGAAAAATAGTTGCTGGAGAATGCTCTTTAATTGTCAACTGCTCCAGTATAACTGATTTCCCCCCAAAAGTTCCTGCAAGTTTTACTAAAGCAGGTTGTTTTTCACGCCTGTTCTGGGCAGACAGAATCATTGATCTCCAAATTCCCTGTTTGGTGCTGCTCAGAACAGCTCCCTGAGCCTCCTCTCCAAGGAGCTTCAAGGACTGTCCTCCCTGGCCATGCCCCTGCAGCACCAGGCATTCCAGGCTTGCCTGGGACATCTGCACATCGCAGCAGCGGCTTCCCCAGTGGGACCAGTGCTCTTGCTGCACAGCACCAGGGGTGAAGCTCTGGCATCGAGCCCCAAGCCACCACCTGAGTCTCCACGTCCCTGTGGCTGCACTGGCATAAGGCACAAACCTGGGATGAGCATCTGGGGTTTCATTTGGGCTCTAATTTTGCATTTTAATCACTTTGTGGTCCTCCCTGTTTGGAACTCCACGACTCCAGGCTGGCCCAAAGGTTTAGGCAGGGCCCCTCAAAGGCTCTTCTCAATTTCTGCCCCGATGAAAAGCCAATTTCTCCAGTGATGATTCAGAGCATCCACAATGAGGAGCCTTTCTTATCTCCTCTGGTGGGTTTAGGGCTTCAAGTCTGGTCTCTTCTCAGTGTTGGGGAAAATTTTGCACCAGGGACTGTACCACTGCTCCACACCCTTTTAGGTGACTCAGCCAAGTGTCCAGTGCAACCATCTGACATCCCATTCCCATGAAAGGGAAATGCTGAGCGTGATGGGCAGCTCAGCTCTCCCAGCACTGCTGCAGGGAGAGCAGAGATTTCCTGGGATAAGCTTTCCAAGCTTGTGTGGATACTTCAATGCCTGAGCCATGCTTACAGCAGTCAAAAACCCTTGTCCGAGCTCTCCCTGCTCCCTTCTTCGCTCCTTCCTGGCTGCTGCTTTGCCCTGACTGCATAGACTCACAATCCTTGTGCCTTTCTGAGTCTCCTCTGGCTCCCCACAGGAGTGGGAACCCAAGGCAGTGGCCTTTGGCTGATGTGGAGGGCATTACAATATGCCTGCTCCTTCAGTTCCGTGAATGTTCATCCCAGCAAATTGCTCTGTCTCTGCTCAAGGATCCTTGTAAATATATGGACTAGAAGTGGCAGGAGCTGCAGACTACCAGTTTGGTTTTTTTTTCTCCCAAGGAAAGATTAGATTTCAAAACTTCCCCTTTTGTATTGAAGGAGAGCAGAAAATCTTTCTTACAACCTGTCTGGAAGTCGAGCTCCAACTCTGTTACCAGTTTCCTCCTGATTTGTGCACTGCTGTGTGTTTGTTCTCTCCAGCAGCTTCCCAGCTGGAGGCAGGGCTTCTTAATTCCCTTTTGGAAAGGGATTTCCAGCTCCAGCACTAACCCACTGAAAAATGAACCTAGGATAAGCAGAGCCCCAGACTGTGCTGCACCTCTGAGGGGAGGCTCCTGGTTTGGTTTGTCCCACTGCAGTGATTACTTTGTGGTGCTGAGCAGACCAGGGACTGCCTGTCCAAGCTTTATTCCCAGGGAAAGGGAAAGATGGAAGCAGGTGCTTAAATGCACAGGGAGAAACTGCTAAAAATTCCTCCATTTCCAGCTCTCTCCCAGCATCCCTTTGATCGGAGTGTTGGGAAGAGAACGCCAACCCTTTATGACAGGAGCTAAGCATCATAAAATCATGGAATGGTTTGGATTGGAAGGATCAGTCCTGTTCTACCCACCTGCCACAGCCAGGGACACCTTCCAGGCTGTTCCAAGCCCTGTCCAACCTGGCCTTGGCCACTTCCAGGGAGGTGGCAGTCACAGCTCCTCTGGGTAGAGGAGAATCCATTGCTCCTGATTCAAGTAGCTCCTCTCAAGTTTTCCAGTCACTTTGGGAAGTTGGGCAGACAAGCCACTGGAGCCACTCTGAGCCAGGGACTCCAGGGCAACCATTGTTACTCCAGTTTTTCTAGTTCATTCCTGTAGCCAGATGCTGCTCTCCAGAATGTGAAACCTCTGCCCTTGGACTACTTATAGGTTCTATAAGGTTCTAATTCTAGGTATGACCATCATAGTTCTATAAACTTCCAGAAGCTGAACTGACTCCTGGAAACTTCTCTGGTGTCAAATTCACTGTCCACATCCCATTGGATCTGGGCATCCATCCATCCATCCATCCATGCATCCTTCAGTGAATTAAGCCTTTCCCATGTCAAGGAATGGGTGGAACATCCCCGAGTGTGCCCAGCCCCAGCAGCACAAGTGTGGTCGGCTGTGGTGGAGGATCCGAGTCCCAGCACACCCCTGGGATTTGCACAGGCAGATGGCAGTGCCTGTGGCAGGACCCCAGGGATGGAGCACCAGCCTGGCCCGAGTCAGCAGCACTCCAGAGCTCTGAGCCAGCCAGCGGAGCCTGGATGTGATGGAAGTAATGAACAGCGTGGCTCCAAATTAAAATCAAGCTAATGCTAAGGGCAGGGACCTCACCTGTCACTCTGCTGCATCTCTGCAGAGCTGCTCGGACTCTGCTGAGCTCACAACTCTGGGTTCCCTGACCCTGGGGGGCCAAGGCTGCTGTGCCATTCTAATGATGCTCCCGAGGGGAGCGGGGTGAAGGGCTCGAAGAAGGAGGGCTCGAGGGCAGCCACCTTTATTTAATGCACCATGACAGTGCATAACTAACACTCTTTATCTCCCTGCATTTTGCTGAGAGATGGCAGTTCCAGTGCGGGGCTGATGAAGTCTGTCCCCATCTTCCTGATGACAATGCTTAACTTTTGTCTCCTTCCTGACTCTTCCCCGTTGCTACTTGTTTGGAGGTGAATGTTTTGTCCTTAAACAAGAGACTGAACTATGAGACCTTGCTAATACTGGTTCTTTCCTCCTCCTTGATAAGGACGAGGAAATCTCTCCCACCCCTGAGGTATCCTGCCCCTCCACATATCCACCTCCCCAAAAATAAGGAGATTTTCATTATGGGAGAGGGAGCACAAACAAAAACTTCCTTTTGTTTCCATTGAAGGTCTTCTCCAAGCGGATTAGGGAAGTGGAGCAGGAGGCCAGTCTCATGTCCCAGTCACCTTTCACAGCTGCAGCTTTGATTTGAAAATGCAATTGGAAAGCTGGGGAAGGAGTGTTTGTCAGGAGAGTGCTTTGGAGGAGGAGAGCTTTGTGTCTTGGAAGCCATAAAACCACTTCTGGGAGCTTTGTCTCACTTCTTAAGAGGTTTTGTGCCTAATTGAGGATTCAGTGAAGGCTCTTGCAGGCTGAGAAAAGAAGCTTGGACCAACTGCTTGTGGAAGGTCCACTGGGGTGGGAAGAAATCCATTAAGGACCCCAAGAATGAAATCTGTTGGGCTGTGACCCCAGGTATTTTCCTCTGCAGGAATGCCTGCCATGGTGCTGCATCCTCTCCAAAGAGAAGATGGAAAGTGCCAATTGTCCTTGCTATTTGTTCTGATGCCAGTAACCCCTGTTGGGGTCTCCAGGCAGGCACTGGTGGGAAGCTCGCTGGCTCCCCTGAGCTCACTGGGCACCCTTCCCCTTCCAAAGGGGAGCAAGGATGCAGCAAAGATGAGTTCACATCCCTGAAATGCTTTACCCTGAGCCTCCCCCTTGGCACAGAGAAGTAGGAAGGCCTTAACTCCACTTCCTGCATTTCCTACATACATTTCCCATTGCATGTGGTGTGGAGACACAATGCTGAGGGTGGAATCTCTGCAGGGCTGGAGTGGGACTTGCTGGGGGAGCTGTGGGGTGGAGGGGCAGAGCTCCTGCCCCAGCTCAAAATGGGAATCCACTCAATCCCAACAGGTGAGGGCAGAGCAGGAGGACGGGTGCTGCAGTGCCAAATTGATCTGCTCCTAAGGAATGCAGAGATCAGGGATGCTCTCCTGACATCCCTTCCAGCCCTTCTCTCAGCCCAGCAGCGCTTGCAGGGCTCAGCTGTCCCTGTCCCTTGCTGTCCCTCTGGGCTTTTCCCTCCTCTTTCCACATCTTTCTGAGACAGAAGGGGAATGGGAGCTCAGGGACCTGGCAAGTGGCATCCCGGAGGCCTCAGCATCAATCGATCCGTCAGGAACCTGAGCACAGGGCATGTGCTGACTGAGGGAAACAGCCCTGTGATAAATTGGATCAGAAAAACCATGGGATATTGGCACTTAGGGATGCAGGAGAGCAGGGACTGTGCTAAGGGAGAAGGGCCATAATAAATGGCTCCTTCTCAGAGGCCTGGGGATGAATCTCTGGGCCCTGGCCTGAGGTTTGGGCTGTGGCCTCTGGCTGGTCTCTGCAGGACACCTGCACCTGGTGCCACTTCCAGGTGTCCTGCTGGTAAATGGGGCTGGTTCCTGCCCAGGACAAGGTGGAGAGTGACATGACTGATATGGGACTGGGAAATCCCAGGAAACTGAGCTGTCTAATGATTGTTCCCCCTTGCCTGGAGGAAGAGGGGAGGGAAAAGGCTTCTGAAACCACTTTCTTCCATAGAATCATAGAATAGGCTGAGCTGGAATGGACCCACAGGATCATCCAGTCCAAGTCCTGCCCTGCCCAGGACACCCCAACAGTCCTACCCTGTGCATCCTTGAGAGCATTGTCCAAACACCCCTGGAGCTGTGGCAGCCTTGGGGAGCCTGTTCAGTGCCCCAGCACCCTCTGGGGGAAGAACTTTCCCCTGATATCCAACCTAAACCTCCCCTGACACAGCTCCAGCTGTTCCCTGGTCCTAACTCTGTGCATTTCCCTCAGAGGACCTGCAGCACTGCAGGTCTCAGTGAGGAACCTTGCTAGAGGTCAGGGCCAGGCTCAAGATTCTCCTCTGAGAGGGGAAAGCTGAGGGGGAGGATTGAGTCATGCAACAGCACCTAAGCTGCTTCCCAAGTCCTTAAAGCACAGCTTAAGGCAGTGAAGCGATCCCAGCAGCTTCAGGGGCATCACTGACAAACAGGAAGGCTGGCAGGGAATCCAGGAGCTGGGGCAATGGCAAGGGGATCACCTGACTCCAGGTGAGCTCAATTTGCTGCTGCCTGGAAAAGAGGGATGGGGATGTGGGTGGGTGGGGAATTCAGAAAGGATTAATGCATGTCCTGCTGTGGGAATGAGCTGCACACACATTGCTGCCTCTGCACAGTGATCCAGAGGAGCTGAGGATGGGATGTTCATCAGGAGACTCAATGGAGCTTAAATACCTCCTGCACAACAGTAGCTGCAGGAGCACTCAGCATCTGCCACTCTCTGCCAGGAAGGGATTTCCATGCCAGGTCCTGCTCCTCTGGAGACAGTGCCATTCCCTTCCAGTGTGGGAGAGGGCAGGGAAAGAGCTGTTGTTGGGACTCGTGTGCCACTGGGATGTGCTTTCAGAGGAGGATGGAGATAAATGGCATCACTAGCAGCTTGTGTGACAGAGCAGCCAAAAAACCCAGGAACAGCTGGCGCTGCGGAACGCCTTTGGAAGGTCTGGATCTATGGAGCTGCGTGGAAATAAACTACCAAGCTGTCAGCAGTTCTCCCACCCTTCCCAAAGCACGGGAGAGGAGGAAATGGGTTCAACTCCTGCTCCTCCCAGAGGCGGGGAGATGGATTCTAAACCAGGGCTGGGGACGGTGGGGTCCTGCAGCACTGATCACTGGGAACATCTCAATTGTCACAGCTGGTTTGAAAGAAGATCTGGGACTGGAGGAGTACAGAGAACACCGAAACCATGTTGGAACCATGAAGTGCCTGGGGAGATCTGGAGGGAACAGCACAGCATTTAAATGTGTAACTCTATCCGGAAGAGTTGATTAAAACATCACAAACTCCTAGGAAAAAACAGGCCTTTCTGCTGGCCCCTAATGGCAGGAAATTATTTGGGAAGGTGGGGCTTGCAAAGAGGCACCTCCTGGAGAAATTCAGTGGGTAACTGGGTAATGAACCAGCTGGAACGAGACTCCAAGGAACAATAACTCTGAGTAGCAGAGGGCTGGGGGGGATCAGTCAGGCTGGCTCCTGGCTGTCCCTACACACGTAGGACACGTGCTCAGACCTCTCCCCATCTCCTGGGACCACCCAAACCCCATTGCTGAGCTCCAACAAGACAACAGCACTTCTCTAAGTGTGCACAGCCTTTGTGGGTTTTCTGGGCCTTGAATTTTGGAACGTCCCACCAGCTTGGACTAACTTGGGACTGCATCTATGGAGCAAATTCCTCCCCTTGCTGCTCAGCATGTGAGTTGAGGGTCAGGAAACTTGGTTGCAGCTTGAGGTTTGTGGTATAAAACTCTCTCTGGCAAAGGTTCAAAGCAAAGGCCATTAAAATGCAAGACACCTTCCCCTGGAGAATGAGTTTGCTAATTAAAAATGCATTAATAAATCCAACGTTTCAGGCACAGACACAGTGAAGGAGCAGTCAGGAGTTATTAAGCAGAGTGAGGAGGCAGGACCAGACGAGTCCAAGTCCTGAGCCCTTGGTACAGGCCCTGCCTGCAGGAAATCACTGAGGCGGATTGTGGTGGTGGATTGGCAAGGGAGGAGATCACACATGGGAAGAGCTCTGCTTGTGTCCAGCCCTGTGAGTGGCCATGGCTATGGATGAGAGTAGGGAAACAGCCTGATGTGCCCTGCAGCTGGAACCTGTGACCTGTCACCCTTGCTGCTGCCAGAGTGACCAAACTGTGGGCTGCCTCCAAAGGCTGTTCAAGTGGAGCTGCTTAGAGGTTCCGGCATCGCCTTCTGCATGGTACCAAACCGTGTTCCTCCTTCCCCCGTGTGGATTTTGGCATCCCAGCCTCGCCTTGTCCCTGGCAGGACTCGCTGAGTACCCAGACACATCGGGCAGGCAGGGGAGGTTAAACGGTGCCACTGTCTCCTGGGTTAATGATGTCCCAGATGATGCCAGCAGAACATTATTTACTGAGGACACGGAGCAGGCAATCGCTCTCCAGGAGCAGGTGATCAATCTTGTTACATCCCAGCAATCCCATCACTGTTCCTCACAGCAGCGAGGGGCTGGGCCTGCTCAAGGGGCACAGGGATGGATTTTGCTGTCGTTAAAGAAGAACACGTTGGCAAACCAAACACTGGGGTTTCACTGGATCCTTTCAAAACAAACCTTAGGGAGGCTGACCATGGGGTGCTGATGTCACTGGGGAGGGCTTCAGCCAGACCAGCTGGGTGGTCACCTCCTGGAGGCATGGGCAGACTTCCAAGGAAAGACTCAGTCCCACAAGGACACTGTTCCTCAGCTCACAGCCACCTTTTCTGCCTGCACTGGTAGCTCCTCTCCTGGAAAGTTGTCAGGCTCTGGCTGGTCAGGAGACTCCCCCAGTTTCTTGCCCACTCCCAGTGATCAGGTGCTCTTTACATCCATGAATTGTCAGCCAATCCCTCCTCAGTGTAAGAGTTGCTCTAAAAAAGGAATTTCTCAGGTCCCATTGCTAGCAGAGAGATTTGACAGCAATTAACACTTTCCACTGAAATCACCTCATGCCAGGAGCAGAAAGGGACTTACTTGTGGCAGGGGGCTGCCTTCCACCCTCTGCCCTGCATGGAGCACTGCTGGAGAGCTACATGGCATCATCAGGGCTGGAAAAGCCCTCCAAGGTCACGGAGTTCATCCATTAACCCAAGCCCACTGCCAACCCACACCCCCAAGCATCACATCTCTGCAGATGTGAGGGGATTATTCCCATGCTGGAATGTCACGGAGCGATGCTTTGAGGCTCCTTGAACTTAGTGGCAGGAGCATTCATAGAGCAGAGGCCAAGGATAAGAGGAAATATGGGTTCCATGATACAAAGCTGTGACAAAAAGTCACAGCTGATGTTCTGGAGCTGCTCTGTTCCCTTGGAAAATGTTGAAACTTTTCCCTCAGTCTGTCCCCACCTTCATCTTTGGCAGGAAGATGTGACCTTGTCCTGCTTGGGAAGAGTCTTCTTGTCTGGTCAGGGAAGATATGTTCCTGTCTTGTCAACCTCCTCAAGCACTTCAGAGTGGGAATGGCCATCGATAAATGGATTTTTCTTGGCTCTCACCCTGCCTGGTTTAATTCCTGGATAATTTACTGTGCCATTTCCTGACGTGCTGCTAAAATGTACAGCAGGGAGCTGGCAAGAGAGGAGCCAGAGCTCGTCTGAGGAGATGGGGGTCAGGTCCTGGTGGAGGAGGGGGTGTCCCAGAGTGTCACCGAGTGCGACAGACGTGGTGTCCAGGGAGGGTTGCTGTTAATTGAATTGAAGAAGACAAATGGCCATTAGCTCCGTCTCCAAAGGACAATATCTGCACTGATAATGAAGCTGAACTCCCTAATCCTGATCCTGAGGATCCGTGAAGTTATGTAATTGATGGAATATCATTAAGAAAGAGGAAAATATCCAAATACAGGCGGCAGTGGGGGAAGGGGGAAGTTTACAGAATTTGCTGAGATCTGATGCTTACAGCCAAACTTTAAAGCCAGCTTTTCTGAAGCATGGAGACCTTTGAGTCACATTTTTTTTCCTCCTTCCCTGTTTTTTTTTTAAGGCAAAATTAAATTCCAGGCAATGATTGCAGTGACATTACGCTCAAGTGATCAAAATCTGTTTTGCTGCACCAATGTCAGCTGTTAAAGGGACAAGTGCCTGTGATGAATGTTTGATATCTGCCCATCTTCCCAGAGATGTATCCCAGGAGGAAGACAGGACACGATCGGATCAGCTCAGCATTCCCCTGGCATTTCCATGGCCTCTGGAGCCGCATTTCTCAAAGAGCTCTGGGCCAGCTTTGCAGGGGGGGGAATCATACCTGATGCTGCTTGGATAAACAGCCTTTGGCTGTGGGGCAGAGGAGCTTTCCTGAGAGAAAACACCAGATTGTCAGTGCTGAACCTTTTTGCAGCCTCACTTGGGAAAAGGCTCTCTGTAATCCAGGCTGGAACTAAAGCCCCAAGCAAACCGTGGTGGCATAAAATGTGCTGCCCTTTGGCCACCAGTCCCAAATCCCCCCAAGCCAAAGAGGGGGAACCAGGGCCATCTGGGAGCTGCAGAATGTGGATAAATTGGTACAGAATGGTGATAAATTGAGAAACCGAGAAATTGATAAATTGCTGGACGTTGATGCCATGAATTCCATTCACAGAATAATGTCATAGAATCCCTGGATGGTTTGGGGTGGAAGGGGACTTTAATGTCACCTCATTCCAGCCCCTGCTGTGGGCAGGGATACCTTCCACTAGGCCAGGTTGCTCTAAGCCCCATCCAGCCTGGCCTGGAATGCTTCCACCCTTCCCCATCCCTCTGCTCATTCATCACACAGTGTGGATCCTTGGGAGCATCTTCTGGAGTTCAGAGACGCAGCAGGGAGCACAGGTTGGTCCAAGGAAAAGCCTTCCAGCCCCTGCTGAGGATGCAGGCAGTGGGTGGAAGGCCCAGGTAAATCTGCTTCCCTGGAAGCAGGACCAGGGCTGCTATTCCACAAACCTTGGGCACAGTTTTCTGTAACAATCCTGGCCCCATAACTGCGTGCTCTCCTCTAACACCACCTAAGTGATTTCCCCCTAGGCAGTAAGGTTAAGTCATAGGAAACAATTTCTATTTTTAATAACATTTTTGCTAAATATCCTGTCCCTGACTTTCCCCAGAGGCTCTGAATCCATCTGCAATAAGGGGGCTTTCAAAGGGCTTTAATAATAAATATAATACCACCATTCTTTTATGCTTGTAACTATTCATGCTTGACTGAATTCCCTGATCTTTTTATGGGGCTGTTGAAATATATTGCGCAAGTCAAGGGCAGGCCTGGTTTTAAGCTGCTTGTGCTCCCCTGCTTTAATTCCTTTTATCTCCAGGTAACAGTCCGGGTAATGCTGTCCTGGTGTTCCATGTTATCCATGCACAATAGGAACCATATCCATATTCAACCCTGTTGTCCCCAGGGCGGGGAGAACCCTGTTTGCCAAGAAAATCACAAAATTCTCCTGAGCATCTTCTCAGCCCAGCCCCATTTATGTCTTGCTAATGTTCCCTCCACATTCCTTCTATTTACCCCCAGATACCACACCTCTTAGAGATCCTTTACCTTTCCTCTCTGACACTGCTTTGGAGACCCCTCAGGAAGCCAAGTTTCCCTCCCCAGAGGTTCCAGGGATGAGTTGCCCTCACCTGGGACCCCCACACACCCATCCTCCACCTACTGCCCCAGCAGCTCCATTTAACCATGTCTGAACTGTGCTCAAGGAGTTCCTGTGTCCTCCTCTCCCATCTGCTCTTCCAGGACCTCTGTAGCACCTTTCCCTGGGCACATTTTCCACTCTGAACTGTTGGTTTCTCTCTCTCTGACCCTTTTCACCTTGGAGCTTTCTCCTGCTGCCCAGCCAGGCTTGTGCTGTGCCCTGGCTGTGTCTTTGCTCAGCTTTTCCTCACATCTGAGTGTTCTGGAGCCCTTGGAGCAGAGAGAGTTTGCCCCTGAGCATGACAGGCAGAATGATGGGAACTTGTGAACTAATTTGCTGTAAACAATGATCCATAATAGGTCACTTGTCTCTTCAGCAACTCGGCAATTAAATCCATCAGAGCCATGGATGTAATTGGACTGCTGGCAGTTAGCACAGGAGGAGCCAGAGGGCCTTTCCAGTGATTTCCATCCCACTGCTTTGGGGCTTTTTGGGCTTTGGGCTGAGCTGCTTGAGCCCAGGATTCCCTGTGCCTACCCAAGGGTACGGGAGAACCCAAGGATGGAGGCCTGAAGGCCCCAAGGTACAGAGGAGGCTTGGGGTACCCTCCTGAGGGGGAATGTTCCTGCAGAAAGAGTGAGCCAGGACTGACTCCCACTTATCCCTGGAGTCTGTCTGCTATGTTAAAGCAAAGCAGAGTGGGAATCTGCCTTGTCCTCCCAGCAGGGAAGAACAGGTTTTGCTCATGCCTTTGATTTCATGACATGGAATAAGTGCACTTACTTCCAGTAAAAAAGAAAGAAGAAACTTACTAGGAAAAAAAAAACAACAAACCAACCCTCAGATTCCCAAAAGCTGGGACTAAGCAGCAAAAGAAGCTCTTGAAAGAGACTGCTTCTGGTCCTAGGTCAGGAAGCATGAAGGAGCTCTTGGATTTCAAACTGCAGAGCAGAAACTTTGCCAAGATCAGCCTTTGCCTGCAGAGTTTGGATCGGGGCCAGCCCTGGAGTCCTGCTGCCTCCTGGCTCAGGAGGCCTCTGGGGACAGATTGGGAGGATTTCAGGAGTGGCTGGTGATAACAGAGGGTCTGAGACAGCTCAAATCAGTCACCTTGAAAATCAGGGACTTTCATGTCATTTGCAGTTGGACCATTAAGTATCAAAGCCCATAAAACCATTCACCCTCTTCTGCTGTGGCTTCCTCATCCAGCCTCCCCCTCTCTGTCAGGATAAACTGCTCCATCCCACAAGGATTGCCTCAGGTATCCTGGATTTCAGTCACATGTATTATTTTTATCTCTTACACTATTTTGCTTGGCTTTGGAACATCCAGGATATCTCCTGTATCTGTAATTTTAACACTGAGGACATGAAATAGGCAATTTTTCTTTCACGTTTGGGTCTCCATTTGCTGTTGGGAATTAATCCAGGCCTTGCTGGAGGACAACAATTGGAATTCTTTGACTCCCTGTTGAAATCTAGTGATCCCTTTGCCTGTAGAAGAGCACTTCTGCAGCATCATCACAAAAATTCCCCAGTGTCCCTTCCCTATCCCAGTTAATTATTTGGTGCTGCTGTTTCTATGCTCCCCAGGAGGGTCATTTTGCTGAAGACATTATTTTAGGAGAAAAGTAGATGCTATTAAGTTAAACAAACAATATTTTAAGGGATCAACCCCCCCAAATCTGGCTTTCCATAGAAATCCTATGTGGTGTCAGCATGAGAGGAGCTGCCAGGATTTAAGCAGAGAAGCACAAAAATTTATTTATTATTGAAAATCTTACTTTTGGAGTAGCAAAAGCGTTTGCCATCAGTGGCGAACTGGTTTAAGGTCCTGTCTTTTCCCAGCTGATCTACCAAAATGAGCTTTACTGAAAAATAGATGGAAATGGAGAAATTCCAGGAAAGGAAAGCTGTGGTTTTTAATGGGCTTTACACTTTGGAGGTGCCTTGAATTTTTGATGGGAAATAAAGCCTCATTTTTTTGAGGGGAGCAGTTGGAATGTCACGTAGCTATGGAATGATGCATGGCAAGCTTGGGCTTCCTTTAGGACAGGAATTCAGCTCCTGGGCACTTCCAGCACTGTCCCAGGTACAGGGTGGGATGAGGAGCAGCCAGGGAGTCCCCAAACCCTCAGGTGTGGGAAGAAACTCTTCTCACCCCCAGGAGCTCCTCTTCATCCTGGCTCTCCAGACATACTCCCAAAGGAGATGTAGGGGATATGGGATGTTTCTTCCAAGGATGGCAGGGAATCCCAGTGCCTGGATGAATGTGGGGAAGAGAGATGGAGAGAGCAGAAATCAGAAACGCTGATGTTAGCTTGTGATGAGAGAGATAAAGACATAAGCTTGGAGCAATCCCAATTGCCCATGGGGAAAAAGAGGATTTTTGCCAGCTCTTGCTCCATCCCATAAGGGAAGCAGGTCTGTTTCCAAAGGAAAAAGGCAGGTGAGGAATGAGCTCCCACCGTGTGGAAATCGGGCTGAGCAAGGAGGTATCACAGCGTATGAAGCTGTCTGGCATGTGGTCATTAAAGGTGACTTCTCTCCCCTGGTGTCCCCAGGACTGGTGGAGCAGTGGAGCAGGAAGGCCCCAGGGTTTCCTGGCAGCCCCTCAAAGCAGCAGCTCCGAGCTGTGCCCTCAGGCAGATCTGGCAGGGGACAGGGACAGCGGATAAAGGAGCACGGGCCCTGTCAGAGCTGCTCTAATGCGGATCTGCACATCCTGCCTGGAATGAGGGCAGAGCAGGGAGATGGGGATGCAGCCAGGTGATCCTGGATCCTTCTGCTGCTCCCTGGCCTGGCTGGAGCAGTTCCTGCCCTGGCCCTGCCTCCTGGGTGTCCTTAGCATCCCCTGTCCCCATCAGAAGCTACTTTAGCCCTTCTGGCACCCCCGTGGTCCTGAACTCACTCCTGTTAGGAGACTGGGAACCCTGAAATCACAGACTGGTTTGGAAGGGACCTCAAAGATCATCTTTTCTTGGGCAGGGACACCTTCCACTATCCCAGGTTGCTCCAAGCCCTTTCCAGCCTGACCTTGGACACTCCCAAGGATCCAGGGGCAGCCACAGCTTCTCGGAGCATCCTGTGCCAGGGCCTCACCTCCCTCACAGAGAGGAATTCCTTCCCAAAATCCCATCTAACGCTGCCCTCTGGCAGTGGGAAGCAATTCCTCTTTGTCCTGTCTCTCCACCCCTTGTCCCAAGTCCCTCTCCAGCTCTCCTTGGGCCCCTTTAGGCACTGGAAGGGCTCTGAAGTCTCTCTGGAGCCTTCTCCAGGTGAGCACCCCCAGCTCTCCCAGCCTGGCTCCAGCTCTCAGAGCATCTTTCTGACTTGTTTGAGCAGGTCCAAGTCCTTTTCCATGATGTCCTTTCACACTCAGTCACCGCTGATAATTTTTAAAATAACAAAAACATATCTGCACTTGTTAAAGCACACCAGAGTGTAAAGCAGCGAGGGGTGGGGATGTCTGGGGTTGCACCTTCCCTGCTGGAACCAGGGCGGTGTTTCCTGGGCTGTTGGTGGCTCTGGAGGTTGTGATTGAAGGATTTGGTCCAGGTTATGATGTGGTGCCCAACAAGGCTGGGTATGGGATGGGGTTGGTCCATCCTGCTGGGAACATTCTCCCACCCTCTCATCCACATCACATTAGTACAGAGGAGGGGATGCTTTAAAAACAAAAGAGTAGGATCAGTGTAGGGAGGACATGTGGGAAATGCACAATTCCAACTGCAGCCTTGATCCCAGACTGGACTGTGAGGCTGGCTGCAGAACAGGGGCTGAGATCACCCAGTTATCCTTAAAAAACAGCTCATGCAGCCCCTGCTTGGCACTGATCAGCATCAGAGTGAGCTTCAAAACTTGAAATGCAGCAGGAGGGAAATAAATCTACAGGTGGGGGGGAAATTCTGTTCTCTAAAAAGGAAAAGCAAGTTTAAAAAAAAAAAGAAAAGAAAAAAGCAGCTGTTCTTTTTTCAGTCTATCTCTAGCCCAAGGTCTTGCCAAGGGGATGGAAAACCATTTCAAAAGGTGGAAGAAAAAGTGTTCCTTTCATCAAGGATGGTAACAGAGAAGGCTGCAAACTCAGAGCATGTGTTTTGTTTGATATTAAAGCACTTTTGGGGCAGAAGGGACTTTCCTGAGAGGATATGGAGCACTTTAATGAAGGAAGGTTTGCTCCAGCAGGGAGGGGGTTCTCCCATGGCTGCAGGATGTGGGCACTGGGACGTCCAGGGATGGGGCAGCCACAGCTTCTCTGGGCAGCCTGGGCCTCACCACCCTCCCAGGGAGGAATTTCTTCCCAATAAATCATATAAACTGAGCCCCATTCAGCTCTTTTTAATTTAGTGTGTGGACTTAGAAAGCATCACCAAAATGGCACCAAAAAAATTCCAAAGCAAAGAAATTGCAGCACTCAATAATTCTCTTAATTTTAATTTTCCTTTATTTTTTTCCCAGCTTCTCTCCTTGTTTTTGTGATTTGACTGGAGATATCTGAACTCTTGGGAGCAGCACTGCGATTTTTTTCCCCTCTTTTTTCTCCTGAGATGCTGCTTGTCTCTTTGCCCAGCGATGTTAATGGATTGCTCTCCACCCTTTGGAGGCAGCGTGGAAGCTGTAGGAGCTCTTTGCAGGAGTAATTTATTTCAAGGATAGCCCTGAACCCCAGAATGAGAAAATCTGAGCTCCAAAGTGATGGCCTGAGTAAAATTGCAGCTTTAATGCCAAACTTGCTCTTCTCCTCACCCTCTCCACCCTGATAGATGTGCTGGGTTAATGGAATATTATCCCTTAAAAGATTCAGGCATTTCATGTGGCACCACTTGGAAATCTCTGTGGGGGAAGGAATCAGAACATTCATTAGATTGGGCTCATCATGGCCAAAGTTACCAGGTACTCTGGTATTTTAGGAAATATCCTTTAGGGATATCCTCTGGTATTTTAGGAAATCTTACCATGGGTCCCTGGGAGAGGAGCCCATTGTCAAACAAAGCACAAGGCCTCTGCCATGGAGAATCTCCACTCTCAACTAAGGCAGACAACTCCAGAGTAAAAAGGAGCCATTAATATTAAAGTCAAGTGTCACCTGCTGCTGTGGTCCCCAATATGACTTCTAATGCTCTTGGAAAGCAGAAAATTGAGATGGAAACTTATGGCAGTGAAAACAGGGAATGGCCCAGCTGGAGCAGGGATGAAACTGGACAGAAAATGTCCTTGTGGTCCTGTCCCAAAGCCCATTAATCACCAACTGTGGCTTTAGAAAGAAGCAAAAGACAGGGACACCTCCCACTATCCCAGGTTGCTCCAAGCCCTGTCCAGCCTGGCCTTGGACACTCCCAGGGATCCAGGGGCAGCCACAGGTTCTCTGAGCACCCTGTGCCAGGGCCTGCCACCCTCACAGGGAACAATTCCTTCCCAATATCCAATGCAAAGCCAAAAATATCTCACTGGAGACAGGTTTCATGTGTTTTGGGAGTTTTTTGCTGTAGATCCACGGGTTGCTGATCTTCCCTGTGGGCTCAAACCCAAGGAGGCAGGTGCCCCATCCACCCTGAGGTGCTTCTGCCTTTTGGGGAGATGTCCTGAATGGGGGTTCTGTTCAGCTTTCTGGAGGCATTTCAATTTTAAATTGAACTGACACCTTGTGTTTCAATTTTCTTGGAATAAATGAGATGTTTTTTGGAAGGAGCCAGCTGTTGGCCATTCATGTCCTGGGAGCAAGAACGATGGAATCTGTTGGAAGGGACCCACAGGATCATCCAGTCCAACTCCTGGCCCTGCACAGACACCTCAACAATCCTACCCTGTGCATCCCTGAGAGTGTTATCCAAATGCTCCTGGAGCTCTGGCAGCCTCAGGGCCATGCCCATTCCCTGGGGAGCCCCAGCACCTCTGGGGGAAAAACCTTTCCCTGATCTCCAGCCTCACTCTTCCTGACACAGCTCCAGCTGTTCCTTGTGTCCTGTCTCTGGTCACAGAGCGCAGAGATCAGATCTGTCACTTGGGAGGAAACTATGGATTGGGATGAGCTCTGCCCTCAGTCTTCCCTTCTCCAAACTAAACAGACCAAGTGCCTTCAGCCGCTCCTGGTCTGGCAATTCCATACCCTCCTCCATCCTCGTGTCCCTCCTTTGGACACTCTCCAATCTCTCGCCCAAAACTGCCCCCACTGGATGGGCAGGAACGACCCTGATGGTGCAGGGTCCTGGATCCCTCCATTCTCTAAGCCATAACTTGCCAAAGGGAGTCATCCCACACTTTCTGTGCCAGGTTGTTTATATGAAAGTGCTTCTGCCTAGACCTTCCCACCCCACCCTGTACAAAGTGCTGGAGGCACAGAGACACCTGGGGCTGGAATGCAGTTTGTGGGAGCTTTGGAGACGTGTTTTTGCATCTCAAGTAATTTTTTTATGCCAGTTATACAGTTCTGCTGTGGAATATCTCCTCTCATGCCTCCATGCCCAGGGAGCCTCCCACTTCCACAGATGAGTGTAAACCCTTCCCTGACTGGGAACATAGCCGGAGCTGTTCCTGGATCTCCTGCTGGAGAAAACCCCTCTGCCTACTGATGTGATTAACGGTGCTAAGCCCTGAATTTGAGGAACAGCTGTTGCCACCATCAGGCCTCCAAATGAGGTGCCAAAGCCCCCAAATCCGGGGGGCCTGGAAACAGGGAATGGTTCTTGTTGTGCTGCCCCAGGGTGTAAACCCAGAAAAACTCTGCACAAGAACAGCACAGGCCAGGAGTGGGGATTTTCCTGGTGAATGACCAGGACCCATCAGTGCCACAGAAGTTGTAATTCCAAATTCCTCCCTGGCACAACTTTTCCCAGGAAGCTGTGCACAACCAAAGGTGTTTAGCAGAAAAACCCAGCTGTTGTATCTGCTCCAGGATGGGAGTGCTGTGAGCTGTCATCTTGGCTTTCTCTCTTTTATTATTTAAAAGACAGAGAACAAATACGAGAAAATGAACTGCAAATAATGACTAACAGCACTTCCAGCCCAAATATTTGCTCGCATAATTATGTGGAAACTTTGAAGTCTTGCGGAGGATGCCGGCGCTGTTCCTGATCCAGCTTTGGCCCAAAGACAGTCGGGATGCTCCTCTCCCAGCATCAGTGCTGGGCACTGGGAGCTGCACTCAGCACTTCCCATCCTCTCCTGGTCCTCAGAGAACTGGGGTGACAGAAAAGTAGTGGAAACTCAAGATGTTGTAGTGCATCTTCTGTCTGGGATCTTCCTGCATCCCCAGGAAGTCATGTCCCTCTCGGACATATTCCCAGCATCTCTGCTGTCAAACAGGGCTGCTTGGGTGTGTTTGTGGTCTTCAAGTTTGAGGTTAAGCCAACATTACCCAACCTATTATTTTTATTTATTTATTTTTTTTTCCTTCCCATTTGAACCCTGGAAGCTGAACTGATTTTCTCCCAGCCATGCAGGACTGAGCAGAGATGCTCTGGTCACTTGGCTTTGCCAGCAAAACAGCACAAAATCTCTGATGTCCCTGCAGGGTCAGGTGTTTCAGAACCCCCTGGAAGCATAGGAGCTGTAGCCCATGGTGAGGGGAGGTCTCTGATAGAGATGTTGCAGCTGGATCTGAAACCTGGTCTGAGATTCCCAACTGTTTGACCTTGGATTTCAGGAGACCAGAGGAGCCACCCGAGGTGTGGACTTTGACCTGGTGTTTTAAGTACCGTAGAATTACAGAGTATCCCAAGCTGGACCCACAAGGATCATGAAATCCAACTCCTGAGCCTGCACAGACATCCCACCAATCCCACCCTGTGCCTGGAAGCAAATGTTGTCCCAATATTCCTGTTCCTATGCCAAACATCCTCCCAGGGCTCATTCTGAATTTCCAAGAGGGTCAAGCTTGAAGCAGAGGGGTTTGTGTCCCTTTCCACTGAATATAATTAATGATTTCACTCCTTGTAATTAAGGAAGGGCAATTAAGAGTGATAAAAGAAGCAAGGCAGCATTTGGCATTTCCAGAAAAACATAAACCTGCGATTTAGGCCTTAATTCCAGCAGTGGCCAGACCTTTGGTGGTGATTAAAATATCAGGAGATCCTGTCGAGTGCTGGGTGCTGGTGATTTATGATCAAATATAACACACAGGTAGCAGGTGGCATTTCTACACTTCCTGCAGGGAATATATCCCAAAACGTCAAATTAGATTATCCGTCTCCTTCCATTGGAGAAAAATGTGTGAGAAAAGCACTGGCAGAAGAGGAGGAAGGAGGGGGAAGAATGTTTGCTCTATTTTAAAATTATTATTTCAGCTCACAAAGGTTGAGGTGGCTGCAAAAATTCGGAGGTGTTAAAACCCAGAGTAACAGGGAAATGTCACTTTCTCCTTGTTGGCACCATTTTCTCTCTTTCTCCCAACTTTTGCCCATTGAAGAGCACCCTTTGTAGACAAAATCCTTGGAATTTGTAAAACATTAGTAAAAATTTTTTGGCTTTTTTTCCCCCAAATGTGGTTTTGGAATGAGAAAAATCCTGATATAGTATTCCAAATTAACACTTACAAAGAAAGAAATACAATCGAGATTGTGATTTCTTTTTCCCACTGATATTTTTCTTCAAAAGACATTAAGCTGTTACCTGTCCTGTTTGGAAACCTCGCCTTCAGCTTTATTGCCAAATCCACTTGGAAACTGCTGGGATGTGGAACAAACCCAGCTATTCCCACTCCCAAAAAGGATAAACTCTGCTAGCTGGCATCCTGATGATGATTGATTGATTGATTGATTGTTATTTTTTATTATTGTACTGATGCTGGTGGTACCCTTAGGTTGGGGAAAGCTTTTTGTTTTATTTCCCCCACCAGTCCTAATAATTTATTTTCACTGCTGTGGGGTCATCCCAACATAGCTGTGCTGACGTGCCTTTGTCCTGGCCTTTCTCCAGCATTCCCAGGAGGCTTGTTGATGTTTATATCTTCCTTACCACCTCTGTTCCTTGGAGCAGGGGATGGTTTATCTCCTGTTTTAGAGGCCTTTGCCATATTCCAGCCCTTCCCTAAATCTCTGGTGCCCGTTAATGAGATTTGTTCTGTATTGGAGCTGAGCTGACAGATGGGCAAGGACAATGTCCTGCAGTTTGGGATAGCTGGAGTGGGGGGAATAATTCTTGTGGGACCGTTTCTGCTTGGTGAGCATTTTCAGAGCATCTCTAGAAGTGCCACCCTCTTTTTCCTCTTGTTTTCCCCTTTTAAATCCTGTCTGAAGAGGGATTTCAGCTCAGACTTTCAGCTTCCTCTGACCCGAGCAGCTTGGGGCAAACCTGGCATCAAACCTGGGAAATTAAAGGGGTTTATTACCAAGATAAATTCAATTGAGAGATTTTGGTGACAATAACCAAGTACTCTGCAAAGTGATTGTGCTTGAAAGCAGAGTGGACCCAGCTGAAGGTTTTGATGATAAACCTGAGAAATATGGCAGGGTCTGACCACCTGTCCCTCTCAGCTCGTTCCAGAGGTGGAACTGATCCACCTAGCCTGGAAAATGCCATGAGCAAAGCTTTGCATCTCCCTGAAGGAAGGATGCAGGTTTCCAAAGACCTCCCAGACTACTCCAGGTGAAGCTTCAGACATTCTGTTGCATCCTGGGACATCCAGAGGTGGTTTGGCTTCCAAGTCACCTTTGTCTTTGGTCACTCTGGCCCCAGAAGAGAAGTTTTCTTTAACTGCCCAGCACCATCCAGTTTAGTTTTGGTTTTGACAGCTGCCATTTGTCTGATTTAATCCAGCTCCCTGCTCTGCCGTGCCTTGAGGATCACAGTGGGCTGTGAGTGGTGTGTCAGCTGGGATACATTCTGTTTCCTAGGGACATCCCAGGAATGGGCTCATCCTGGCAAAAAGGGCTCACCATGAGCAAATAACCAAACCATCAGGAGCCTCATGAACAGTGGGGTTACACCTCAGGGGCCTGGCCATGAGTCAAGTGATCCCTCCCTTCCTCCTCTTCCATCTTTCCATCTTCTCCTTTCCTCCCACCCCACTCCTCTTCATTCATCTCCTCCCTCCCTCAGATAATTCACGCTTTTGCAGGGACCTTTCATCACTGCCACTTTTCCCGCTCGCCCCTGATCCGTGTGAAGGAACGAAGATGTCACTTGTTGGGGGCCAGGGAGGGGACCCTGGTGGCAGATGGCAGCAGGGCTGAGCCAGGGCTCATCCATCACCGGGCTGGCAGAGCGGGGCGGCCGCTGCCATTTCCCAAAGGATCGGCATTCCAAGGGTGAGCCCAACCAGGTAATTGCTGGAGAAGAGGAGGCATTTTTCACCACTGACATGGAGGAGGGGGACAGGGCAGGGCTGTGCTAATGCCACAGTGAAGGATGAATTCATCATGGGTTCTCCCTTTTTCCTTTTTTTTTAATCCATCCTGCTTTGATCAGCGCTGAATTATTCCCAAATGCCGAGCATCTGGTGAGTCTCCAGCAGAAACCTTTCCAGCAGCTGAGGCGCCGGGAAGCAGCCAGGCTGTGCCAAGATCCTGCTGCTCTTGTCACTGTCATCCTCACCACTGAAGTCAGAGGGTCACAAAATTTCCAGCCCCATCTTCCAGGGATTGTAGTTTGGGTTGTGGTGCTGCAGCGCCATTCCCGTGTCCGAGATCCGCCAGGTGCAAACGGAGATGTGGGAAGTGAGGAGCCCGCTTCCCGCTTTCCAATCCCTGCTTCCAGCAGGAACAGACACCTGTGCCACAGCCTGTGGCTCGGGGACCTCAGGAAGGTGAGTCCCACAGGGTGGAATTGCAGTGACACGGGTCACAGGCTGCTCCGAGGTTTTTGGGTCCTCATGCTGCTCTGGCTTACTCCAGTTTGTTGTGGTTGTGTTTGGATGCCACCCAGGGCTGTCACTCAGACAAAAATAACACCAAAAATGCTTACCAGGCACAGGCTCGTGGGCGCAGTGTAAACTTAGAGGGGACCCCAATGTGAGGAGAGAAAAAAAGAGAGAAATTGATCAAGGAGGGCAAAAAATAAATCATCTGTTCCCCTCTATTTTTAGTTTTAGACATTTGCAGAATCCAACCAGTTCTGAAGCTGATTTCTAAATTTATTCTATCCCTTTTTAGAGAACTTTCTGCATTTTCTCCACCTAATTTAAGTCTCTTTTCAAGTATTTTTAAAAGTGACAGTCGAGGCCAACTTTGCCTATTGAAGTTATCTCACATTTGTCTTTAGGAAAGAGCCAGTAAATCAAGGCATTATCATGGGAATTGGCAGGACTATCCAAATCTTTATGCAACAAAATTCAGTCTTGGGTTTCAGCTGTGATTTGCAAACAAATCCTAAATGCTCAAAAACAAATCCATCCTCCCCAGAATGCATTCTCTGTTGGGAAGCAGTTCCTGGATGGTGTTGAGCAGGAATTAAAATACTTTAATTCCTCATATTCCCCTGGTCTGCCACAAGTCATTTTCACAGAACATAACCATTGAAAGGTTTGGATTGGAAGAGACCTTAAAGATCATATTTTTCCAGCCCTGTTCCACAGTCATTCCTCTAATTTCAGACATTCAAATCTGAGGCTTTAGGACTAAATTCACTAACCTCAGTGCCTTCCTTGTATTCCAGAGGGAGAGTGGCACCAGCAGCATTGGTTTCTGCTCTCACTTTGGTCAGGGTGCCCCATTTTCTCATGACCACGTTTAGGAACGTGCCTCCCCTCAATATTCATTCTCCCTCCTCGTGTTTTCCAAGCAATCTCTTCTGTTTTCCTTTGCTCCCTGCCCCTGCAGTTCTCAGTTTACTCTGCCTGAATCCGCTCTGGCCAAGGCAGGAGGAGCTATTCCCTTCTGTCAACACTGACAGAGCAGAACTGATTCCACTTGCTCCATTACCAGTCCTGCATCTCCCAGGATGTAAGTTATTCATTCACAGGGTAGAGAGACAACTGTATTCCTTCCTCTTCCTACTTATGGAATATTTTGACATTTCCCTATGTCTGTTTTGATTCAGTCCCATCTCTAAATAAATATCTGCCTTTCTCATGGGAAGAATTCCAGGAGCTCCTACCCGGGATGCATCTTTCCAGCTGAGTTGTCTCTGTGAGGATATTGAGGGAGAGGTTTTTGGGGATTTTTTTGGGTTTAGGCAGAGCCACACCAGGGAAGTGTTCCAGAGCTTTGCACTCCCCATCCTCTGTGTTTGGTTATCTTCTAGCCAAAGACTTTCAGTGCTCAGGTCAAAAGAGGAACAGCACAATTTTCCAAAGTAGGGACTGGGAGGAATTCCTGGGTTTAATGGAATACTCTGCTAGGAAGCAGCAATAGGAGGGTTTTTCCAGCCATGAGCTAAAGCAATTCCCAGACTTGAGGAAAGGGAGTCTTTTCTGGCTGTCCTCCTCAGCATTGTGGTTTTGGAGTTCGAGATTTCTGGATATTGCTCATGAGGTGTTTGGCTTCTACTGAGCAGGAGAGGGCTCTGCTTTTCCTTCAGCCCAGCCTTTTGCATCTCCTGGATACCTGGAGGGGTTTTCAAGGCCCATTTAAAGTACAGAGAGCTGATAAGTGTCACTCTTAGAACACACTCCCTCCTCCAGGAGGTCCTGTGAAAGCCAGCTCAGCTGCCAGGGGAACCCACTGGTGCTGCCTTCCCGCATTTCCAGGCCAGGTATCCTGCAGAGAACCAGAGCATCAACAGTGACAACTTGTGACAGGCTGTGATTTGTTGTAAAAAAAGGTGCAAATATCCTTAAACACCTCAAAAGGCTGGAACACAGACATCCTGTCGGATGTGGCCCTGTGGCAGGTGGCACTGTCTGCTACTGGTGGTTACTGGGCAAAGTCCAAGGAGGAAGTTAGGAATACCCAAAATTCCAGGTCTCAGGGGACATCCAGTTCCAGGTAGCACCTGCAGAGCCCAGTGGGATGTTCCCTCTCTCTCATTTATGCATTTCCCTGCCTTTGGCCACATGGGAAGTGATGAGCCATGACAATTCCCACCTCCCCAGGAGCTCCTTGCACCTTCTCCTCACCTCATCAGCCAAGCCACCGGTGTCCTCCCCTCTCCTCAGGCCTGCGGGGTGGATTCCCACTTCCCAAGGGAAGGGTGGATCTGTGGAGATGGGCTTTCATTTGGCTTTAAACCTGAGTTAGACTGGTCTCAGCAGAACCACAGGTCTGTACCCCATCTGGGGAGCTTCCCAGTGCTGCAAATCCTTAGGAAAATGAAATTATTAGTGGCTTTGCAGCAGGTTGTGTTCAGCAGCCCTGATGGTGCCATGTATTTTAGATTGTCTATTAAATACCTGAATTTTAGCTAAAATTTCTGCTTCAATTATGGTGAGGTTATCACACTGCTGTAAAGGTCTTTGAGCTTTCCCTGAAGAATCTGGCTGGGACTGGGTGGAGTTTTCCAGGCTCTTTCCAACACCCATGAGGAACACAGGGCAGAAAACAAATTGTTATATGCATATTGACAAACATCCCTGTTAGAAATTAGTCTTGGTACTTCCTAGGTGTCAGCACTCCTTGTATTCAAAAGAAAAAGATATTCTTTCTCTCATTTGAGTGTTGTTTTAGCCCTATTTTCTTCAATTTTTTATTTAAAGAAGGGTTGGATGGGTTTGAGGGAGCACATCTGGTTTGGGGTATCCAGGCTGCTGAGGGATGCTGTTGGAGCAGTTTGTAAGTGCACACACCCAAAAACAAACCTTAGGGTGGGTTAGTCCATGGCATTCCCGGCCATTCCCAGCGCACACAGCTCATGGCTGCTTGCCCAAGCTGTGCAGGAGGACACAGGGGCCAGCTCATGCCTTTTCCTCCCCTTCCATTGCTGGAAGGAGCAGATGTCCTGTGGAGAAGAAGGTCTGGACAAGGGGATGAGCACCTCTGGAGTGTGGAGGGTGTCAGATGCACTCAATCTCCTCAACCCAACCAGCAGTACCCTGGTACAGGCTCCAAAGGGGGCTGAGAACTCCTTAAGGAAGGCCCCAGAGGGGGAGAAAGACCCAGAGAATATTGGTGCTTATGAGCTTGGATCCCCAATCCTGTAACACATTAATTAACACATTACCATTAACACAGCAACAGTGGTGGCTTTTCCAAGATCTGTTTCTCAAGGAGCAAAGAACCTCATGAGTTCAAGGAGTCTCATGCACACCCTTCCCACTGTGTCCAATCTGGCTACCAGCCAACCACTTTATCCCACAGTTTTGGACATCTAGGTGAGCCCTCATGGGCTCAGCGTGGCCAGGATCTCCCCTTGAGATGGGACATCCCTGGTTGCTCCTTGAGGCTGAGACCTCACTATTAATGACAGGTCTTTGGATGAATCCAATTCCAGTTCTCTCCAATTTGCAGCTCACTGCACACCAGTGACTCTCCTCTGGAGCTGGGATACCTCTCAAGGTTTGAGATTCCTGACCTGGACTGAGAAATCCTTCCTTACCCCAGGCAAAGAGATTCCCTACTCCCAGATCTGTGATTAACTGCTCGTAGCAGGTGACTCAGTGCCACAGAAACCACATAGTTCATTCCTATAGACCTAAACTCTTGTCCAAGTCTGAACTGAGATTGGGTTTAGCCATGTTTTAGCTCCATCAGGAGTTTAGAAAGTGAGACGTTCTACTCTGAACCCCATGGCTCAGTGGGAGGGTCTCTTTACCCTTCTGCATCTCCAGACTCCCTGTAAATCATTTCAGCTTCATTCTACATCAATTCTATCCATGCAGCAAGTAATGGAGCAACTGTGTCATTGCACTTTGTTGTATTTTTATAAATTGATATTAAAAGTATTTTTGCTAACAATGGTGATTCTTTGAGTAACCCTAAATCTCTCATTCATGACAGAGGGAGGGCTGGTCCTTCCCACTCCCACCCAAACAACCCAACCCAGGCCAGCAGGAAGGAACAACTTTAATTGGAAACATCCCCAGCTCTGCTGTGCAGAGGGTTGCTAATTCTGGGGGAGCTCGTGCAACAAATAACAGGTTCCTTCTTTTTTTTCCCTTTTTAACTGGAAACTTAGGAGCAACAGGTCGGTGTTTCTCCTCACATATGCCTCCCATCGTTGCCTTTTGTTGTTTTGGCTGCAGCTTTCCTCGCAGGGCCCCGCGAGCTCACCGAGCAGCAGATGGCCTCCTCCTTGCTTCATTTCCAGCCCTCAGTTTTTCCCACACTAAACCAGACTTTTTCAGGCACTACTAATCCCCTGTGCCTGTCACTGCTGGAGAAAAGCATTAATAACTCCAGTTATCCTGGAAATATCTGTCACCCACATTTGTTTTGCGTTTCCCTTTGGGTAATCATGCTCCAGATCTAATTACTGCCAAAATTTCTTTTGCTCCAATGAGCAGCATTTTGGGTTCCCTCCCCGGCTGGGTGGAAGTTTAACTCGGCCGATGGGGGGAGATCTGTGTTGATTTACACCAGCTGAGGAGCCGCTGCTCCACGTCTTCATTCTGTGTGTGGCTCGGGGCTGTGGGGATGGCAGTGATGGATGGCTTCAAAAACCATGGGAGCTCTGCTGATGCAGGGAAGTCCAGGAAAAGCAGGGGCAGGCTTCAGTTGGGATGGGTGAATTGAGGATGAGCTGCTGAGAGAGCAAAGAGAAAGGAAAAAGGGTTTTCATCCTCTCCTGCAGGTGCAGGGAGCCAGAGCCACCAGAGTGACAGCAGTGGCAGGTCCCGTGCCATGGGCTCAGTGGCACAGGGCCAGGGTGTCTCCCACTGTCACACACATCAGTGAGGGTGCCATTCGGGAGCCACCCTGACAAGGACAGAGCCAGAGCTGGCTGGGTTTTCCTCCTCCTCCTCCTCCTCCTCTTCCTTCTCCTCCTCCTCCTCCTCAGCTGACTCACATCAGGGCAGAGCTTTGGGGATGCACAGGAGAGCAGATGGCAAATCCCTGGGTCCCTGCGGGAAGGGAGCGCCGGCTGCCCGGCGGCTCTCCCGCCTTCCCAAAGGTTTCCATTCAGGTTTTATGGATCAGCAGTGACACAGCATGAGGAGCCAGCCCCTCCCCGACCTGCCACAAACAGGGACTGGTGGCACCATCCCATGGGAGTGTCCTGGTACCCAGAGCTCAGGAACAGCCAGCACTGGGGGAACTGGTCAGACTGGGAGAATGAAACCTCGCACTAAAGCTCTGTATAACACCACACAGAATAAAGGGGTGCAAAGGGATCTCCCAGGACAGAGGTCACTGGGGAATATGGGGATCAGGCAGGGAAGGAGGGAGCAGGGCTGGGAAGGTGGCAGGGCCAGGGTGGCTCTGGCTTTACTCATAATTCACTCACACAGCTGGGACCAGGATGGCTCCAGGAGCAGAGCAAGTGGGACTATTGGGAATGGCCATGGAAAAGCCCAGGATAAGCACAGGTTATGGCTTCTAACAGAGGGAAGTGGGACAAGGAGCACACACATGATCACAAGTCCCCAGTTATCCCACGGGGAGCAGGACTGATGGCACCATGAGACCCTTGAAGGGGACAGGACACCAACCCTGGCACTGGGGCTGCAACCAGCATGTGAAGCAATCTTAAATCAATGGATTTGGGATCTTCCCTGGCTTAGCTTTAGCAGCTGAGGCCATGGAAGAGAACTGATGTGCTAGACAAAGCTCAACCAACCACTTTCACCTACAGAGAGGCAGAAAAAATTGATATGTTAACCACAAAAAGAAAGAGGGAAGGATTGGGTTTTGCTTGGTTTGCTCCCCAGCAGTATCCAGGACATGAACAGAGAGAAAGGGGCTGTTAAAAAATGCAAGGAATGGGGAAACAAAGGAGAGACAAGATGTCTTTTCTTTTTTCCTTAATTAATCTTGGGAGGTGATGACAGCAGAGGATGAGGAATGGGAAGTAAATGCTCTGCTAACAGCCCTTCATAGAGATCCCTGCATTTGACAAATGAGCTCAAAGCCACAGGCCTGGAAACAGAGCTCTGCCAGCACATCAGGGAGAATCCAGCGGTCAGAGGCTTGGAGCAAAAGGTTGGGAGGGGAAAACCACTCAGATCCCTGCCTGCTTGGGACTTGCTCAAATATTTGCTTTGCTGGTGCCTTTGCTGCATGTCTCAGTGCTGCCTCTGCTCCAGCTGCCCCCCCCTGTGCCACAGGACATGCCTTTAATTGGAATTCTAGCAGCCAGGGCCCATGGATCTGACCAAAACTTCAGTGCTCCACCACTAGTGCTGGATCCAGGATCTATCATGTACCTTCCATGTTTTTATTTATGGCTCCAGAAAAATTTCTTAATTGTTTTTTGTGCTTTTAGAGGCACAAATTCCAGCCCACATCAGAGAGGGATCCCAGGCTACATCAGAGAGGTCTCATGAGGATAAATGTAGGAATTTGGGAATATATTAAAGGTGGACAGCAGCAATAGCAACATTTTGTGGGACAAAATAAGAAGGAAGAAATAGAAGAAGCAAACAGAAGAATGGGAATGAAATTTAAGAGAATGGAAGAGAAAAAAGAAAATAATAGAATAGAATAGAATAGAATAGAATAGAATAGAATAGAATAGAATAGAAATAATTAAAGGCCTTTTTTAACACAATAATCCTACATTTGCAAGGGACTGTCTTTTAATTTGGTCATCATTGTATTTCTGTATTTTGATTCCAAGACCTGAAGAGAATTTTGGAGTTTTTTTGCTTGGATTCTGATTATCCCTCAGTAAATTTGGGCTGGGGCTGGAGCTGGCAGTGATCACCTGAGAGCAGCTGGATACACGGAGCTGTTATTCCCCTGGGACAATCCCAGCTATAAACTTTATTGCCTTATAAAGAGGAACCTGCAACATCACAGGCTTTTCAGGGATCAATAAAATCAACGTTAACTAAATTGTCAGCAGTCACTCTCCCCTCCCCCAGCTTGCTCTGCTGTTCTGTTCCAATTAGGCTAAATTGGGACTCTGGATTTTGGGTGGAAGCCAAACTGTCAATCCCATAATCGGTTATGAACAATGTAAGCAATGTCTGTCTAATCTGTAAACGACCAACTCGTCTGAGAGGCTCCCATAATGATGCTAAAACAACCATTGGATTGGGAATTATTCATGTCTGGAAAGGGGGGGGGGGGGGGTGGAATTCCCCTTTGGGAACTGTTGCCCATAAAATCCCAGAATGATTTGGGTTAGAAGAGACCTTAAATATAGTTTTGTTTTGTTCCACCCCCTGCCATGGCAGGGACACCTTCCATTATGCCAGGTTGCTCCAAGCCCATCCAACCTGGTTCTGGCAGTTTAAGGGGCTTCAAAGCCCACTGCAACCTCTTCTCTCAAGGGTAAATGGGAAAAAAATGTGGAGGGGGAAAGGGGAAAATTCAAGGTGGGATGGATTTCAGATGTTTTTAGGGACACAGCTTGGTGCCTCGTACTCTGTAAATGGGGTGGGGGCAGAGCTGGGGCACCCAGGGGCTGTTTGGCATCAGGTGTGGATGAAATACCTGGGATAAATCCTTCATTCCTCATGAGGAATGTGTCAGCCACTCCAAACACCGGAATATTCAAGTGGAGCCAGCCAAAAATTCCCTGCAGAGAAGGAGCTGCCGGACACACACACACACACAGATCCACCACAACCGAGGCATCACTTGCCAGGTGTGAAAAGAGGCTGTGAAATGCAAACACCTCCCGAGGAATGAGAGTTCTGCTGGCCAGGGGCAGAGGGAAACGGGGCAGGAAAACCAAGGAAATCCCACTGACTCTGAGGTGTCTCCGTGGCAAGGCCGCGTGTCTGCAAACCGAGCAGCAAAACCAGCCTGGTGGAGATCACGGGAGCTGCCTGGCACGAGGGTAGGGCCAGAAACACAATTTTGGGGGATTGTGGAGGAAATTCCACAATGTGAGAGAGCTGAGCTCTGAGCATCCACAGAGTCAGTGGGAATGGGAGGCTGTGTTTTTGGGAAGAAGGCCTGATTTTTCCCCACTCACTGTATGTGAAATTCCAGAAGAGGTTCCCAAATCCTAAATCCATCATTTCCCCTGGTACACATCTCAAAGGCTCTGCCTGCTCTAATGCCTTTCTTCATCTCCAGCAGCACAGGTAAGAATAGCAATGATAAAAAATTAAAAGCTACAATAAACATTATTGATGCCATCCCTAACGAGGCAGAGGGAGAGAAGGAAGAGGAGAGGATGCTGAGGTGATAAATATGGTGTGTCAGCCATAAATTACAGCCGTCATTAGGCTCCTACAGTGGGGCCTGACAAATTGTTTTGGGGAAGTACAAGCTGAGCTGCACCTTCCACTCTCAGCTATTCCGAGGCTGCACCTTAAAAAAAAAAATCAATCCAATCGATTCTGTATCAATCTGAGATACAGCTGGAATTGTGCTGGTATTGCTCCAGACCTGCTGGACTCCTTGGGAAGGATGAGGGCTGTTTGCAGTGGCACTGGGCTGGATCTGATGGAGTAAGGGAAAGGAAAGGCTGCAGGGCTTGCTGCAGGTCCCCAGCTGGGTTTGCAGGCTGCCATCACCCTGCTCACTTCTCCCTGTTCTAGGATTTGTGCTTTTTTCTCCTAAAAGATGGGCTTTTCTGTGGTTGGATAGGGATGATGCCCAGCTGAGCCCTTCCAGGAGAGTCTCAGCACCCAAATCTGAGGGAGTAGGAGCTGTCTCAGGTGGTGCTGTGGTGATGAAGGGGCAGCAGCTGGTCCTACAATTCCCAATTCCGATGGCTGGATGGCTGGCTGTGACCCCCCGGTCTCCCGGCCATGGTGGTACAGGATGTGCACCCACCTCCTCCAGAGTTTTTTGTAATTCCAGAGGATGCCAACCCCTTCTTCCCAAGCTGATCCTTGTCCCTGGCCTACAGCTGAACTCAGGGCTGTGATCCACAGATGACTGTGGATTTTCATCTTCCAGCTCTCCATGCTCTCCTCCCCCAACTCTGAATTTCACCCAGCCCCAACCTTTCCCACCCCTGCAGCTCCCAGGTGTTTTGTGTGGAGCAATGACTCCTGCACAACCAAAAGCACTCCAGGATTGCCTCCACACCTTACAGACCTCAACTTGCAGGAAAAGAGAGAGAAGGGGGAAAATCTGCTGGTGCTGGTGTGGTCTTTACAGAAGCCGTTCATCCCAGGGCTCTTCCCAACAGGCCTCGAATGAGATTCCTGCAGTGGATGATTTGTTTTGTCCTTCTCCTGCTGGCTCAGATTAATCTCTGCTCCTGAAGTAGTGGTGTCATTTCTCTGAGACGTACGGCGTCAGGAATCACAGAGCCCCATAAATTGGAGGCAATTCTGGATCCATCCGTCTTCCTTCCCACTCTCCATCCCCACTCCTCTCCTCAGGGCAAGGGCAGGCCCTGCAGGCTCTGCTGCAGCCACTGCTTTGTGGACTAATAAATATTAAAAACCCCTCAGGATGGGAGAGGTTGGAACCACAGAGGGATTCTGGTGCTCCAAAGTAATTTGCTTTCTGTTGCTTTCCTTCCTTGTGCTTGGCTGAAGGAGCAGGATTGTGATCCTTGGTGAAATGCCACATTCCTGTATTTTTTCCCCTCATGGCAGGCTCTTTTGGGAAAAAAAAAAAAACAAACAAAACCAAATAAACCAGTTCTGAGTATCTTCTCATTGCAACAGCTGGACTGAAGGGCTGGGGTTTCAGAGGAGCGAGCAAATGCAAGGTGATGGGATTTAATTGGGATGTGGGTGTGGATGTAGGGATGGAACAGGAGCAGAGGAGCTGGTTGCAAAAACATCCTGCACAATGGTCTCATCTGTCCCCTCTGAGTCCATATAGCAGTAATATATACCTGAAATATCATATAAAAAATGAAACATGACAAATGAAACAGCATTAAATCATCAAGGTTGGAAAAGACCTCCAAGATCATCAAGCCCAGCCTTCAAATCTGTGTGTGTGTATATATATATATGTCTGTCTTTATACACACACATAAAATGTACATATAGAAATAGATAGACAGGTAGATATATTGCCCCTGGAAACAAAATGAAAGCTTGGAGGAGCCAGGAACACCACAATTTATTATTTATGGAGCCTAGGATGTGACAAGCCATGCACAGGCCTGGCAGCAACAGCAGCCTCTCCCTTCAGGACTTCAGGAGCTTGCTCAGGCACAGACAAACTGGAGGGAGAGCCCAGAGGGCTGCAGGGAGCCACTTAAGGCTGGCTGGAGGAAGGGGATGAGGCTTTGGCACTCCCAAAAATCCAGCTGTTCCCTAAGTGCCCTGTCTGCACTCATCAGTGTAAGGCAGCATCACCCGTGGTGTCGCTCCATCATTCCCAGAGCTGCCAGATGCTGCTGTCACGGGACACCAGGAGGGTGACAGGACTTGGAGGAGGACATGTCCCCTGTGGAAAGCTGTCACCTGCATGTCCCCTCACCCAGACCAGGCAGCCACCCCCGAAAGGGTAACAAAAGGGCACCATTTCTATGGTATTAATTTTGAAAGCTGCCTGGGCTCGGCTCAGCGCCTGCCTGTCTCTGTCTGTTTGCCTCTGCTGAGAAGATTCATTACTTTGATGGATTTGTGTAATTTTTTCAAATGCTTCGGGTGACAAACAATAAAACACACTTCACACTCGGCTCCAAGGGGCTGGGGGAGCAGGGGACACTGCAGAGGGGATTTCTCCCAGGAAAAGCTCATTCATCCCACAGTCTGGGCAGAGCAATTCTCCAGGTGCCAGCAGGGAGAGCCCTGCAGGGCAATGGGAATTCAGGAGAGTTCCCTGATGGGATGGAAAGGACAAGGCCATGGGTGTGAGTGGAGCTGCTGAGCATCCAAAATTCAGTCCAGCCCTCCATTTCCTCAGCAGCAGAGCAAACAGATGTGGTGCTGGGATAAAGGGTTAGGATTGGGATCAGGGCATCACAGGGAAGCAGGAACATGGGAATGTAGGTATAAGCCAATGCTGGTGGCTTATGGACACTGCTGAGTGTTTCCAGGAGACAAGGATTTCATCCTGAGCATGGCTCCTGAGCAGATGATCATCTCTGCTGGGACTTCCTGGGCTCAGAAGGAATAAATTATTCCAGATTGAGCCAGACAAACCCTGTCACTCTTGGTGACAGAGGCCTAGGATTTATGTCCACAAGGATCACGGACAATGGAGGGCAGGATGGCCTTGGAAACCTCTTATCTGTGGAGATACTGGACTCAGACCACACAAACAGCTCACTCCCATGGCACATGTACCAGGTGAGTGGAGTGGGAACAGGGACAGGGACAGGGACAGAGACAGGGACAGGGACAGGGACAGGGACAGGGACAGGGTTGGTAGCCAAGACTGTCCATGATGGTGAAA
This sequence comes from Parus major, assembly GCF_001522545.3. Classification (NCBI taxonomy): domain Eukaryota; kingdom Metazoa; phylum Chordata; class Aves; order Passeriformes; family Paridae; genus Parus; species Parus major. The sequence goes on from NC_031778.1 coordinate 5,132,725, forward strand.
CCAAGACAAGGTCAAGTCAAGAGTTAAGTCTATGGTGGCTCTGGCTGAGGTCACTTGAATGGCATTTTGGGTCTTAAATGTTTCATGGTGCCCTGGAGAGGTGGATAGGAAGGGATTGGGAAGTAGCTGGGAAGTGGCTTCCTGCAGCAGAGCCAAGAGCAAGCACATTCCTTGTGCCCCAGACATGCCTCAGTTCCAGCTGGGATCTTTGGCTGAGTTTCCAGGTGCTGGGGTTGGTGGGGTGAAAACAAGCTGGGATATTTGTCCCATGGTTTTGGCTTGCACCCCAACTCCCCAGGCCCCAAATTAAACTCCCTGTGCAGTGCTGGGAAGTGCCAGTGCTGGGATGGCTCATGGCAAAGCAATCTCCTCACAGAGCTGAGCCTGAACCAGCAAGGCTCACCCAAATCTCCTTGGCACCCCAACACAGCCCAAGAGCTCTGCTGGCTGCCCACAAATCTGTGGCCATTTGGGAGGGCACTGGGGAGCTCTCATGGGGGTTTGGAAAGTCCTCTGGGATCATTGATTCCAACCACTAGCCCAGCACTGCCAGGTCCACCACTAAACTGTGTGCCTATGCAGCACATCTACAATTCCACGTGCATTCCATGATAAGATGAAGATGGAGAGGTCAATATCTCCCAAAATCAGCCCAAGGGAAGCAGAAGATGAATGCAGCAGGAGACTGAATGAGAAGACACTCTTAAAAGCTCTGATGGGTGGGGGGGCCACCAGCACCTTCATGAGAGAGGAGTCTCCATCTCTACCCGGGCTGTGAGGCTCTGAATTCCCAGAGATTATTCAGCCTTTTCCATGCAGCTGCCCAGGCATTTGTATCCAGATCATGGCACAGAGGAACATCCCAGGCACCAAAGCTGCTCAGGTCCAGAGCATCAGCCACAAGTTCCCTACAAGCAGACAAGGACAAAGTCAGGAGAAGTGTTTGCTTGGGCATCAGCCCTCATGAAATAAAATGCAATAACTAAGGAGAGTGGGAAGGAAAGGCACTAACAGCCTGGATTTATCCAGCTTTGTGAGAAAAATCTCTGCTGCTGACCTGTGGATGAAAGTGCAGATAACTGTTTTAGTTTTCACTGGGGAGAGCCTCAATTCTCGCCTGAAAAAAACCCATTTCTGCTCTTTGGGGAATGAGCTGGGCCTTGATCTATAGCTCCAGCTCCCAAAGAGCAAATGAAACACTTTCTCTTTTCATCCACATCCCTAAAGAACTCGCCACCATGAAAAATGGGAGCAACTCCCTCAGAGGGAGATTACCAGCACAATTTGCCATCAAATCACAGACTCTGGTGACTGCTGATGGCACAGACATGGTGCCCAAAGCTGCTCTTGCCTTCGAGAGCCTTCTCCGTCAGGGTGGGGTAGGAATGGAGAGGGAGGGAAAGGGCAAGGGGAGGAACAGATCCAGGGGGATGCAGGGAAGCAGAAAAGGAAAAGGGGAAGGGAAAAAGGGGGAAAGAGGGAAAAGGGGAAAGGGAAAAGGGGAAAGGGGAAGGACACTGGGAAGAGGATGTGAAGGAGAAGGAGAAGGAGAAACAGAGTTAACTGTTTGAGACAAATGTCAAAATAAGCAGCAGCACCCAGTCCAAGCTCTTCTATCCCACCCTCTTTTGACCCCAGGATCCTCCAGCAGCACTGATGCAGAGTTCCAGTTTTTCCTCTGCCCTACATCACAATTTGCAGGGCTGGAATCCCTCAGTGGAAGATTGGTTTCACATCTCTTTATTCCCAGAAGTCAAGAAAAGCAATGACTGCATCATGTCCAGTGCCCTTCTTTGGAAATGGGTGAGTCTGAGGGCTCAAATCCTAAAATTCCCAATTTATTGGTGCAGTTACAGGGCATGGATTTGGCAGGAACTGAGCCCAGGAATGTGGAGGTTGCTCAGGAACAGGACACTGTCTTAAGTTGGGGCCAACACATTTCGCTCTGGAAGATTTCTGGGAAAGGCATAATGGATTTGCTAATTATTGATATTACTTAAGCGACAAGAATGAAAATTGAAGCAAAAATCTGCTTCCCAACCCCAACAATAGCAGATATTTGTCATGGCTGTCAGCCATTCAGACCTGTGCAATTTCATAGGTTTCATAAGCCCTCGTTAATTTTCTTGTTTGGAAGGATTTGCTGTTTTAATGAAACCTATTTACACCAGCGACTGCTGAAAAATCATTCATTAGCGGACAAGAACTATTGATTATTTTCCTCCAACTACTCAGCCATGTTCTAGCCAATTACTGTAACCAATAAATAAAGAAATATCAACCTTGCATTCCTGCCAGTCTCTCCAGCAGAACTTTATTCCTCTGGATAAGTCATAGCGTGTCAGCCTCAGGGAATGCTGTGCTGGAGAAACCTCTTTTAACATTTATGTCACATTGCCATCCTCTGCAAGGAGGGAGGGGGAAAGCTCCCAGCCAGGCTTCCATATATTTACTAAAGAAAATATTTACTGGGCACACAGTGAGGTTTAGTGACGAAATAATGTGAGGCTTGAAGAAACTCCTGGCTAATGGCCAGACCTTCAACTCGGAGTTTTTAATGCAAATATTTGGTCTGATTGGCAGAAGTCCTAAACTCTTGGAGAGGGGGATTTAGCTCACCTGACCACACAGGAAACCCAGGTTGTTCAGGGCCCCAAAACCACCCCAGCACTTCAGGCAGCCGTGCAAAGCTCAGGTTTGAGCTCAACACCTCATTCTATAAAAGCAAAACTTAAGCTTGGATTTGTCTGAGTTTTGCCTTGTGGCTTTGCTGCTTCTTAGCTTAATGGGGAAATGTTTTATTTAAATATTATATTACAAGAGGAGCCATGGCTTTCAAACCTTGGCCGTTCGCACATATTTTAATGGGCTTGGGGGGAAAAAAGAGAAATCTGTCTGCAGGTTTTTTGACAGAGTTGTAATTAAAGAGGGTTTTTCATTGAGAACATCTGTTTCTCTTGACAGATATATTCTTGTTGGGAGAAAAAGAAGTGCCTAAAAAAATAGTTTGTCAGTCTGAGCTTTTTATAGGTTTTCATCCAAGAATATTTATCTTGAGGCTTTTTTCGACAAAAAAAAAAAAAGAAGTTTATATTTCCTGGAAAGAGAAGAATCCTGGTCCAGGTCGAGATTCCATGAACATTTCCAGAGTGGTGGCAAACACAGGGCCTTTGCTGAGCTGTCTCTGTCTTTCCACAGCTCCTGAAGTGGGAGAAGAGAAGCTCTCGCCCTTCCCAGGCGCCGTGAAAACAAATCAAATAATTCATAAAAATCATTAAAATCAAATCAGAGAGAGGAAGATGAACGACTGGGTGAAGGGGTCACACTCTCACATCCACGTGCATGCAAATAGCTCTGTGTCTGTGTATATATTTCTATATATAGGGGGTTTTGAAAAATTTCTATCCAAGCTGGGAGCACTGAAAGTTCCTCCTCAATAATTTCCCTGTAGTCCTCGTTAATTCCTTAAGATTTTCCCCATCTCTTTTCAAAGCCTGAAGTTCAAAGACTCAGAAAGGAGCTGCCTCAGCACTTTCTTTTCCTCTCCTTTGAAACTTTTTCAGCAAAGTCCAATCAGGCCAATTAACTCCTTCTTTCATTTTTTTCCCCCACTCCTTGAAGGGAAAATGGGATGTGGGGTGAGCCAAGGCTGCCAGATGCAAACCCCTGGGGAATTTGCCGCTGCAGGAGATGCCCAGTTCCTTTGCAGTCGTGTCCACGTGGATATGCTGACCATCTCTAAATCCTGTCCCTGCTCCTGGAGTGGGGCTGACACCCAGGAGGAGCAGGACAAGCCCAGGACAGGGCCCTCTGCAGCGGGATGAGCTCCCAGTGCTCCCCAGAGCTCTCCTGGGTGAGGCAGCACAAGGAGAAGACCTGTGGGCAAATGCTCACGTTCTCCTCCTTGTGCCTGCTGTTCTCCTTGATTTTTCCCTTGTGGAATTGCAGGACTCAAACTGAAGCCCCTTCCCTGCTGGCACAGCAGGCTGTGCACAGCTGAGTGTTCCCTGGCGGCTTTTCCGTTCACCGTGGGTGCCAAGAGCTCGGGAACGTCTCGCTGTCCCGACACAAGGCACAACAATCAATCACAGGATGGGAGGCAAAGATTCCCCCTGGAAATTCCCTCGGGATGTGGATATCTTGGAGTCTGAATGCTTCTTCACTCCATCACCCTGGGCATTAATGCAAAGTGTGGGCAGTAATTACAGCAGGCAATAAAGTTCAGTAATTGTAGGGACCATGTGTGTTTATAATGCAACAGCACTCAGGGAGCCCTTGTGGGGTTTTTGTGTGAGTGGCTGGGAAAAGGCCCAGGGAATCCCCATAAAACATAAAATAAAATCCAAATACATAAAGGTCAGGGTAGTAAATATAAACATAAGCATCACATCCCTTTAAATATTTATCATTAGTGACGTTTTCATTACAGGAGGGCTGGGATTTACTGACTCTGTAGCAATCGTGGGCACGGCAGGCCCAGTCTTGGCTCAAGGCCATGCAGGAAGTGAAAAAAGGATTGGAAATGGGATGGAAATACATTAAAATGGGGATGTGTGGGTTATAGGCATTGTTCTGCTGTTTTTGAAGCAGCTTTGGCTTAGGCAGAGTTAACTGAAGGTGCTCCCTGCTGCCCAGGGTAACTCCTGGGGTGGCCCAGGGCGCTAGGATATCCCAAAGGAAAAGGGATTTGGGGTCACAGAATGGGAACATCCTTTCTCCTGCCCCTCACTGGTTACCGCCCCCTTCACACAGTGGGACCTGACCTGAAAAATGAAATCAGAACCCAAAGGGGCTTTTGCAATGGTCGGAACAAAGCCACGACTCTAACAAGGAAAGAAATGGGACTTTAAAATGAGATTAAAAGTAGGTGGTGTCCATTTCCATTTAAATACCCTGTGCACACTAAAAATCCCCCCTTATATGTGAAAGGAAAAGTTTCCCCACAGAGAGTGCCCCATCCTGGGAATGTCACCATCAAGAAAACTCCATTCCTATTGCAAACACCACTGTGTGAGGAACCCTCAGCACCAGGGAAGGAAAACCACTGGTCCCAGCTGAGAAAACCCCCAGAGAAGAAACCCTCCCTTTCAGGGTGGCTCATTAGAAGAGTTTATTGTTTCTGACCCTCTGTCTAAGAGCCAGTTCATTGATGCACTTCATCTGCTCCTCCCCTCCGTGCCTTAATTATCAATTTTCCTTGTAACAAAGTGGAGCAGGGAGATGGGGAGGTGACTGTGGCAGTGGTGATGGAGGGCTTCCTCTGGAGTTTTCAGACCAGCAATGACACAAAGTGTGGGTGATTCATCTTCAGCAAATGCTGTCTCCCCCAGAGAAAGCACTCTTTCCATAGTCAGGGTGGGTCTCTGTGTGCACCGATCCCATCGGGAAGAGGACCCCTGGATGCTGGGAAGAGCAGGGTGTGGGGCAGGCCCCAGTGCTGCAAAGGCAGGTGAGTGTACAAAAATGTACACATCCATAGATATTCCCCAGGCTTCCCTCTGGCACCACTCGTGGCTTCCCTGGGAAAAACCCCAGCTCCTCTGGCAAGGGACCTGTATTTTGTTGCTCTTTTTTTCTGGACAAATCCCAAGTATTGATCAGATTCACACTCCCAGGTCTCCTGTAAGAGGGAGGAGTGATGGAGACAGAAATGTGCTTGCACAGGGCTCATTTCCAAACCAGCTCTTCATGTTCTCCTGCAGCACAGCCTTGGCCTCTCCATCCCCTCTCCCACTCATCCCACCCCTTGCTTTGGGGTCTGGGAGCCAGGGAGCCATCCAACCCTTCAGCAGTCCTCAGAGAGAAATCCCAGGGAGCCAGCAGAGGCTCCCTTGGCTGCAGAACCTGCATTTCCACCCCCCTCTCCTCCTCTGTGTCCTTCTCAACTCTGGCACCTCTGTCCTTTTATTGTCCTCTCTGGGGGCTTTTGTGGAGGAGCCCCAGACCAGCTGATGTCTGAGTGTGCAGGGCCCTCCCTCTCAGCAGATGTTATTAACCTTGGTTCCTGCACTGTCCCTGGCCCAGGGGGAGTGCTGACCTTGGGCAGCACCCACAGAGGTGTTCATGGCCACAGCCACACAACTGTGTCCCAAACCACCATCCCACAGGGAAAAGGGCAGTTTTGCCATGTCACTGAATTTGAGGGAATCTGAAGCCAGCACGTCCATGTGACAGGAAAGGTGGGACACTCCCCCACCACAGGCAGAGCTGGATGGTGGTGCCAAGGCTGGGAGGACTGAGGGGGAGTCTGAGGTGTGCCCAAGATCCTTGATTTTCTGGCTAAAGGCATAGAGGGAATGAATGAACAAGGGATCTGAATGGAAGAGGCTCACTGGCCTGGATGTCATCAGAGGTCCCCCCCCCATTTCATCTTCAACAGAGCTGGGGAAGGGGCTGGAGCACCAGGAGAGGCTGAGGGAGCTGGGAAAGGGGCTCAGCCTGGAGAAAAGGAGGCTCAGAGGGGACCTGGCTCTGCACAACTCCCTGACAGGAGGGGACAGCTGGGGAAGAAGGGGGGTATCAGGCTCTGCTGCCAGGGGACAAGGGACAAGATGAGAGGAGACAGCCTCAAGAGGTTTAGACTGAAAATTACAGAAAATTCCTTCATTTAAAGTGTTGTACAGCACTGGAGCAGGCTTGTCATAGGACAGTGTTGGAGTCACCACCCCTGGAAGTCTTCCAGACCAGGTTCAGTGGGGCTTGGAGCAACTTGGGATAGTGGAAGGTGTCCCTGCCCATGCCAGGGGGTGGGACTGGACAGGTTTTAAGGTCTCTTCCAATCCAAACCAGTCTGGGTTCCTATGAAAGGGCTGGGAACTGTCTGGTGCCTCCACAGATGTTGCTGCAGGAAGTTTTCCCATTCCTGGACTGGTAATGGTAAGGAAGGAGTTAACTCTGCCTTTGGGAGGGCTGGGACACACAACTCCAGGGTCCCTTTCAGCCTTATTTTTCCCTAATTCATCTGATCACCTATGCAGCACCACTTTAGGATGCTCTAAGCTTTCTCCTGCTGGCTCCTTCTCTACCCGTGGCCTGCTGAGCCAAGGTAGGTGGGCCTGGAAATTTGCCTCACGCTTTTTAGGAAGCGCATTCCTCAAAAAAATAAAAGTGAAAATAATTTGGCCTAGAAACTTCAGCTGTGATTTAGTACCTTGCCCATAGCAAAGAGCGTTGCCCCCAGAGAGACTGGGGATCTTCCATTATTAACAGCAGGATGTGCCTGTGCTGGGAATCTGCGTGGCAGCAGCAGCAGGCACAGCTCAGGGCTGGCTCTGGAATTGGAATAATTATGCTGGGGCCCTGAGACCAGTGTTTGGTCTCCCTGTGTCCCCTCGCTGGGGTGACATCTGTAGCAGTGACCTCGGGGTGTCACACGACTGGAATTGCTGAAGGAATGGGGAAAAGGGTGCTAGGGAAGCTGCTGTGGGCACAGCTAGGCAGGTTTTGTCTGGAAAGGGGGTAAGAAGCCAAAACAGCAGGATGCTGCAACAAATGATAAAGTCAGAAACTCGAGGAAAAGATGTTTCAGGTCTCGGCAGGCACCAGGGTCTGCTGGAGAGGTGGCCAAGGACGGAGATGTCATTGCCCAGAGAGGTCTTGGACTCTTCATCCCTGGAAGTGTCCAAGGCCAGGTTGGATGGAGCTTGGAGCAATCTGGAACAGTGGAAGGTGTCCCTGCCCTGATGAACTTTAAGGTCCCTTCCAGCCCAAACCAATGTGGGATTCTAGAATTCCGTGATCCTGTGGTTCTATGACATAATAAAGATTTCAGACCTCAGGTGTCCCCTTGGAAAAGCGTTGTCCCAGCTTCAGCTGGGCTCTGGGACAAGCACTGAGCTCATCAAAACCCATGGCAAAGGAAGGCAGGACACCTGGACATTTCTGCATTTCTCCCTTCCTCACACCTTGTGTGACCTCCCTGTAAATCTGCTGGTGACAGTGACACCATGTCCTCCCCACGCTGTCTTAGATCCTGAAGGTCAGAGAAACTTCCCAAACCCTACAGGATGAGCTCTCATCCCCTTTCCTGGATGCCTTTGCTGGTGAGCTGCTCTGCCTTGATGGGTTTTTGGTATCCCCAGCAGCCTTATCAGCAGTGGGCCAGCCCTCCTGCTCTCCCCCAGTCCAGCCCTGCTTTCCTGCCTTCCTCCTCCTGCCCCCCAAGCTCCCACTGTCCTCTCCAGCTGGTTTTCCTTTCACCTCCTGGAAGACACCAGTACTCAGAGCACAGCAGCATCCCTGCCTTCCCTTTCTCCCATTCCAGTGCTGCATTCCCTCCATCCCCATCTTTCCACAATTTCACTCCCAGCTTTATTTGGAGCTCTGCCTTCTCCTCCCTCCCTCTCAGTAAAATGTCTTAACAAACTCAAGCCTTGCTTTGTGTTAAATCAAAGCCTGTGCAGTGTGCGAGGGCTCAGCCAAACCCTGTTTCAATGGTGCCCTGCCCATTCACATCAGACCAAGCCTATGGAGGTAATTTACTGCAGATAGGAGCTGGGAGCAGAGGGCAGCTCATTAGTGTCTGGCGTTATTATTATTATTATTGGACTAAAACAGAACATCTCTTTCATTTATTTCTATTCCTGGCGAATGCAAATGGGAGATCCAAATCAGAAATCCCACCCGTTCCAGGCCTTGCGGGTCACCATGGATTTGAGGAGGGAGGAAAAACTGAGGAACAAGAACACGCCAAGAAACCTCACAGAGGCAACAATTTAGAGGATTTCAAAGGCTGTTTCTGTAAGCCTTTGGGGACTCCAATGGAGCATATTGATTAAACTTCGGAAGCAGCTAAAAGCAGCTCCACCATGGCTAATTAATACAGCGATGCCCTGATGCCCCTGTTCTTGTTTTACCAAGCTGCAGCCTGTCAAATCAATTAATATTCACCGCCCTGATGAAAGCAAAACCCTGCTTATCATTTGCTAAAGGGATCGATGCGTTGACTCCCTCAAAATGGTGAAGTGACCTGTCCTGTGGGGTTCAATGGGGTGTGCTGCAGGTGTTTTTGGGGTGACACCAGATGAGAAAACCCATCAAGCCCCCTGTTCTGACTCTCTAATGCAAACAGGGTTTCTGACTGATGTTTCCTGTGTAGCTGGTTTTCTGTGTATTCTTGGACAGTGACAATTCAAGGTGATTATTCCCTATTTCAATGGACCTATGCTTACAGGATGGTATTTAGGATGTGGGATTGTGGGGTGCACCCTGTGCAGGGCCAGGAGTTGGGCTCAATCCTGATGGATCCCTTCCAGCTCAGGAAATTCTGGGATTTCGTGATTTTACACCCAATGCATTTCCTCCCCTGCACCAGGAAAATATTTTTTCCACCTTTCCACCTGTCCAGTGGAGCTCGTGGCTGATGCTATCTTCACTGGACACCACTTCAGAGCTGGTCTAATGCTGCCAGTGTAGGGACTGCAAAATACCCTAAAATGTGGCTTTTGCCATCCCAAGCCTCTTTAAACTGAAGATCAAACCTGGTTTGATGATTTTTTCTATGATGATGTCTCTCTTGAGCCCCCCCTGAAGAAGTCTCCACGAGACCTTCTGGGGGATCTTTAGGCAGCCCTGTATTTATTCACAGCTTCTTTTAGGGTTAAGGAGCCAGATTTTACCCTTCTGGCTCATCAGAGAAGGAAAATTCCTGGGAAAGGAGTGGTTCCAGGCAGAGCGCAAATCACCTGGGTGCTGTGCCAGCCAGGGTGACACCAGGAGCAGGAGCCTGCCCTTGCTGTGACACCAGGTGCTTTGGGGAGTCTTTGGTAGCTCCCAGGATAACTTCTGACTTCCAAAGGGAAGGCAAAGGGATGTGCTTTGCTTTGCATAAGGCATCAGCTTTGATTTTGGGCAAGTTTTTGGCACCTCTCAATAAAGTGCCGTGATCTGTTTACTGAATTTTAATCCTATGTGCCTCGGGAAAAAAAAAAGAAAGAAGGAGAAAAAGGAGGAAAACAGTTGAACAAAATAATTTCAGCAACATCTGCTGCCTTTCTGAAATATTTCACAAAAGGCCTACAGAGATCAAATATTTTCCTCTAATTAGAGCTCTTTCCTCAGAGCAGCTCCCCTGGATACAAAAATATCTCCACAGCCCCCTGGCTGCCCAGAGATCCTCCTGGGACCCTCTGCAGCACAGACAAACACCCAGCTCTCCTTTGGGGCATCCTTGGAACAAATACACAGCTTTTCCAGAAGGGAAAGCTTGGTCTATTCCTCCCTTCATCACACCATGATCTCTCACTTGCCACCTGGTTTCAGAATCATGGAACAATTGAGGATGAAAAACCTTCAAGTCCAAGCATCAGCCCAGCACTGCCAAGGCCATCACTGACACGTGTCCCCTAGAGCCACATCCATGTGGCTTTTAAACACTTCCAGGAATGGTGATTCCACCACTGCCCTGGGCAGCTGTGCCAGGACTGGACTACCCTTTCAGTGAAGACATTTCCCCAATATCCAACCTGAACCTCCCCTGGCACAACTTGAGGTCATTTTGTCTTGTCCTGCCCCTTGTTCCCTAGGAACATCTTCTGTGTCTAACGTGACACCAATCAAATTAGTTCATTATTAGCTTTAATTTAGTTATTATGTATAGTTGTTGGCATCATTATAAAACCTATAAGGACAAAAAAAACCAAGTTGAGAACTTTAGACCAGAAGTTGGGTGGTTATGCCAAGGAATGCTCCCAGGTGGAGCTGGGCATGTTTCATGCTGGAAAAACAGTGGGAAAAGTTCCTTGGGCATCTGCCATGTGCCCTGGCACCCCTGCAAGTGTCCTGAAAGAGTGGGAATGCTTCAATCCCAGCCCTTGGCTGCTGCTGACGAGGACCCCCACCACAGGCTGTGTTCCTGGGGGAAACAGGCTGGGGACATGGCACCTGTGAGGGGACAAACCCTGCCTCAGAACCCTGCTGGGATGGGCAGAGGAAACCACCCCGTTCCCTGTACCCCAATAGGTGATGGGGCCATCTCTGCCTGGGCAGGGATTGGATTCTCCCTCTCCACCTCCGTCCCTTGCTTTTCCCATAACAAACCTTTTGGGAGGGAAAACACTAAAACAGATTTATTTGTTGTATCAGAGAAAAAAACCCCAAACCAACAGCGTTTAGCTTTCGTGAAATCAATGAATTGCAGGAGAGAGGAATCACTCCTTCTTTAGCCTCTGGGTTAAGGCAACTAATTCAGATCTGATCCACATGGAAATTTGCAGCCCATTCCCATGGCCAGGGGAGGCAGGGAAGAGCTCTGAAATGATCCCAGTAGTGTAGGGATGATTTATGAGGCAGGTTGGAAAGAGCAAAGGAAGCCCAGGTCGTTAGTTCTGATATTTAGGGATGATAAACAGCAGGAAAGGGAGATTTTTTTTTTCATGACTCTCCACAGATGCAGAAGAAGCAGCATGGGCCTGTGTTATGTGGCATATTGGGAAGAAAATCTGTACTCAGAGGGTGGGCAGGCCCTGGCACAGGGTGCCCAGAGAAGCTGTGGCTGTCCTTGGATCCCTGGAAGTGTCCAAGGCCAGGCTGGACAGGGCTTGGAGCAACCTGGGACAGTGGAAGGTGTCCCTGCCCATGGCAGGGGGTGAGGCTTTAAGGTCCCACCCAACTCAAAACTATATGAAGAATTTGAAAGTAAGAATAGAAAAATTATGTAAAACTAAGAATATGAAAATTATGATTTTTTTTTAAAAAAAACAATTTTATGAAGATAAGAATAGAAATTTTTTGCCTTAGTAATAAGGAAAAACTTCCTGGCAGAGACATCTGTTATTCTGATACCATGAACAGACCAATCCTACCAATGAACTTCCCAAAGGAAGGGCTCCAAACCCAATTCCCTCACCCACTAAAAGCATCTCACAACAGAGAGGAGAGGAGAAAAAAGGGCCCATTCATTCCTGACGTGTTTCAAATTGTGCCATGGAGTGTTTTGGGTTGGAGGGACCTTAAAGCCCATCCAGCCCCACCCCCTGCCAGGTGCTGGGACACCTTCCACTGTCCCAGGTTGCTCCAAGCCCTGTCCAACCTGGCCTTGGGCACTCCAGAGATCCAGGAGAAGCTGCCACAACCTCTCTGCTCCAGCAGGAGCTCCCGTGGATTTACCCACTGCCTTGCAAGAGCAGGAGGCCTGGGAGGGTGTAAATGCATCATCCTCCCCTTTCCACGAGGAAAAAGAACATTTCCCTTTGATTTCTCCTGCCCATCCTGGGACAGGATTCACAGGTTCCTCCGTGGGGTGCAGCAGGGATGGCACAAACCAGGATTACTTGGTCTGTGTTTTGTCCTGTGCCTTAAACCACCACCAGTAATTCCTAAACCACAGCAGTTATTCAAAGAGCCTGGCACAGCAGGATCCTGAACTCTGGGTGTGCAAGGGGACCCCGGATCTGAAAGCTCCCAGAGTGACAGCCCCATCCAGGGCAAACACAAACTGCCTTAATTACTGATCCTGCTGCTAATTGCTGATAACCAGCATCTTCCTGTGATCTGTTTTGGAACTGGGATGCTCACAGCAAGCTGGGAGGATGGATCCAAAGGGGATTATTTGCTTTCCCCACGTTCTCCAGGAATCTTAAAGCACCACATCTGCAAAGTCCATCATTAGGGACCAATGTCTTCATGGGAGGGTGGAGATCCAAGGGAAGGGGGAGGTGTAGTATGGAGGGGCTGGAAGACTCATCTACAATGATCTCCACCACCCAGGAGGTGGCTGGACAGGTTTATTGTGTCCTTCAGGGTGGAGGGACCAGCTTTTGGCTCAGCCAAAGCATCCCAGTGGCCAACAGCAAAACTGAGCAGGTTTACCGGGGGTGCAGAGGGTGGCTGGGGAAGCCAGAGGGTATCAGAGGTGACAATTAAGAGGAAAAAATGAGAGTTGAGGTGACAAAAAGCTTTCTCCAGAAGACTTGGTAAAAAATGCTGCTTCTCCCTGTGCACTTTAAAAGTCACCATCAATATCGGCATCGCTTGGAGAAAAAAGTCACCCATTAAATAAAGAGTGTGGCAGGAAGAGAGATATTTCAAAATACAGCTGGGAATTGTTCCCACTGAAAATGGAGTAATAATTGTGCAAAAAATTTTAACAAACCCCAGAAAATAATTTCTCCTTTTGCAGTTGAATCTGTTTTCAAGGAAATGGTTTCCCTTTGCCAGATCCTGTCTGAACAGAGAAGTCCACAGCAACTCCTTGGAACTGCTGGGCCTTTCCTGGTGCTGCCACTGCTCCCCTTTCTCTCCATCCCTTGAGGAAATCCCTATTCAAAGGGAGGAGGATGCATTTTCCACCAGCACAACAGAGGGAAGGAGCAGGATGTGACAGGATCTGCATAACCCCATCCTCAAGCTGTGGGATGCAGGTGTTTAAGATCCCTTTTACCCCATTTTTTCCCATGATCCTCTAAATATTCAAGTTCTCATCCCCTTTCCAATTTACTGATGCCCCGTGAAGAGCAGAAGTAGGAATGCAGCTCCTTTCCCACCCCAAAATCCTTCCAAGGGTGGGGGGGTAAGAGGCTGGTACCTCTCACCAGGCAGGCAGGGGCTCTCACGCCCTCAGGGATTATTTGAGGACCATTTCCTAATTAATATGCACAGCTTTTGATTATTTTCTCACCTGCTGTTTCTTGCACATCCCATCCATAAAATATTCCCCCAACTTCCAAATAAATCCAAGGCCCACTTTTGAGCTAGAAGCTGTACATTAGTCAGACTCATTTGCCTGGGAACATGAAAGTCCCTTCCTATTTATCTTCTCATTTGAACTACATAAATAGCTCCCAGCACAAACTCCTCATCTTTCCAACATTATCCCAGCAAATAGCAGCCTTTGAAAAAGAAAAATTAGTGGTGGGTAATTATTTTTGCGGCAGATACCAAAATGATAATTTCTTAAACAATTACTTTGAAATATTAACAATTGTTCTCTAAATTCCAATTTAATTCCTGATATGAATTATAGTTTGTCAGATCTGGGCTTCAGAAACATTTGTTCCTTGCACAGAACATAAAAAATGCCAGTGTAACCTTTTGCCTCCGCAGCCTCCGAGCAGAGCCAAACGCCTCCGCTCTTGTTTTATCAACACAAATAATTAAAACACAGGAGAATGTTTGGGATTTATACAGTTGTTTTTGGCATCTTATTCATATTTATTTGATCTGTAAGATATCATTTTAATTAAAAGCTCGCTCTCTCTTCCTCCCTCCTCTGCCCAGAGAATAAATTATTTATAATAGCCCTGCTGCCTCAGACAGCGCTCGGAATGTGGGATACTGTGCTGGGATCCCACCGGAGTGCCAGGCACTGCCCCGGGCACAGCAAGGGTAAAATACCCGGGGGGATGGCTGGATCCAGCCAGGAACAAAGCAGGAGCCCTTTGGCACTCTTTCCCCCTGGAAATAAAAAGGGATTTTCTCCCGTGTGAGGGTTAAGTTTGTTTAAAAGCCTCTCCCTGCTGCCGTGGTTTGGGGCAGGGGTTGGGATTATCCACAGGCCCAGGAGGATCCATGGGATCACACAAGACCCCGGCCGGAGGCTGGGAAGTCTCCTGCGGAAGCACAGATACTACAAAGACCTTTTCATCTCATTTTTCTCTTGCCTGCCTTTGCTCCCCACAGTCCAACCTTTACTCACTCCTTTTCTCTTCAGTCGGCTTCAGATGCAGCTCAGAGCAGTGGGTTAAAATAAAAAAAAAAAAATTAAAAAAGGGATTTTTTTTCTTATTGCTTTTGAAGTCTGAGGGTTAAATCTAGAGAAGGAGCCTTCCCACTGAACACAACACTTATCAAAGCCATCCTGAAGCCTCTGGAGTTGAGCTGGAGCTTCCCAGGCATGCCTGGCTGGCATTTACACTGGATAAAAAGCCAGGATCCTCTTTACAAGCCCAGTATTTGGAGGTAACAGGGCCCTGCAGCTTGCAGAGCTGAGCCTTCAGCACATCCCAAGGGCCACAGGCCACAGCTTTCCTGGGCAACATCGCCCTGCTGCTGAACGGGCTCCTCTGGGACTCCTCGTGGTGAAAAGGCAGCTACCAATGGTTGTATTTAAATTCAATTATCCTTGATTAGTGCTTGCATTGCTGAGGAGCTGCAGGTAAGTGTTTGTGCCGGGCTCCATCCCTTCCTTCTCCATGGCTGCTCCCACAGCAGCTCCACGGCCCCTTCATGCCCTGGACTCCCTCCGGAAGGACTCTGATTTCCATAAATGAGGCCAAAATTCCTCCCTGGTATAGGTCATCTAATTAAATCCCAGCACCTCAAATTATTTATGATCCTCTACAGCTATGCAAATTGAGCACTTGGAGCATTTTCAGGAGCATTTCCGAGTAACCGGTAGAGCCCAACGCGAGCCGAGGGTTTAAAGCAGAGCTCGGTTTTATCTAAAATTAGCCCCCTGCTCATTGGTCCAGGGGCTTTTTGCCAAGCTGACCTTGCACTTTGGGAGTTTTTCAGGATGGATTTTTTTCAGCACCAGGAGCTGGAGGTTGAACAGCCCTGGTTTAATGCAGAGGAAGAGGCTGAGGATACAGCTAGGGGATTAGCTGGACATGGACATGCTGTTGCTTTGGAGGCTATGGGGACCATGAGGGGATATTGGGGTCATGGGGCATGTCCTGAGGGTTTGGGGAGCTTTGCTCACCCCTCAAAGGCAGCACCAGCTGGGACAGAGCTGGTCTTTGGGTTCAGAAACTCACGAGTTCTCCTGGCATTCCCTCTGTGGTGCAGCCATCTCCTTCCAGAGGATGATCCCAGTGCAGAGGATACTGGGACAACAGGGTGCTGGAAAGGAAAAAAAAATAGAAAAAAAAATATAGCCCAGTAGGGTTAAATGAATGGGGTGCTGCATTTCTAACCCTGAGCAATGGGAATGTGCAGGGTCAAGGGGGAATTGGAATGTCCAGTGTCCAAGAGGCTGAGAAGGGATTAGTTCATATCCATGAGCTTCTACTGCTTCCCAGCTGCAATCAAAGGCCACTGAAATAAAGAGGGAAAAACCAACTGAATCCCTCTTGTAATGGGTCTGAGGGAATTCCTTCAGGAGATGCAACTTGGGCAAGCACCAGAGGAGTCACACTGGTGATGCCTCTGCTCCCCACAAGCTCTGGTCAGCCCAGAGAAGTGGAGACCTCCCAGCACCACCCTGAGCTGGCCACAGGGAGGACAGAGAGGGACTGTCAGGATCTGTAAGGATAGGACAAGAAGTGATGGGCTCAAATAGAAACAGGGGAAATTCAAGTTAAATATTGAAAAAATGCTTCTCCATGAGGGAGGGGAGGCCCTGGCACAGGGGTTGCCCTGAGAAGCTGTGGCTGCTCCATCCCTGGGAGTGTCCAAGGCCAGGTTGGACAGGGGGAATATTTCCCCTAGACATGGCATTTCATCACAGCACCAAGCCCACGTGGGTTTTTCTCCAGCTCAGTTTACATTTATTCTGTTAATTTTCCATGTTTCTTCAGTTCACCCAGCTCCCTTTTCCCTTTTTTTCCCTTTCTCACTAGCCCCAGTCTCCAGATATCTCAAAATTTTCCCAAGGAAAGAAGCTGCTTTCAAACAGGACTTAAAATAAACAAGGTCATTGGAAAAGATAAAAAATAATGAGTTCCTTTCCGTAGCACTCCTTGCTCGCCTCTCCCTCCCCCTCCCCCCTTTCATCTCACTCCAGAAAAAAGGAAAATAAATCTTTTCTAATCCCCTCAGAACCCTGCCTCCAGATCCGCCTGCGATGCTCGTCGGAACACGCTGGAAACGGCAGCGTGGCCCCGGAATACACAAAAATCAATTTATTACCCATTCCCCAAACCTCCCTCTTCCCCCTGTGCCAGGAACATCCCATCCTATCCCATCCCACCCCTCCAGTCAGGCTCATTTTGCAGTGGCCTCCCCTATGCTCCTTTTCCAGATCTATTTGATTTTTTCACAAAGTCTGAGAGATTTGGAAATTGATGGGAAGTCTCGGAGCTGGGTTTTAAATAGTTGATTAAAGAGCAGTCAGCAGAGTCAGAGAAAGTAGGAGAGAGCTCTTGGGAATGAAGATGATTTTGGCCAACCTGTGTTTCCAGCAATATCAGCCCCACTGGGGTTCAGTCATATCCCTTCTCCAGGGGCTTAAAATCCCCCTGAGTGCTCACCAAAAAATTCAAAAATCCCACATTTTTGTCATCAGAAAACAAATTTGTTTCTACACCCATGCAGGGAGGAAAATAAAAGTCTTAAAAGTTGAACTCCTTTGCTCTGGCACTTTTTAAAAAGGAATATTATTCCAGCTAATGTTCTGAAATGACATTTCATTCTGCAATTGAATAAAACATTTCATGGGATCTAAAATTAATCAGGGTGGGAAGGAGAAGGGTTTATTTTGGGAGGAGAAAAGAACAAAAATCAAAGGGTCTGTACTTTGCACTGATCCAAACCATTCCCTATGGAATTTTTGGTGGAGGACTGGGCAGGTTTTCATTTGCCCAGCTCTAAGTGGAAGCCCTGAACCAGCAAGGGCTTTACATCTGCAAAATACAAAGCATGGAGAATCCTGGTGGGAAAACTTTCCTGCTCCTGCCTTCACTCTGTTGGTTTGACTGATGATTTTAGGCCTGAGATGTTGGACATGTGGGGTGGGAACACATGGTGAACACATCAAAGAAAGGACATGGCAACATCTCCTCACAATGGTGTAGGGGCTCTTCCTTCTCATCAGATTTCCTAAAAAAAGATCCAAATACTCCCTGTAATCGCTAATTACCTAAATCATGTATTAGTGTTAGCAACAGAGTTGGGAAACCCGTCTGGAATGGCTGGTCCAGCTTAACTCCATGGTCCTGGTGATATCTTCCACATGTGTTGATCCCCTGGGAAGAGGAGGTGGCTGGAGATCCCCAGCTCTGGATTAAAATTCTCAGTGTTGGTCCCAGGAAATAGATTTTAAGTCAAATCATGGAATCATGGAATGGTTTTAGTTGGATGGGACCTTAAAGCCCATCCAGTCCCATTCCCTGCCATGGACAGGGACACCTCCCACTGTCCCAGGTTGCTCCAAGCCCCATCCAACCTGGCCTTGGACACTTCCAGGGATCCTGGGGCAGCCACAGCTTCTCTGGGCACCCTGTGCCAGGGCCTGCCACACTCACAGGGAACAGTTCATTCCCAATATCCAATCTAAACAGGGTAAAAATGTCGTTGGTAGCAGATCTCAGGCCTCAGCAGCTCAGCCAGGATGGGGCAGCCATGGTGGCCGCTGTGCCAGGGCAATCCTGTGCCAAGGCAGCACATCCAGGCAGCAGCTTCTGTGTTGTGCCAACACTGCCAGGTGGGACACAAATCCAGCCAGCAGCAAATCCAGGCTTAGATACATCACCAACTGGCCCCAGGTCGGGTGGAACAGCTGAGCTGGGACCATTTTGGGCTCAGTTTTGATGGCTGGCCATCTCCAAAGGACACCCCTGCCCTGCAGGCCATGTGTCACATCTCCAGCTGGACCCAAGACAATCTCTTCCACCAGCTCTTGTCTTGCTCTGGGCTGGGCTGGAGCCCCAAGCTCATCTAAGCCAGGTCTGACTGGAATGGACCTTTAGATCCTCCTCATCCTCCCTGACGCTCCCAATCCCCACCTCAACGTGGGCTTTGCAGCTCCAGCCTGCTCTGGGCTGGGCAGGGCAGGCTGTCCCCTCGTGTGCCCAGCTCCTGACAGCCCAGGAGCTGCCTGTGCCCTCCCTGCTGGCTGGCCTGAGCTCAAAACCACAGATGGAGGCCAGAAACCAGGAAACCCAAGAAGCTTTACATGAAAATCACTCTGAAAAGCACTGCAGAGAGGAGGGGGAGGCAGGGGAGGGGGAGCAGAGAGCAGCTCCACAGCTGTTGTCTTTCATGTCCTTTAAAGCTCCTGTTATGTCGTTTTTTTAATTAAAATGTTTTTTAAGAGGCTGCTGGGATTTACTGCTCCTTGTCCTTGGTGGAGGTGAGCGGTGCCAGGAGCAGCCAGGGGCTGCTGCAGGGATGGGGAGGCAGAGCCACGGGGCTCAGCCCCCCAGCCACGAGGAGGGGGCACAGATCCTGCCTGCTCACATCACAGGGAAGGGGACATCCAGAAAAAAAACAGGATGCTGCTCCAGACCCTCAGACAGGGCACAGATAACTCCAAATCCCTGCGTTTGTGCCTTGCTCGGGCTCCATTTTGATGGTTGCTGCTCTCCACCAGCCCCGTGGCTCAGGCTGTCGCTGGGGGGTGAGCAGTGAGCTTGGGAAAGGGTGGATCCATGGAAAAACTAATCCTTTCTCCTAGTAAAACATGCCCCGAAAGCCTTGCCTACAAAGGAACGCTGAGCTTTAATCCCAGGCGGCCGGAATTTTCCGTGTATTTGTGAAATAAATGATCTCTCTGTGCTCAGCCAAAGCA
Organism: Parus major; assembly: GCF_001522545.3. Classification (NCBI taxonomy): domain Eukaryota; kingdom Metazoa; phylum Chordata; class Aves; order Passeriformes; family Paridae; genus Parus; species Parus major. The sequence continues at coordinate 5,152,109 of NC_031778.1, forward strand.
GTTATTAATATTTTCACACCAGAGGAGACGCGCACTGCGATCGCAGGACCTGCGAGTGATGAATAATGAACACCTAAAAAACCCAGAGTAAACACCAGCATTTGTTTGTGGGCCATCAGCAGTAAGAAGGCAGGGTTGGGCTCAACACTTAAAACCATTGTTTGGCCCCAAGAAAGCTTCTCGGGGAGAGGGAAGCCTGGTCCCAGTCCCCCTGTGACGGCCCCGGACATGTGCCGGTGATAAGTGGGAAGATGATAGCAGGAGATAAGCTCAGCTCTGCTCCACGCCAGGGCTTAGCACAATATCACGGTTCATTATCGAGCAACGCACACACCCCGGCAGAATCCTAACCTAATGAAAGTCTTATTTTCCAGAGTAACAGTTCATTACTGGACTTGCTGTGCCGCCTAAACCCCTAAGGTGGGGGAAAAAAAAAAGCCCTGTGCAAGCCTGCTGAACACGCAGTGAAATCCTGGTGGGCTGAGCATTTGCAATTCTGCTGCAGCTGTCTTTGAGGAGGGGAGACGCTGCTTGCTCTGAGTCAAAAGGGGGGTTTGAGCCTCAGTGGGGATTTTTAGGACTCTGTGGGGGGGTTAGGATATGGATCAGGTCCCCGTGCTGTGTCAGCAGAGCTGCACAGCCTGGTACTCACCCAAGGATGGCGGCCTCTCCCTGCTGGCACAAAAAGAGGTGTCCAGAGGTGACAGGTCTGATGGGCAGCTTGGAAGTCTGAATCCAAACACAATTACAAATGAGACAAAATGAGCTGGGAGAGCTACTGAACTCCAAATTCCTGACCTGCATCTCCTTATAGGGACCTCAGCTTAACAGGCTGCGAGCAACGCCTGAGAGCAGGATGATTGAATTCGAATAATGGAATCATGGAATGGATTGGGTTGGATGGGACCTTAAAGCCCACCCCACCCCCTGCCATGGGCAGGGACACCTTCCACTGTCCCAGGTTGCTCCAAGCCCTGTCCAGCCTGGCCTTGGACACTTCCAGGGATCCAGGGATCACAGCTTCTCTGGCCAACCTGTGCTAGGGCCTCACCACCTTCACAGGGAACAATTTCTCCCCAGTATCCCATCTAATCCTGCCCTCTTTCAGCTTAAAGACACTCCCCCTTGTCCTACCAAGGGACCCCTTGTTTCTTTACACAGGAGACTTTCCAAGTCCATGTCTGAAAGCAAGGGGAGGATGAGCTTTCCCTCTCCCTGTGGAGTCAGAGCCCTCCCAGTCCCCAGGACCACCATCACAGACTGTGGTCCATGGACAACCTGCCAGGAGCCTGTAGAGACGCGGCTGCTCAAAGCTGCTCATGCTCGCTTCCAGCAGTAAAAGATGGCAAAATATTGTCATCTGTGCCTTTTCCCTGCTCATCTGTTCCCAAATAGAAGGAGAAAATTGCAAGACAGCCAACTGAGAGCCTCAGCAAGCACTTGCTGAGATCCCCAACCTGGAGAAGAGGCACCTCCCCGGAAGGGCTGCTTTCATCCCAGTGTGGTGGGAGCAGAGCCTGGGGCCAGCCCAAAACTGTGGCTGCTTCCACATCCAGCCCAGCTCCAGGCTCTGCAAGCTGCTGTTAATCCAGGGGCCTCCAGAGCTGGTGTACAACACATTCACCCTCTCCTCTGAATAAAAAGATGGAAAAAAATAGGACAGATAGTTGTGCAAAGCTGCAGTCACAGATCAGGCAGATGGACAGGGAAAGACTTCCCTATATTCTGTTCCAGGAGAATTTGCCCTCCATGTTTTCAGCCCACCCATACTTGGCACATGAATCTGTTTGCCTACATTATTTGAGGGCGTAGCAGACAAAATCCCAGTGGTCTTTGGTAAGACTAAAGCTGTTCCATGGAAAATGTAAGGAAAGTGCCTTCCTCAGCCTGATCTGCAATGCAGGACAGAGCAATTCCAGAGGTCTGGACCTTGCCTCTGGAGCCAAGGAGGGTCATCAAGATGCAATCCGGCTGTCAGGCAGACAGCAGCAGTTCCCTGCTGTTTCCTCACTCCACTTTACAAGCACCACCCATCTCCTCCCAGAGCAGCAGCTCTTCCTGCCAGCCAGAGCTGTTGAAAAAATGAAGGCTTACTGTCAGAAATTCAGGGAAATTACAGTTATTTGTGCTTTTTCCAGGAGGGAAGAGGGCTTGTTTCTGTCAACAGCCCAACTAAAACTCAGGTATTTAGTTTTAAAGTTGCCTGTGATTTCTCTATTGTCACCAGGATGGCAAAATCGAGAACTCCTGATCCCATCTGCCATGGACACCCATTGGGATAGGGAAAATGGCCTTCTGGAAGGAACCTGCTTCTGCATGGACCAGAGAGAGAGTTAAAAACCGAGTCTGCACCTCGTTCTGCCGTGATTGGTGAGGTGAGTCCCAGTCCATATGTTTGAACACATCAGTTCTTCCTTCTTGACATCCTTCCAATTACGGACCGTACCTCATCCCAGCTTCCTTCACCGGGACGTTATTGAACGTGTCCATCACTGCGGCTGGAGCTAGGCTGGAAATGGTGAGGGGAAGGGAAGG
>NC_031778.1:5156353-5271911 GCF_001522545.3 Parus major
AGAATCCCATGTGAACCAGCAGAGCCTCTGAGCACTCCCAGCCCTCCCACATCAGCGTTTGTTCTCTTTTACACCTTTCTCCCCAAAATCAGTCTCTGTAGAGCCAAAACAAAGGGCAGTGATCTCCTTCTCCAGCCCCTGGAGGTGACAAGGATATCCATGCACTTATTTCCTGATATTCCCGTTAAACCATCATTCCCAGTCCTATCCAGTTCTAACTGGGCTCCTTCTCCATCACAGATGGCAACACTCCTAGAAGAGCTCAACTGGGCAAGGAAACAAGAATGAAACCACTCCTGGCTTTCAGTGGACCAGCTGAGGATCATGTGGTGATGGAAGAGGGGGTTGGTTCACTGTCTTTTGGAACAGAGCTCTGGTCCCCCAGCCTAGGCTGGTGGCACCATTTGCTGTCACATCCAACAGCTGCACAGAAGGGGAGTGCTCTGACGTGGGCACAGTCCTGCTGGGAATGAGGGCCATCCCCATCCTGGGCTATTTCCCAAGTGCCAAAGTCCACACAAGGTCCAGAGAGAAATAAAACACTCAGGATCCAGTAGGGAAGTCCCTGCAGTCCTTGCAGGAGCCACTTTCTCAGCGCTGTCTCCAGGAGGATGACAGAGCTGCTCCACACACTGAGCTCAGGATGGTTCCTGCTGGGTTCTGACTGCCCAAAGTCCAAATCAAACCCTCTGAAAATAAAACCTCGATGTTCTCATCTCCACCCCAACCACAGGCCAAGGGGTGGTTCAAGTGATTGGCTTCTGCCTCAGTTTCCCCTTGTACAAAATGGAATCAACTGCATGAAAACACCCCCAGAAATCACATCAGGTTCTTTGAAGAGCAAGGAACCTAAAATTGGTGGGTCTATTTAGAAGAGTTGCAGGTAATGGAATGCTAATCCCATTCATTAACACTCAGACTCTGCTCATTAGTGTCGTTTTACTCTTCCTTCGCAAGGCCCAGATTTCTATTTTGCACATAATCTGTCTTATTAAGCAGTTTTTTCACAGCAAAAAAGTTTTCTCTTCCGTGCATGTTTTTTTTATAAGTCCCCTCGAATTTAATTAGGCCACAAAAGGTTCAAGGAAGATTGGGTATGTATCCAAACTTCAGGAAACTCACTTGGAACTCCACCTCCAAAGATTTTAAGTTTTACTGATCATTGCTCCATGTTCCACATTCTTCCTCCATGTCACTCCATCTTTATTCTGGTTTTCAGGACTGGAACTCTCCTGGGGAAGAAAAGAGCTTTTGTCATATCAAACATCTCCCAGTGAGTGAAACCCCAGCTTCAGCCTGGACAAAGGCCTCTGCCCAGCCTTGGGAAACGTCCATTTCCCACCCCTTGGAAAAGGACAGCAACTGAGCAGGGCTTTTAAAGTCCTTCCCACATTCTTTTCTGCATGGAATTATTAAATCTCCTGAGCCATGGATTCTCCCTGTGTGCTCAGTTCTCTTCATGGGATGCTGAGGTTGAACCCCAGGACTGCAGAGCATTTGAGCTCTAGTCCAGCCAGGAAAAAAGCCAGGAAAAAGGAAAGCACAGCCTGCTTGGTGCTCCACATCATCTCAAAGCCATCAGTGGAAAACTCAACCTGGGACCAGCCTCACACCAGACCCCACATCCTCACAGAATCATGGAATCATTTAGGATCAAAAAGCCCTCTCACACCATCAGCCCAACTGTTCCCCACCCCTGACCCATGTGCCCAAATGCCACATCCACACAGATTTTAAATCCCTCCAGGGACGGTGTCACCACTCTGGGCAGCTGTGCCAGAGTTGGGCAACACTTTCACTGAAGAAATTTTCCTAATATCCACCCTGGTGCAACCTCAGCCCATTGCTGACCACCACCTGAACCTGCATCACATCCCAGTCCCAGACTTTGTATGGCAGCTCTTTTGCTAGCAGTGCTTGTGAGAGGAAACATCCCAAGGAGGAGCAGAGATCCCCCTGTGAGGTCTCCAGAAGTGTCCCTGCCAGCCAGAACACACCCCCAGCCCAGGACCTGGATTTTCACTGGCATTCCCAGTGGTTTCTCCAGGGCAAACATCCTCAAGCTCCCTGACACTGCAGAGGTCCCACCCCAGGGGCAGCACCCCCTGGGAGCTGTGTGATTCCTGCAGCGCTGGCAGTCTGTGGGATCTGCACCTCTTTTCCTGCTGCCAGGCTTCCCTGCAGCCAGGAGGGTCTGCATTCCCTGCTGCCTCACCATCCGCTCCCCTTCCCGCTGCTGAAGCCCCCCCCTGCTCCCACCACCAGGTAGAGGATTTTGGGAGCTGCCATTCCTCCTCATTAGCATAACCCAGTTAGCTCCATATTGCTCCAATTTAGGCAGAAATTGCAATTTCATCTGGAGCTTTGAACAAATGGGAAAATGTTCTAAACCACGGGCTGTTATTGAATTAAATATTAACATAAATACAGAGCTGAATGGAGCACTGGATTATTAATTTTAATATTTAATCCAACAAGAAACCTTATGGCTGTTTTTGGGTGGTTTATTTTCTTTAATCCAATTTCCCATCAGCACTAAAATTAAGTTTTCTTAATGAAGGAAGGTGATCAGCAAAGTGTCCTCTCGTGGTCCAGGATTCCAGAGCTGGTGACTGCGAGCATCCAGACAATAAAAAGAGGAAGCAGCAGCAGTAATGATCCCTCTGTGCTGGCATGGGCAGGAATAAAGGGAACATAATTAATATGATGTGCAGCTCAGATGAACACGAGCCAGAGGAGATTAAAGAAAGCAGGTGACCCTTAAGTGTTTATCACTCACAGAGAAAACAGCACAGATGGCTGACTTTGAGGGACACAGTTTAAAACCCCAGCTCACCTAAGAGAGAGATTTGGGGTGATGTCTCCAGCCCAGGCCTGTGCCCTGTCCCAACTCACCATCACACCAAAGGCATCGGTGGGGGTGGCAGAGGAGCTGCTGCCCTTGGGATGAGTGGCTCCTTCCAGCTCCATCTGGCACATCCATCAGCTGCTGGTGCATCAGCCTCTGAGGGATGCCTGGTGAGTGCTCTGGAGGAGGGGGCTGGGGGTGCTGGCAAGAAGAACTTTATCCCTGGGGAGGGCAGCATGGTGTTTCTGGCTCTGAATTGACCCCAGGTCTGATCTTCCTCAGCCATCCTGCTGCTGCCCAAACAGGCTGCAAGGGACAAGGTGGGGCAGGACATGTGGATTTTAGTGATGGCATTCGGAGCTGGAGGAAGATAGGAAAAAAAAAATCAATCCCATCAGGAAAAAGGTTTGGAAAAAGCATTTTTCAGCAGCTGCAGCTTGTGTAAACCAGTCTGGTGCTTCTTTATTTACACCAGCTGGGGGTCTGCTCCAGGAGCCTGGGAGGAGTCTCCCTCCTTCAGTGCAGTGGTGTCCTTTCTTCTGCTTGTATTTCCATCCAGAGCTCAGACATGATCAGTTCTCTGCCCTGGTAACACAGTAAGGGGGCAGCTGTGTTTCCATAGGTTGTGGTGGGCAGGAAAAGCCCCTTTCCTGACTCCTGAGCTGTCTTGTGGCCTTCATTTGGCTTCTTGCACCATTGATGCTTCCCACAGAAACTCTGAGGAGTGGAAGGACAGGAAGCTCCTGCTCTGACAGGAGCTGGGCATGGAGAGAGAGGGAGAGGGAGAGAGAGAGGGAGAGGGAGAGGGAGAGGGTGGAGGAGACCAACTAAGAGGGACCAAGCCAGAGCTGATGGATGGCGAGGCTTCATTGGGATTCGGGAGCATCCAAGTGAAAGAGCAGGGAGATCACCAACACTGAACAGCAACAAAGCTTTGCTGGGCAAACCTGCAATTATTTTCAGGCAGGTCCATCCAGCTGGAACCAGGCTGGGGATGAGTGGCTCCTCATGCACACACACTTCACGCTGCCCATTATCCCCACCCAGCTCTGAGCAGGCCCTACAAGAGCAACTTGACCCCAACAAAGACACAGATGGCAGCAGGGCAGAGGGAGAAGGCACAGAAAGGGCTGCTGGACAGATTGGGCCAGTGGGTTTAGGATTGCACAATCCCATTGGAATCACAGAATCATCACAGAATGTCCTAATTTTTAAGGGACCTTAAAGCCCATCCAGTTCCAGCCCCTGCCATGGGCAGGGACATCTTCCACTGTCCCAGGTTGCTCCGAACCCCATCCAGCCTGGCCTTGGACACTTCCAGGGATCCAGGGGCAGCCACAGCTTCTCTGGGCACCCTGTGCCAGGGCCTCCCCACCCTCACAGGGAAGAATTTCTTCCCAATATCCCTAACCCTGCCCTCTGGCAGTGGGAAGACATTCCCCCTTGTCCTGCCACTCCAGACCCTTGTCAGAAGTCCCTCACCAGCTTTCCTGAAGCTCTTCCCATTTGTTCTACCTCCCACAAGGCAGTGAAATGCCTGGTAAGGCTGCTCACCTTGTGGCAGCCAGACCCAGGTGTTTTTGTGCCCAGGCTGACACCAAGCAGAGCTGCAAGCAGGAGAGGAGACAGCCCAGCCATGACAGCATATCCTTATGTTTCATTGTTTAAGCTCTTAAGCTCCTATTGAATTTGAGCTGTAAAACACTGAACTGATTTTAAAAAAAAATAGAAAAGAAACAATAATAATAAAAATAATTACAAAAAGCCTTCAGACTTCCTTAATCCAGAGAGCAGGGCTGGAGGAAAGTTTCAGGTAGCTGTGAATTTGCTGAATGGAGGCAGCCTTTTGTATTTCCCAGGGCACAGGGATGGAGACCTGTCCCTTTCCCACAGCAGGAAAACCAAAGCTGGGTCCTTACAGGACCCACGGGTCTCCCACCCGGTGCCAGTGCTGGCAGAGGCAGGAAAGGCAGCAGGAAATGTTTCTGTGCTGCTGTTTTTGGCTAGAGAAGGGCCTGCAGTGCAATTTCTGGCTGATACTGGAGATTTTGGATATTCCCTGTCAGAGCCACAAAACCCCCTGACCTCCAGCACCTGCCTGCTGGGGGCTGGACAGGAGAGGAGAAAGCTCAGAGCCAGCAAAGCCTGTCTTGGGAACAGTGACACGGTGATTGCTGATAATCACCCATAATGATGGCCCAGGAGAGCTCTGTGGCCACAGGGAATCCACTGATTGCCAGCCCCTCCTGGTCCCACAGAAAGCAATAAAGAGAAATCTCCTGGAATTGCAAGGCAAGTCACGAGAGAGTGTGTCCATCCCTCGGGCACAAAGTGGACATCAGTGATGGCATCTCTTGACCCACTGTTGGATCTCACCTTGTGCAGGAAAATAACTCAGTCAGGGGCTGTGGAGGCTTTTCTTGGCATGAGTTCAGTTCATTTCCAGAGAATCATGGAACAGTTTCAGTTGGGAGGGACCTTAAAACTCATCCCATTCCACCCCCTGCCAGGGGCAGGGACACCTTCCACTATCCCAAGCTGCCACAAGCCCCATCCAGCCTGGCCTTGGGCAATTCCAGGGACCCAGGGGCAGCCACAGCTTCTGTGTGCCAGGGCCTCACCTCCCTCAGAGCCAGGAGTTTCTTCCCAATATCCCACCTAAACCTACACTCTGTCAATGGGAAGCCATTCCCCCTTGTCCTGGCAACTCCAGACCTTTGGAAATATTATCTATCTTTTTGGTCAGAACATCCTGGAACAACTGGAAGACCATGATTAGATCACCCCAGAGCTTCTGTCCAGGCTGAATAATCCCAACTCTCCCAGCCTTTCCTCCCAGCAGAGCTGCTCCATCCCTCTGCTCATCCTGGTGCCCCCTCTGGACTCTCTCCAGCAGCTCCACGTCCTCCCTGTGCTGGGCCCCAGGGCTGGGGCAGCTCTGCAGGTGGGGTCTCACCTGAGCACAGGGACACAGGGGCAGAATCCCAATCCCTTTCCTGCTGCCCACGCTGGGGGATCAGCCCAGAGCACAGAGGATTTATGGGATGGGACCTGTCCAGCTCTCCAGCCTGGCCCAGCCCCTGTGGTTCTGTGCCCTCCTGGCAGAAAAAGGTGTGAGGAACACAGCAATCAGGTGGGAAATGGGAGCTGTGAAGGGAAGTGACTTTGGGGAGGGCAGCTGGAGGGATGAGAGCCAGCAATGCAGCTGCTCACAGCTGGAGCAAGCTTGGGAAGAAAAAGGGATCCATGGCAAAACGGGCTGGATCTGTGCTGGGCTCTGTGGAAAGGGCTCCCAAAGAAAGGTGGGAATATCTTCCCCACAAAGCCAGGAAGAGTCAGGGCTGTGCCTGGGAAGGAATAGAGCCAGGACAAGTAAAGCTGCCTGATTCCTGAGCCAGGTTATCCCAGATGTGAGATCCCTGCAGATCCAGCCTCTCTGCAGCTGGGCTGGCAGAGCCACAGGGGGGCTGAGCTGAATCCCAGTGATCCCACAGGAATCTGCTGCCTCCCCACCACTCCTGCTCAGCTGGGGCACTCCAGAGGGATGGATCTGTGCCTGACTGTGCCTAGCATCCTGGCAGACCCCAGGGAACTTCGTGGGGCAGAGGGAACCTGCAAACCAAAAGGACACACGAGCAGGTGAAGGACGGCCAGAGGTGCCTTTGCTTTACAATGATGATTTATTTGCTTTGTACCTGGTGACAAACACAAATAAAACACGATTTCAGCAGCGCTTTTCACTCCCCTTTTTCTGCCAGGCAGAAGAAGAAGAAAAAAAATATTGTGACAAAAATCCTCCACTTCAGGAGAGATTTTTCTCTGGGACAGTTTTACAGCAGAACATCCCTGGGAGAGGCTTGCAGGGACCCTGGGGATGCAGTAGAGGGAGGAATCTTGTGCCATTCCCAGGAAAAGCTGTGTCTGTTCCCCTCCAGTGTGTGCTGTGGACAAAAATCCCCAGTGTGGCTGTGTCACACGGGATTTGCAGGAGTTGTGGTGTGACACAGCACGGGAGAGAACAGGGGCTGGAATCACAGGCAGGATGGATGGACGGCAGGCTGCTCTCCTCAGATATTTCCATCTTACTTATCCTCCTCATTTATATTCACAGAATCATTAAATAGTTTGGGCTGCAAGGGATCTTAAAGCTCATCCAGTTCCATCCCCTGCCATGGGCAGGGACAACTTCCACGTGGCTGCTCCAAGCCCCATCCAAACTGGCCTTGGACAATTCCAGGGATGGGGCAGCCACAGCTTCTCTGGGCACCCTCTCCCAGTGCTGAACCCCACTTTGAGCAAAGAACATTCCCCTCACTTACATCTAATTTACATGCAGATAAGCCTTGAGTCAGGAATTCCTGCTGGGCACGTCTTCTCCCGTTTTCTGATGGACTCTGCCTGTTGTCCCTGCCTGCCTCTGTTCCTTTGTCCTGCTTCCAGCTTTCCCCTGTCTCATTCTGCAGAGAGCCAGGGGACACCAGTTCAGCACTGGGAATCACGTACCTGGAAGGGACTGGAAAATGCTGTGTGGGTGGGAGAGGGCTCAGCCCCACGGAGGCAGCAGGATGAGCCCTGCAAGTCTCTCCAGAGGGGGCAGATCCCAAGGTCCAGGTCTCCTGTGGTAGCAGGGCTGGGAAAAATCCGCACAGAGGGCTCGGCAAAGGCTCCCTGCAGATTTCCTCTGCTCTGGGACCAAACATCCCCTTCCCCGTGCCTCATTTTGCTCCTGTTTCCAGGGATGGACTTGGAAAACTGAGTGTGGCCAGTGGCCCCAGCTGCTCCCTTAAGGATGCTCCCAGCAAGCCCAGAGGGGATTTATCTCACGGCACCAGGGAGGCGCCGAGATGTTTTTGAACGCAATCCCCGAATTCGGAAACTCCTGCCGAAGAGGTTTTCCCCTAAAATGCTCAAGGTACCCCTTTCCCCCTTGTTTTTTCCGCAGCTCTGAGACTGCAAAGATGCCACAGACCACGAGAGGACACCCTCCTACCTCCGACTTCCCTGGCGCACCACGGCTGGGGAAAAATATCCGTAATAATATACAGGGAGCGACTGGAACACACACGTCGGAGAGCAGAGCGAGAGAGAAACAATATGTTTATCCTCCTGCTGTATCCAGCCATTTATTTAGGCAGCAAGCAGCCCTTTAAATATACAAATCCCGGGCAGATTAGGCTGGAATAGGCAGAGCAGGGATTAGGGGCTGCGTTCCCAGCGCCTGCGTGTGCGAGGGCTGTGTGCGTGCCGCTGTGAGTGTGTGTTGGGTGACTTTAAAATGGAATAAACCACATTTAGCAGCTAGGTAGCTATGGAAACATCACCAAAATTGTTCTCCCACCTTTCTGCCGCACTGCTTTCCGCAGCCCTGCAAATGCTGTCAGGGGAGGGCTGAACATTGTTTCTTATAAATAATAGAATGTAAAGAGCTACAGGAAGAATCATCGCATTAGGATCGTGGAGTAGCGATAGTTCAGGGGGAAAATCGTCCAGCAGCTCTAATATTAGTTTCTGATGATATAGCAATGATAAGGGACTTAATTTTCATTTTTTTTTGTCTGTTTTTTTGCAGTTTATGGAAGGTTGCAGGCTGAGGAGATGCATTGTGGTGTGTGTACCCATGGGGGGTTGTGTGTGTGTATTTACATAAATATATGTGCAAAACATCCTCCAAAAGGGTGAGCATAAACAGGAATACTGCAACAGCAGTTCTGGGGTTCAAAAGAGCAGGATTTCACCTGCTTCCCAGCTTTTCCTGCATGCCAGAGCCGCAAGCAGAGGCAATTCCAGCTCTGTGGCCCTGCTCTGCCCCAGCCGGGCTCCCCAGTTTCCCTCCTGACCTATGGATTTGCAGCTAATCCTGCCCATGGCCCTGCTGGAGTGCTGCCAATCTTGTTGAGGTATTTAGAGGCTGAGAAGACTGGTTATATATCACAGCTGATTTTAAAGAGGCTTTAAACCTGGGAATTAAATTCCAGCCCACCAGACTCAACCAGAAAATGCGAAGCTGCTTTCGCTGGGGTCAGAATTTAATCCTTAAGATTTTCCAGGGCTGAGGAGGGAGGCTGAGTCCATTTAAGTCTCCTAGGGCTGAGGTCTGTGCTCTGGTGCAGCCCAGGTGACAGTGTGATGTCCTATGGCACATTCCTGCTACCCCCAAGCAGGAGGGGCTGGCTGGGAATGGTCAGGACAAGGACAGGGAGCAGCGTGGGGCTTGCTGTCCTACATCAGGAGTGCCCTGATGATCCCTCATTGCTCTGGGTTTTGGGTGCTGACACAGGTCCAAAGCGCCAAATGGATAACCCAAGTCTAGGCTCTCTATCCAGCACCATAGCAGGGACCCATCCAGCTCCACATCTGCCTCTTCCAAGCCACTTCCTTTCTGTTTTTCGCTCCTTCAGTCTCTCAGATCAAGGTCTCCCATCCCCTGAGGTCCTGCTGCTACCACAGGTAGCTGTGCTTTCCTCTCACACCTTTCCTGGTGCCTGGACAGGGACACCAGGACTGCTCCCAGCACCCACCGGCTGCTCCGGGATGGATCCAGTGGCACCGTGGCAGGCTCTTTGTGTTCCTGCAGACCTTCCCAGGAGTGCCCTGTGGTGCCTCTCCAGTCTGCTCCTGGAAGGCTGACAGCTTGTTTGGACCACGCAGGTGCAGCTCCTGCTGGTTTTCTCCATGTGCATTTGCCAATATGATTGGTTAATCAGCTGGACTCCATGATCCCTGTGGGTCCCTTCCAGCTCAGGATATTCCATGGTTCTACATCATCCCGAGCCCTAATTATGCCACAAAACCTCTCTGCAATTACCTTTTGCTGGCCCTGTCCTGAGCAGTGCCGTGTCCTGGCAAATTTCACTTTTCTGCCTGTTCCCTTTCTGACATTTTTTGTGCACAAGGCAGCAAAATCCCTGCCACACATCCCTGGAGGGCTTTACCCGTAATTCCTACCTCCAGTGCAAAGGGATCTTTGCTTCTCAGACTGCACTGGAGAGGGTTCTTGGTTCACAACTTCATTCACGGAAACTTCGAAAGTCTTTTTGGAGGGCTCAGGGAAGAGTTCAGTGCCCAAAGTGTTCTGAGCCTGTACAAACCCTGGTTCATGCCAGGACCATGAAAAGTCAACCCTCTCCTTCTCATCTTGATGCGTTCTCATGTGTTTCCCATCCCTCTGTCCCCTCCAAGCCCAGCAAAGACACAAAATCATGCCTTGCCTTCACATTTGGGGTCTAGTCTGTTGGCTAAAGCTCCCTAGGGAAACAAGACTTGGATTTCACACCCCACCACAGCACAGGGGGGAGGGAGAAGCTTCTCCTACGCCTACCCTACATCGCTGACCCTTCAGTGTGACCCCCAGACTCCCCCTGGATGGGAACCTCTGCCAGCACTGAGACTGCAGCTGGAAGGCACCTTGCTTTGGGGTTGCCCAGGACTCCAAGAACTCCATAAGGTGCAGGAATCCTACCAGCCCTCAGCAGGGCTGCTCAGCTTGCAGGGCTCTCCTGCAGGAAGCCAAAGGAGTTGGACGCTGAAGGACACACTGAACATTTCAGGCAAGATTTGCCTCTGTGTATTTTCCTGTCTGTCCAAGAAAATTCACCTGGAGCCCCACTGGAACATGTGCAGGGGCACCAGGCCCTCTGGAGGCTGAATGAACATTCTTTAGGCAGGATGAGTGATCCTAGGAAGTCCTGGCTTTCTCCTCTGCCCCCGGGGGAAACCAGGCCAGCCAGCTCAGCACAGGAACCAGCCTGAAAAGGTGATGCCAGGAGAAAACTCCACAGAAATTGCAAACCCCTCCCTCCCAACCCTGAGGAACCACTTCCACAGTTCACAGCAAGGTGTCAGCTACGCCCGTGGACGCCTGAAGGTGTTTTCACACCCAGCGACAGGGACAGAAGAGCTGGCAGGGACTGTCCATTCTCCATCCCCTGCAGCAGCTGGAGAATGTGGCTCCCACCAGAGCCCCTTAGCAGGGATGCCTCTGCCAGGGAGGGAGGGGAGCAGGGGAGGAAGCAGCACCATCCAGAGTTAATCCTGCTGATTAACAGTGGCAGAGGCTTTGGAGGCAGCCTCTGTCGCTGTCCAGCCAGCCTTGGGACAGCGCCTGCTCAGGAATGAGGCCCTGCCCTTCCCCAGATATTGGATTTGCCAGGCACGGAAGCAGCAGTGCCAACTTCTTCCTCCTGCCCAGTCACATCACAGCCCACTCTGCCCTTCTGCATCCAGGGATTGGAAGCAGCTCCCTCTCCAGCCCAGACTGGTGCTGCTTTAACAATCAGAAGGATGGAAAAACAAAACCCTTTATTGTCTATTGTTAAACTATACTGTCTAATGTTTTAATAAACAGTCAGGCTCTTCCTCCGATCATTAAATCTGCAGTAAAGCAGAATGGAAACCGGTTTGTGAGATTCTATCTGCATCACTACCACACAAATGGGAGGTCCTGGCAGCTGCAAACAGCTACTCCCAGTTCCATGGCTTCCTGCCCACCCTGAGCTCTGGCTCTGCTGCGGGTTTGGGAGAGTTGCAGCTCATCCCTCCTCAAGGGAGATGGGCACAGCCAGACCTCTCCAGGGCCCTCCCCGCTCAATCCACTGAGCTCCACTTCAGTGGGGAGAAGATAGTGCTGAGGTGATGTTCTGCTCCTAAGAAGGAGCAGTAATTCCTCCTGGAGAGGGCCAATGGGAACACCACCTTGAAATGGTTTCAGACAGGGGAGCAGCTGATTCCTGAATTTTGACAATTGGAAGCATTTCAGTGGCAGCAGTTTTCCATGTTCAGTGGTCAGGGACACGCTTTAAATTGGAAATTATTTCCTGTTGTGCCCACGGAATCACAGAGGAACTGGAAAATCCTCTGGATGGGAACTAAACCAGCTACAGATACAGGCTTTAAAACAGAAATAATGAAATCCTCAGGGTTTGGGGTGACAGGGATGGGGAATGTCATCCTACAGGTGGCAGCAAGCCAAGGGTCACCCTGCAGCAGCAGCTCTAAAGCTGGGTCCCTGCTCAAGTGCCTGGAGAAACTTAATCCCTTTGTTATCTCTGGGATGATCCCTGTTTGCTTGAAAGCATTAACACCCTTTAATCTTTGTTTTTCCAGGAATCCCCAGGCCCCAGCTGCTGGCCTTGTGGACCTGAACATGATCAGTGCTGGTGGTCCCTCACACTCACTCCGAGCAGGATGAACTTCCAAACACCTTCCAAAAGTTCTTTATGGCTTTTCCTCTGAAGGAAGCAATGCCCACCCCACCACCCGTCCCCACAGCAATTTTTTCATGGCTCACAGTTGTTGCAGCAGCTTTCATTGTCAGCAGCGAGGGTTCATCTCCTCGGGAGTGGCTCTGTCAGCAGCAGATCCCAGATTTCCTGCTCACCATCATTTGTGGGCTGTTCCAAATGTTGGGACAGTCATAAAATTATCAGCACATTATCCCTGGGCAATGACTTGTAATTGTCTCTTTTTATTACTCAATAAACAGTTTTAGTAACCAAGCCCCAGAGTGAGAGTAGGAACTCACTCACTACTTACAGTAATGCAAAGAGAGAGGTGAAGGAACACTGGAAGGTACCAAAAAAGCCCAGGAAGGAGAGCATTTTGTTAGATTTATTTTAGTAATTAATGGAAAATGTGGTGTGGAACACTTAGAGGGGAATGGGGAAAAAGAGGCACAACCTTAAGAAGACCTGCAAGGGAAAGTTGCTGGAATAAATATCCTTGATAACAGTTCCAGCAGCTCACAGCCTAGTTTTCCATCCCTTGGTCCCAAATGTCAATATTCCCTTGTGAACACGCCCGGGGAGCCTCGGGAAAGAAAAATACAGCAGTTAGCTGGCACAGTACAGCTCCAGTCATTGCAGCTCTATTAGAGCCATATATTCCCAGCTGCAGCCATATATTCCCAGGCATCGCCGGGAAAAGGGGCTGTGATGGAGGAAGGAGATCGTTCCAAATGAAAAAGAGATGCAGTTTTCACAGAGCGAGAACTACTCCTAAATCTAAGCCTAATTGAATTATAAATAGCCTGGGTGCTTTCTTTCCATCCACAATCTCGTTAAACTTCCAAATATATGGATATATAATCCCACGTTTTCTAAACATTTCTATTCAACTTTCAGTTCCAATGTGATGTTTTATATTTCAAAGTTGACTTATTCTGAGGAGAAAAAAAAAATTAGCTGAGTTCCCCCAATCAAAATGCTTCACTCCAGGATGAATGAAATGTTGGGAGGGATTTTTTTGCCTCTTTTTCCAAAGGAATGTATTCCTCACTGGGAACTACCTGAACAGATTTTATTCATTCATTCAGCCCAGTTGTGGCAAGGAACAGAAAAAAGCCCACCCTCCACCCGATTTGCACAGCAATGATTTCCAGCCTGCTTTCACATTTCAAATTTAGCTATCCAATCTATGCCATGGATTTGGGATACAGGAATTTCAGGGCAAACTAGGGATTGATAAATTGAGTAATGGGTTGTGTCTGAAAGAATGGTTTCTTGGGGAAA
The DNA here is from genome assembly GCF_001522545.3 of Parus major. Taxonomy (NCBI): domain Eukaryota; kingdom Metazoa; phylum Chordata; class Aves; order Passeriformes; family Paridae; genus Parus; species Parus major. The sequence goes on from NC_031778.1 coordinate 5,169,707, forward strand.
TATCTCTGGCAAAAGAACTGTCCAGAATGTGCTCTGTCCTGCTGGACATGGATTTCTCCTGATTCCCACCACTGCAGCTCACTGTCAGCTTTGGAAATGAAAGGAGTGGAGATTTTGTCGTACACACTGGTCTGACAGGCCAATCTCCAGAAGAATTAGGTTTAAATTGGATACTGGAATAAATCCTTCCCTGTGAGGGTGGGGAGGGCTGGCACAGGGTGCCCAGAGAAGCTGTGGCTGCCCCTGGATCCCTGGAGGTGTCCAAGGCCAGGTTGGATGGGGCTCGGAGCAGCCTGGGATGGTGGAAGGGGTGGAATGGGATGAGTTTTAAGGCCCCTCCAAGCCAAACAATCCTGGGATTCTATCAATCCACGCCCAGGCTGTGTCACTGGAAGGTCTGGGCAGGATGACACAGTGGGAGGCTTTTATGAGATTTTTAAATTTTTTCATTTTTTGAGCTTTCCTGATGCCATCCTTCTATTCTGCAACAGTGTTGGGCTGGAGAGGAAAAAAAAACAAACCTCCATTTGGATTCCGATTTGCACTTGTCAGAGCTTTTGCTCCAGGCTGCCTGGAGGCTGTTGGACAACTCTGTGCTCTCACCAGGTTTCCTTGACAATGCCGACAGGATTTTGTTTCCAGAGCCAGACTGGGAAGCACAGATCCCACAGCAGCCCTGCAAACCACCCTCAGCTGAGGAGTCAGTCCCCAGCACGTGGGATGCAGTGGGATCTGTGCTGTTTGCAGAGCTCGGAGCTCCCACCTTGCCCAAACTTTTCACCAAGTGCTCCACAACCAGGGCAGGAGGCACTAGCAGGGAGCTCCTGGCTGCCCGCAGGGGTCACAGGGACTGGGAATGCTGCGGGATCCCCGGGAAGGTCAGGGTGACCAGGGCATCTCCAAAGGAGCAGCCATTCCACTGGGACTTGGAGCTAATTTATCCCGAGGGAAGGCTGGTTGTTCATGGCCTCTTGAAGGGTTTCTGATGGAGCTGAAGAAAGGGTGGCAATTCCTCTGCACACCGACCCCCAGGATTATTCATTCCCCTCTGGAATGAAAACTAAAGCTTCTTGCAGGAGGGGACAGGCAGCAGCACAGATGCTCCAGATTTGAATCCCTGTTGTCTGAGGCAAGACAGAGGCCAACCCTGGCCACCAGGAATGACACCTGGGATGTCCCAGGGTATTCCCCCAGCTTGCTGCCACTCCAGGTGGGCACTAAACCCTCTGGTGATGCTGCATCACACCTGTAGCTCCTGTACAGCTGCTCAGTCCCTGTCACTGATACCAACCAGCACAGCCAGGTGCCTGCACTCCCTCCCAAAAATACCAAATAAAGGGCATTTTAGAAACAGAAAATCCTCTAATTCAGGCAAAAGTGCTTCTCCTCACTCCATTACCATCCAGACCCCCTGGATTTGGAAAGCAGCTGCATCACTGGGGGCTTGCCAGACCCTTGACTGGCCAATTACTGAAACCAGAAATATCATAAATAAGCTGATCTTTACTTCTTTCCCTTTCCCAATCCATCTTCTGTGAGACTACCAGCCTGAGACACACCTGGGCTCTGCTCACCTCCAGGCACTTCAGTGTGCTTCCACTTGGACACCATTCCCTGCCTTGGGAACAGGAGGTTCCTCGAGGCCTTTTGGAGACCTGAGGACATAGAAGAGTTGGTCAAAAGGAGTAAGTCCCCGGAAAAATCGAAGACATGAGGTTTACTGAGAGCTTCAATCTGAACAGCCAGACCTGGGAGGCTTCAGAAAGCCAGGAGTTTGGGATTGGGAAGCAGTTATTTCCTCCTGGGAAGCCTGGTGGGTCACACTCCTCTCCCAAACCACCAGCCCAGGCAGAGCTGTGCATCCATTTTAATCCATCCCCAAATGTTCTGCAGGATGGAGAGAGTTTAACCCCTTAAAACCCCAGGTGAGGAGATCATAGCCCTGCAGAAGGGAGGATGCACCATGCTGGAATCACCACAGGAGCATCCAGCCCCAGGGCTCTGCTTCAGACACAGCACCTGACTCCAAACACGAGCAAAGACAAAACTGAGGCTCAGACAGAGCAGCAAAATAAATCAGTGACAGAATCTCCAAAAGAGACAAATGAAGTTGGAATTCGTCCTTGTTTATTTTAATGTTTGGAATGTTTTCCAGGTGATTTATGCCCCCACTTCAATGTGTTTCTCTCTCTTTGTCTCTTTCTTTCTCTCCCTTCACTTTTTTCCTTCTTTAAAACAGGGCAAAAAAATAATATTTGGGAGTTAATTGGTTTTCCAGGCTTGGCAGCCAGACACTGTAATTGATCTCCAAAGAGATGGATTTGTTGGTGTGCTGGGCATGAATTTGACAAGGAGGCAAGGAAAGCAAGAAATATTTCCCTTTGCACATCGAGAAAAAGGGGGATCACCCTGGCAGAGCCAGCGCCTGTGGGCCAAGGCCCTCCTTTTCCCAGATTTCCAAGTTAAATAGTGCTTGGTGCTTTGGGCCCCTTCCAGTAAGAGAGATGGGAGATTTGAGCTGACTGGGAAAATCCCCTCGTTTAGAGCTACATCTCAGATTACATTTTTGGCTTTTCTTTTCTCCCAACTTTTCAAAGGTCCGCATGGGAAAATGCTTGTTGGCCTTTAATGTGTGACCTGGACACTCCCTGCCTTTCCATTCTCTCTGCTGCTTTGTCCTGCCTTGGAAGTCTGTTATCCCTGGATACCTCAACCAAGACCCCTTGTAACTGCAGCTCCTGCCACCCCACACATCCCCAGTCAGAACTGCTCCTCACCTTGGACCACATCTCTCCCCAAAAAATGGGGGCCACCCTAAACCTCCAGGAGTTTCTTGTGCTGTTTGCACTATGAGGGGAGAGGAACCATGAGCTGGGGGGGACAAGGATGCTCCCAACTCCCCACATCCACCCTGCCCCACCAAACCAAGTTCCCACTGTTGGGCAGGAGGCTCCTGGGCAGCACAACAAACCTGGACCACACACATTCTGTTGGAGCAAAGAAATCCATATTCTGGTCAGGCAAGAGGCCTGATCCTGCTGCTCCAGAGGGAGCTCTCCTGGAGGGTGCTGTGCCTGAAGGCACCTCCCTAAACCTGCCAGGGTCCCCTGCTCCCCGCTCCCAGCCCGCAGCAGATGGCAAGCAGCCGTTCCCGACAGACGTTCCGACAGCTCCCGCAGGGAATCCAGGCTCCCACTGATCTCTGCAGGTAAACCCACCTGGGAATTTGGTGCAAAAAGCACAGAGCAACAGATTTCCCAGAGCCAGCCCCGGGGTTATCTGTCTCCACAGGGGCTGAGCAAGGCACTCCCGGGTTTGTGGCCACGCTGCAGCAGGGTTAGCGCTGGTTCCTGGCAAGGGAATCCTCCTCCCATCACAGCAGGGCACCCATCCCTCTATCCCAGAGCTTCCTAAGGACTTGGAGGGTTCATATTCCAGGAAAAAACACCCTGCAGAACTCTTCTCTTCAGCATAAGGCTCCCTCCTGGCTCTTTTTGCTTTTTGCTGCACATTTATTCCAAACACCTGTCTGAAGATCCACTGGCTGAGCTTGGAAAGAGCCAGGAAAAACCAACAGCCTCTTCCAGACAGATCCCCCTTCCCCTCATGAGCAACCCAGAGGAGGATATCACATTCCTATACACCTGCCAACCTGCCTGGGAGATGAGGAATTGCAGTCCTTTTATCCACTAGAACCCTCTCGGAAAAGCCAAGCTCAAGCCAAGCCTGCTCTAGTTAAGCTGTGTTGATGTGCTGCTCAGCATCCCCCCTCCAATGAGTGAGGCAGCGACCCTGTGGTGCTGACACCCCCCAGGCACAGCCCTGCAGCAGGAAAGCCGGGCTTTGCACAAGGCAGAATTAAAGCCTGGAGCTAACTTCCACGGGAAGTTGTCGTGGCCAAGAATCCGTGACATTTCAGAGAGGAAGCGTGAATGTGCGTGGATAACAAGAATAGCCGGAGTTACGCCAGCTAAATACCAACATCTCTGCTGAAAGGGATATTAATATTGCAGACCACCTCCAGCTAGAGGAGATGATGAGCAGATCTAACACGAGGCAGGTCTGCCTTCTGCTGCGCTTCCCTTTACAACGCCCGCTCCTCGGAGAGGATGCGGAGTTGTGCAGATCCCATCCAGCTCCTGCAGTTCTTATCTTCCCGTGCTTTTTTTCTAAAGCCTCTGTCAAAAATACTAAACAGCCTTATTTTGCCGTTGTTTGCACTGGGTATAAAACTCTGTAATGGGAGATTTCTGGAATTGCAAAGCAGGTTTATGGCAGGAACGCTGCTCCGTGCAGGTGTAAGATATCACTCACTCCCGAGCGCCGCAGCTACCACAGCCTGTGACAGGGAAGCAGCTCACAAATGGTCACGCGAAGGAAAACATCTGTTCGGAGCTAGCAGGTACACAGATCATCTGCAAATTGCACAGCTTGTGCCTGATTTTCCCTGGCTTTGTTTAGCGACTCGCAGCTCGGCGCCGCGGGAGGCAGCGCAGGCAGAGGGGACCTCCACGGCTCCGAGCTGGAGCCGGGGAGCGCCAGGCACAGCATCCCACCGACCGTAACCGTGCTGGAGGGTGGGCTGCAGGCACTGCTTAACTCAGGACCACTCCAGAAAGCCAGGTCAGGCTCTACAGCAGGCGTAGTGCCCCCTCATCGCAGAGCCGGGTCTCTCCTGCCCCAGGGGTACCCCGTTTTCCCTTCTCACAGGTTCCTCGGGCACACAGCGGTGCCTCCACCGCACACACAAAAGATTTCCTGATCCCTGCTAGACCTTTACATCTGCTTTATGTTATGGGGCTCAGATCAGGAAACAGGAGGGCTGTGTTTCCAGCAGACAGGATCTCTGGTTGATGTCCAGCCAGCCCTGGGACTCGAGCGCAGCTCCCAGCGCTGTGTCATGGCTGGAAGGAAGGAGCACAGAATCGTGCAATGCTTTGGGTCAGAGATATTTAAAGGCCATCGAGTCCCAAGGCCCCTGGCATGAGGGACACCTTGAAGTGATCAGGCTGCTCAGGATCCTCCTGTGCTGCTTAGGATCACCCACTCCCTGTGTTCCCACCTCTGTGAAAGGACTCTGACTCAGACCACAGTAAGGAGCCCCAAATCCCTCTGCCTGGTCAGGATTGTTCCAAGGAGCTAAAGGGAAAATTTTGCCTTGTTCTTTCTTTAAAAAAAAAACAAAACAAAGTTTTGGTATGCTCTTTATTCCTTGAGAAAAGCAAACGGAACAGGAGAAGGGGACCCATCCCTGGTAGCACACTTCCACCACCTGCTCTGAACTCCTGCTGCCCTCGGCTCTCCATCAATGCCCTGGCACGGGATTTGTCCTGTCAAGAGGAGTTCACCACTCCTGGCACTGAACAAGCACATATATTAAGTCCAGGACACACACCTCAGCAAGCAATGGGATTTTCAACTGCGATTCCACTGAGAAGGGGGTGAAGCCTTTTAAAATCCCATTCCTCAAGCACAGCAGTGTTGCAAGAAGCCCCACTAAACAGCTGCCTTGTGTGGGCAAAGAGCTGCTGTACCCTGTCTGGTGACATGCGAGGCCCCATGCAAGCACTGTCACCCAAAACTGGGGATAACCAGCCTGGAACTGCCTTCAAGGCTCGTCAGAGTAAAGGTGGCCTTTTGCAAGAGGCAGCTGCTGGGAAAACCTGACTTGTTAGTGTAAGAAAATGAAGGGGAAGAGGTGATAAAACTGTTCTCTTTCCATGTACCAGGAGGTTTAACATGAAGGAAGAGAAAGTGCTGTTCAAGGTGAAAGAACATCAGCAAAAGGTCACCACTCACTCATTAATAAATTTAGGTGGGAAAGTAGAATAAGGCTTCTGGCTGTCCAAGGAATTAGGGGATAGACAATGCAGTAGGAATGTTTTTTCAGCTTTGGAGAGGCACAAAATATTTCATCAGCTGCAGTAGAAGAGGGCAGAACCTGCTGGTCCTGTCCCAGCCCAGTTGTGGTTGTTAAAGCAGCATCACTGCAGCCCTGCAGCCCAAGGATGCCAGAGACAAGGCGTATGGGAAAGACAGCTGATTTAATTGGAAAAAAAAAAAACCAAAACCAGGACAAGTTTGAGGTTTGGGTCTGAGACAGAGCAAGAAAGCCAAGGGAAATATAAATCAAAAATTTCCAGTATTGCTCAGGAGGCAGCTGACCAGCCTTCCAGGGGAAGAGAGGGTGAAGCACGAGCAGATGTTCTCTGCTGACAAACCAGCCCTGCCTGTCCTGCAGCAGCCCACACGGAAATCCATATAGAAAATCATTAAACAATTACAACCTCCATTGAAAGGAGATCAGCCTTTGAAGACATTCCCCAGAAACCTCCGTTCACAGTTTTCAAATAACCCCCTGCCTCATCAGAATAATTGCGAGGAGAAAATGCTTTGGAGCTCAGCAAACACTCAGCACAAGGGAAGCAAAGAAAAAAGAGCCAAGGCAGCCCCACAGGTTCTGTTCTGTGCAAAGCCATGGCCCTCAGACCGAGCACCCCACAGAGATGTCACCAGCATCAACCCCCGCCAGCCCCAGTGCCCTCCAGGGAAATGGGCTGTTCCCGGCAGAGATAGGGCTTTTTTTATCAAATAATCCCTCTGTGCCAGCTCAAGGCTTTGCCAGAGGAAAGGATTCACCTGAAAAAATCACCCAGCCAAAAAAAGGAAGTTCTAATACACTGGCTGGTTTAACACACAATATTATCGCTCCCCACAGACAGAGGCTTCTCTTATTTTGAAGGTGCTTAAGCACCTGACTTGAGTTAGGCTGAAATACTGCTCAAAAATCTGGCCTTTCATGCAGAACCAAGATAATCTTTGAAGACACAGCAACCTGACCAGCTTTGCTAAATCAATCTCCCCGTTACTTTATTCAGCGCAAAAGAGGTTCCCAGGGATCGCGTTTCTACCAGAACTTGTTAACAATTTATAACTATCACCTTAATCATTAAAAACAAACAATGGGGAATAAAAAGAAATAATTAAATTAATCCCTGATGGGGAATCCCAGAAGAGAGAACTAATTCTTTTTCGAGACTGCCAGAATTAGGGGCCAGATTGTGTGGAAACCCAGGGAGAAGACGTGGGAGCAGCATCTGAGCTGCTGAGGGTGGCAAGGGGGGGCTGCATTGCTCCAGAGCTCTTTGCTATCATTCCCTAAGGAACTGGCCACCATGGTGTGATCCAGTGAGGTGATGTCTAGGCAGGATGAGCCTTTTTAGCTCTTAGAGTGATTTCTGACAGAGCATGGGCTGGGCAGCTCAGCTCAGCAAGGAGAGCCAGGCCCTGCAGGACCACCCTGAGGACCTGGAGCACAGCCTGGCAGCCTTGGGATGCTGGGGACAGCACGTCCCCACTGCCTTGGGAGCTCCGACTGTGCTGCCTCAATTAAAATCAGCATCCCTCCCACCCCTCTGTGTCTCTGACAGCCCAGGGGGCTCCTGGGCCCAGCCCAAACCCATAAATCACGGCAGGAAGGCCTGGAGGAAACACGAGGAGCTTTTATTAGCCCAGCTGATAGAGACAGAAACAAGGACACGTCTCAGAGAAGACATTGCTCTTGTCTCACGAGGACCCGAGCCCACACACTTGTCAGGTTTGGGCTGGATTTTTGGGGGTACTTTTCCCCCCACCATTTGGGCTAAAATAAAGGCCTTAACTAGCCTGCAAAAGCCATAGCTCACCACACTTACACCCCCGCCCAGATGCCTGTGTTAAATGCAGAATAAAAAGGGCAGCAGGGGGAAGGATCTTTCAATGGGAAGGCAGTGGAAGGCCTGCCCAGAGGATCCACGCCTCAATCCCAGCCCAAGGGAATGCCTGCACTCCCTTCATGCCTGGGCTGTCATTGAGTAATTGAAGGTGGTAATGGGAATGGATGAACGGGGGGGGAGAAAACACACTTGGAGATAGCTGCATCCATTGCACACTGCTGGATGCAGGGAAGGGGTGAATGGAGGCAGAAGCCACACGTGTGATAACCGCATGCATTGCTGGATTTAGACCCCTTTTGGAGAGGCTCGGAAAATTGAGGATTTCTTCCACTTCCATCCTTCTCAGCAGAGCATTTTTGCCCGTGGCTGAGCGGGCTGGTCCCAACAGAGGGCACTGACACACTGACCACGGACCAACCTTCCCAGAGCCACCTCCTGCTCCCTCCTGCACCTCCCCACGATCCAGCTCTCCATCGCAGGGGCTGCCACGGCCCCAGCCAGCCCGAATCCATGGGGCCAGGACGGGAAGAGAACATCATCCCCGAGCTCTGCAAAGCCACTTCCTCGCCGGCGGTGCCGAGGAGTGCTGGTGGGGAAAAAAAAAAGCTGGGAGGGGGTGGGAAATGGGGGCCCTCACTTTTTCAGGCTGTTAACTGTAATTAGCCTGGTTTCTGCGATGTAATTATCCCGCAATCTCAAAGCAAACACCCTGGAGGAAATTGCACAGTTAAAGGCAGCACGGCATTAAAAATAAATTATGAGAGTCCTGCTCGCTATTCCTGCGGATCTGACAGCGTTTTCCCTCAAAAAGCCCCGGCTTGGGGAAGCTGGAATCACCCAGCTGTGACTCTCCCTGCCAAACTGTCTGCCTAGACAGAGGACACGTCAGAATTCCGAACACCCCCCCTGCCAGCTCGGGAGATGTTTGTCACAGCCCAATTACAGCATGGCTGCACTTCGGGGGAGGGGAGGCTGCTTTGTTTGGGGTTTTTTCCCAGAGGAATTAAATTCTGCCCGCTTTTTAATACAGCGCACGAAGAAAGCGTGCAAGGTGTTTGGAAACAAGTCAGCTCCTTACGGTTCACAATATTCCTGCCTCTGGCACAGGGAGCCTCCTCTGCACTGCCCTTTCTGCTGCTGCCTGAGCGATTTCCGTAAGGAGGACTGTGCTTTATCCCAAATTTCTGTCCCGGGAGGTGCAGGCAGCCAAGCAGTGCAAGAGTTGGAGGCTCATGGCTTATCCTTTGCCCAGAGCTTTGCTCAGCCCCCAGCTCCATGAGGCGGGAAGGCAGGAAGGCAGGAAGGAAGGAAGTCCAAGCTCCTCACACAGCTCTGTAGAATGTGATAAAGCCACCAGAGGAGACTCAAAGCTTTCTGTGGGCTTATTTGTAATTTTGGAGTGTCTTTTCCTCTCTTCCTCTAAGATGGCACCAGCCCAGCCTCAGCCATACACTTAAAGCCACCAGAAGGCTTCCCGAAGCCCCTCCCTCATGGCACTCCTCTGCCATGACAAGTCCCTTCAGATGATAAAGAGGTGTTCCTAAGGGAGGACATGCTGCTGTGTCACATCCCAGGAAGGAAGCAGTAAAGCAGCACCTCAGTGACTTTAAAAGCTGTAGGAGACACTCAAACACCTTCTGAACACCTGCAGAGAGCTGGGATGTGGCACCATCTCCAGACCTTCATGTTCATCACCATGCACTCTTTGGTTCATTCTGCCATAAGCTGAAGGATCCCAGGAACGTTCTGAGTCCCTGGGAAGATACTTTCTCTACAAGAGATGACCCAAAAAAGACCAGCACTGTGCTTCTCATCAGAAAAACAGCTCCCTTCAGAGTCCTTCAAATGGGCTTCTCCAGAGCAGCCCCTTGCCCTGGGCTGTGGGTAAATTAGTGGGTGCTCCTGGAGAACAGACCCAACCTCCAGCAGCACCAAGCCCCACTTAGTTAAACCCCTAATACCGCTTAAAGAATGAATCAATCCCACTGACTCTGCTCTCCACGGATCCAGTCACTCACAGGATGCAAAGAACACGTCTGGAGAGCCCATTAAAAGCCACTCGACTGGAAAATAGTTTCTGGCCTAATTCTAGCGCTGGGGTCTTGGTCGGGGGGAGAAATCTGACAGCGAGAGCGCGTCTGCGGGGAGAACGAGGCAGAGCTGTTAACTACTTCACCAATCTAATGGATAGCACTCTCCAACAGTAATTAATAATTAATATTCGTAGCCTGCTTAAATCTGTTGACTCTGTAAACCACAGCCTCTCACTTAAAGGCCTCTCATCATGCTGAGACAAACTGGAGAACAACCCCCGCAGAGAGACTCGGCATAAACAAGAGCAGCAGCAATTCCCAGCTACCCAGGGCTCAGTCCCTCTCCCTGTCCCATCTTTATCTTGCTGAGTTCAGCATCGTTTCTTAGCAGTGTCTCTGCCCTGGGTGGGACACTGAACTCACCAAGTCCAACCTCCTTCAAAGGGTCAGGTTTTCCTGGGCCGTGGGCCCTGTCTTGCCTGCCCCAGGACCCTCAGGACAGCAGTGGAGGGTCCCCAAATGCAGACAAAAATCCCCAGTGGTCTTTTCTCCTTTTGAGCACTGGGGATTGATTTGAAGAGTAATAAATTCAATTAATATCCCCCACCTAAGCCTGGTTTGCCCATGATGGTAACTGGTGAGCAATCTCTCCCTGTCCTTATCTCAACCCACGAGCCTTTCATTATATTTTCTCTCAGGAGGGCAGTGGTAGTGGCCTTGGGAGCAGCCTGTTGTCCAGCCAGGGACACAAGTTCACCCCACCCCAGTCCAAGATAAATCTGATAATCTTTAGAAGGATTTATTGAATTCAGGAGTTGGACTCCTTGCACCAAAGATCAATTTGAGCTTTCTGGTGGCTGAAGTGCATCAGCAGAGCACTGCAGTTTGCTGCCTTCCCTCCAACCATTCCTCCTTCCTATGGATCCACTGCAGATAAAACCCACAGCTTCCCTCTTTTCCCCACCTCCCATCATTGTCACCAGCCTAACGAGAGTTTCGGCCACAAGGAGACAGCTGATGTCCTGGCCCTGTGGCCATGGTGTCTGTGGGATTGGCTTGTGGGTGTTAATGGCACCCAGGGAGCTGAAATCCAGCTGGGGGGTGTCAGAACCCATGGTAGGTCACACACAAGGGAAGGTGGGACAGGGCAGGACAGGTTTGCTGGATGGCAACCACAGCTCCCAAGAACAACGTCACAAACCTGAAGAACTTGAAGGGCTGGACCAAGAATTTGTGGATCTGGCCTGTGGGATCATCCAAACCAACCTAACTTTGTGTCTGTAGCATCAGCTCCAGTGACAATGTGACTTCCACAGAAATCACCTTTTCTTTTGACTTTGCTTAAAATTCAAAGACAACACTTAATAATTTTAAATCTCAAGTTTTGGGGTAATTGGATATACACAGATGACTTTTTTGTAGCTGATTTGGGTCATTCATTCTGTGTGTCTGTTACTGCTCCTGCTGTATTCCAGGTTAGTGAGAACACAAGAAATTCCTTTTTCCTGATAAAGAACATTATTCCATCATCTGCATTACAAATTGTCTTTTATCATAGCTATGATTTAATCTGATAATAAACTTTTAAGACTCAGGCAATAGTTTCACTCACCAAGTCAAATTTGATACTTTATTTCCCATGGAAACTTGAAATTCTGTTCAGTTCCTTTAATCAGTATTCAACAAATACAATCCCATTGAAATTTGTTTTTCTTTCCAAAGGGTAATGCAAAAAGGCCTCCTCGCTAGCATTCAGATGTGAGCACACCTAAAAATACCTAATATCAGGAAACAATTATACTTCTTCACTTGAATTAATAATTTGCATTTAGAAAGGAGGAAAATATGCCCATAAATAATTTTTCCCCAGCTTCCTATAAAAAACAAGGACAATCAATGTGAATCTGTAGTTAAAAGTACCAAGAACGTGGTTGTCCTGCAAAGATATAAATTGGTTTTAAACACTGAGAAGCCAGACCTTGGGAGAATGGGAAAATTTTTGCACTCTGGTGCAAAACCCCAATGTTTTGGGGGAAAAAAAACAACAAAAAAAGCACCCTTTTTTCTGGTTTGTGTACATTCTTTTATATTCCAAGCCAGTAGTCCTTCCCTCTGGAATCTCCTAGGGAGCTAGAGAGTTCTGGTTTCCCCAAGGTTTGCAAAAGCAGAAGGAAAATGGGAAAATAATGAAATACTTCTCTCTTATTTCCTTTTTCTTAAAAAGAGGAAAACAATCATTTGGGTTTGAATGAAACCTAATACTCAGCTTAAGTAATTTTTTTTTATTTGGTCCCTGAACCTAACAAGACTTTGGTGAGATTTCCAAAGAAATGGATGTGGGATTTGAAATATAAAGTTCAACATTTTCCTTAGGAAAGCTGAACAGACAGCACTGAGGTAAAGCAGGACTTTTTGGGGGGTACAATCTCCCTCCCACACCCCACCCCTGAAATGAGGGAAATCTGAATGAATTTCCAAAGGTTTCAGTGTTGCCAAATGCTGGGACAGACGGCACATCAAAAATATTTTTATGGAAAAACAGAGCCTACCTATCTGTCTTTTGTTTATCAAAGGAGACGTGGTGGTTCCAGAATTTCTGCCACCTGGTTCCCACCAGGGTTGGACTCCCAGTGGCTGAGGGCTGCCAGCTGAATTCCAGCCTTCCTCTTCATCCACAGATCCTCGTCAATGGAGCAAAGGCACCTCTTCAAGTCCAAGCCAGATGGATTGAAGGGAGAGGTCTCAGACTGTGCTTCCAGGAATGGAGCTAAGACACACCAAACATGTGGGAAAACAGTGTTTTTCCTCTAATTTCTACTGATATTCCATGAGCAGCATCCCTGAGCACAGCACTCTGACACCAGCATCCCTCCCACCAATTCTTCTCCCTGTTATCTCCATTCCCCCTTCTCCCCCTCAGGTTCAACCCTAATATCCCAACAATATCCACAGTAGGAAACATGGAGCGTGGGAGGTTGGAGAGCACAAAAGCACCCCAGCAGCTCTGGACATTCTGCTAATGACTGGGATAATGATGGCATTCCTGTTAGGACCTGTGGAGGTGACATGACAAACACCACTCACAATTGTTGTAGAATGTGCAGAAGGCAATTTGGAATAATAAATGTTTTGAATGTAGAGCATGAAACAATGAGCCCCTTGGTAGCTGGATCTCTCCTCCTGTGGTGTTCCAGGGCCCTCCTGGGATGTTGCAGTGTCTGGAGCAAGATCTCAGGTGGTGATGCTCCAGTTGAACCACCCCAAGTCCCTCCCTCCGTGTGCTGGGTCCTCTGCTTGCAAGGATCCTGCCAGAATTCTGGCCAAAACAGAACAACACAGGCCAGCCCAGGCTCCTGAGAAGAGAAGGAAGAAGTCCACGTTCATGGAATCATTAGGGTTGGAAAAGACCCCAAGATCACCAATGTTCCTTCATTCAACCCCAGAAATCGGGCACCCAAGGGTTGTTCTGGGAGTGGTCTTCCCTCCACCCTGCATCCAGCAGGACGCATGTTCTCTGCCTGGCCATGTGTCCAGCCCCCACATTCCATGGAGCTGCTGCTGGGCAGGGACAGCTGGTGGTGCTGGAATGAGGCTGGATCCCCACACACACAGGGAACACCTTCACTCCTCCACACATCAGCACCTGAGGGGCAACGTGAGTCACGGGCAGCAGCAGGAGATGGGAGGCCAGGAAAGCCATCAAAGGGAGTAGGAGGAGGGGTCCAGAGGATGAGCAAAGGGGTCGAGGAAAGCCAAGGAAAAGGAGAGGGTGCCTGGGAGGCTCTCATTTGAAAGCTGAAGGCTCCCTGCCAAAGCAAACAGTTGGACATGGAGGGCTCTCCATGGCTCTGGTTCACTTGGACCATCTGGCATTTATTGAAATTGCCTCCCTTTGTGTTTGCTCCGATGGAGTGGGTTTGTATTCCTGCTTTCTCTCCCTCCTTTCTCCTCTCCCAGGCCAACACGTAGCTGCTGTCCCGCCTTTCATCTCACACGTCCTCACAACAGCTATTGAACAAAGAACCCCACTGCAGGGAATGAATCCCAGGAGAAACCAGGGATGGGGGGAAAATGCCTGCACATGGACAGCCCCATGCATGGCCTTGCTACCCCTTGTCTTACACACTTCCACTGCTTCCCTTGGCCCTCAGTCTGGGAAGGCAACAGACTGAGAGGAAAGATGGAAAGAGAAATCAGAGCAGAAGTTAAACGGGAGAACAGAAAAGCAGGGAGAAAAAAATCCTTCCAAAAGGTGCAATTGCAAAGTGATGACAGGCTGGTGGAAGGGAATTAGCAGAGAGGAGGGCTCTGTTCACCTCCTCCCCTCCCTGCTCTGCTGTGTGATCAGAAAGAAGCCAAAAGAGCCGTTTTGTTGGGAACTTTGGCATCCGCCGCTCTCCCGCAACGAGGGCGAGAGACTGAAATAATCAACATTTTCTGCAGCACAGAAATGCAAACACTCAAATTCACATCTCAACTGACAGTTTCAGTCAAAATACATCCCCCTGACGCTCTTCAGCTAGAAAAGATTCACAGACTCGTTTCATGGCAGAGCGTGCATTCCCAGGCCACATTACACAGCCATGCTGCCAGAGTTTGGATTTCCTGTAAGTCAGCAAGAAGCCTCTGAGGCTTGGGATGCACTTCTAAGCCTATTGCTCGGAGGAGCCTTTCCAGTGGTTTTTCAGGAAGCTTGTCCCAGTGGAAAAAGGGAAAAAAAAAAAAAAGAAAAAAGGCAAAGAACACAAGCACGAGGGTGGGAGAGGTTTCCTTTTCCCTGCTCAGCCTCTGGATGATCCAGAGCCGGGACATCATTCAGCACAAGACCCCTTCCAGCAAATTCCTGCCCCTGTTGCTCCGTGCTGCCATGCCCCTGCTGGGAGGACCGTGTGGACTCCAAGGACTGCAGAGAGGAGCTCGGTGCCTCTGCTGGCACAAATTAGCGGAGCTGAAACTTTAGATCAGTGACAGAGCCTTTTCCTCCTGGGAGCAGTAAATTGTGATGCTGGTCCCTAAAGACCCTCCTTGCCATTAAGTGATTAATGAATTCATTAACACCTCTAGGAACATGGGAAATATGACACGGACAGCCTGCCTAGGCTTTGTAAAGTATTTTTCCTAAGGAACAGGAGAGAAGAGTGGCTAATTAAGCTATATGGCCCATGGCAGCACTACTACATTTATCCAGAGGGGATGAGCAGAGGGATGAGATTCTGTCTCCTGCTCCTGACCAGCTTTTATTTGACCCATAACGAGATGCTAAAATCAAGGGTTTATTGCTATTATAAACCTTTCATTTGAAGGGGGGAGGGAGAAGGCTTTTTACTGTAATGGCTTTAATGACTTTCCCAGAGTTCCCAGTCCAGAGCTGGAATGGTCCCAGGGTATCTGGAGGTAAGGAGAGGGGAAGGAATTGCACAATGGCCTCTTCAAATCCTACAGAGAGACTTAATTCTTGCCCTAAAGCCACGGTCACATGCTCCAGCCCATTTCCCTGACAGTTTTATTTACCAACTGTAACATAACCAACAGACCAAACACTTGGGATGAAGTGTGAGCCGGGCTTGGGCTGTGACACCTGCACTAAATCATGGCGCGGGATCGCCTCCCGCCGTCCCTCTGCAGGACACTCCTGCTGCTCCCACGGCTCCAGACGGGAGCCAGTCCATGGAATGGCAGTGCCACTGCCCCACCTGTGCCTTGGATCGGTGTCCCAGGTCTGGCCTCCTGGGAAGCCTGGTTGAATCCTTCCATCAGAGCCCCATGGGCAGCCAGGCAGGGTTAGCTCGGGAAGGGATGCCCACATTCCCTACTTTGAAGGGATAAATAACTGCTACTTGCAGCTCATATCCCTTCCTTCATCCTGGGCTTCTTTGTCCCTATGTCCCATATTCCACAGAATCCCACAATGGTTTGGGCTGGAAGGGACCTTAAGCTCATCCAGTCCCACCCCCTGCCATGGGCAAGGACACCCTCCACTGTCCCAGGGTGCTCCAAGCCCTGTCCAAGCTGGCCGTGGGCACTTCCAGGGGGAAGTGGGGCAACCACAGCTTCCCTGGGCATTTTCTGTATTGATACAGACAACATTGGGTTCATCTCTGCAGCCACCAGTGACTGCAGGAATTCCTTTCCATAACACAAGTGGGACAACTTTCTTTCAGCCCACAATGGCACAGAGAGTTGAGACTTGTGCCTCCCCCAGTTCCTGGGAGCCCAAGCTTGGGCTTCTTCACTTCCAGAACAAGCTGAGGGAGATCCACACAATCCAAGGGGACGAGATTTTACAAAATATAAAGCACTTTTACCATTTGAAGGCAGTGGAGTGGCTGGGAGCCACCAGGATTTCCTGCAGGTATGGAGGCTTCAGGAAATTTGAAAATTGGGAAGAATCAGGCTGGAAAGACAACTCCATTTTAAAGACAGTAAATTGGAGAAAGCTCAGAGAAAGCCCCTACGAAGATGAAAGGACAGCAGGTATTGATTTATGTAGGAAGATCAAAAGAGCTATATTTGTATATAGTAGTTTAGCTAAGTGATGACTAAGTGTTTAACGGGAAGGGTTTGAAGGACACAAACCCAGAGAGGGTTTATGAAGTGAAGGAGCTGAACAGGAGCAGTAGGGTGGGAGAAAAGAATGGGAAAAGAGGCAGATCCCAGCTGCCTGCAGATGTTTTTTTGGCATGAGGATGTGAGCAGCCCTGCTGACACCCAGCCCTAAGGCACACATGGCAAACCAGTGTCCCAAAGCTTTCCAAACCCCACCCTGCACTGCTTCCCAAAGCTTTCCAAGCCCCATCCTGCACTTTGCTCACTGCAACTCCACCTCCAATCAGCTCATGCCATGCCACAGCATCCGGGAGCAAGGGAAAGTCCTTGAGGGGGCCCAGGTGCCCTCACAGCCCACATAGAGGGTGACACCAGGGTGACTGAACCCCAGTGCTGGGAGCCCTGTGATTGCCCTAACTCCCACAATACCCCAGAATAGAAACAGAAACAACCCTACATCTCAAATCCACTTCTGAGGACCCCACTGTCCTTCTCCATCCACTCCAAGGCCTAAGGAATGCAGTCTTTGAACTTACTTAAATATGACTGAAGCTATTGCTTCTTTCCTGGAAACAGTGTTTGAAAAGATTAACCTGAGAATGGCACAGGACCTAATCCATCTGCAGGCTCTGGTATCATCCCTGATTGCAGGGGATCTGCTCCATTCTGCTCCACCTCTGCTGAGTTAGTCAGGATTTGCAGGGAGAGGGATGGGACCACAGCCAGAATAGCAAAAAAACTCTTCTGTTCCTCAAGGTAATTCAGGCCCAGGTGAGAAAAAGTCATTTCAAGTGACTGTAATGAGTGACTTAAACCCCAGCCTCCCTCTGTGGGCCCGGGTTGGCACGTGTCTCCGTTGTGCTTCCAAGAGCAGAGCCAGGAGCATTTCAGAGGCTGACACCTTGGAAATCCTCCACAGAGAAGAATCCTGAGTGCACAGGATGGTAACACAGAATAACCATCCTGGGTTGTGCAGGGCTGCACAGGGAAGGATCTGGAGGCCACAGGCCTCATTAAACAGCTGAATTTTTTAAGTTACCTCATAGTCTGGAATCTGCTTACTCTGCTGAAGGCTGAGCTGCCCACCTGAGAAATGCCAATCCAGCCCTCTAGAGAAGAGATGGAGAAGGGAAACGGGAAGACAAGCAGGACAGAGAGAATCTGATTAGAGAGCTTGATTGAATCACTCTGTCATTACCTAGGACACCCAGAAAACTTTATGACCTCACTTTACAGCCTGAAAATACCCAGAAAGAAGCTTTTGCTCCAGAATCTGGAGAGACATCCAGGTAGTTTAGATCAATTCCAGTGCTCTGCTCTCTGTCCACATCATTCAGCATTTTATCTACCATTTGCTGGAGTGATTCTCTTTGCTGGGAATGTTTATAGACAGCAGAAAGAGAGGTCACAAGTAAGTAACGATGAGAACAGAGCAGGTCACAGTGTGGGTTAAATGAGCCCACGTACAAGGGGCAGGATTCATGGCCCCTTACAGAGCCACTAAATACATTTTTCTCACCTTTTCCTATCAAGTGTCAACAAGATCTACCCCAATCGAGGGCCCCTTGATCCATGTGGCCAAGCAGGGATTCAGGAGGATAAACATCCACACGTGGTTGGAAAGGGTGACAACACACGGGCTGTTCTGCTCAGCCAGACACAGTCACTTGACCACAAGCTGCTCACCCCCTCATCACTGCTGAGGTACATCACTGTGGAAAAATATAGTCTGATGCAAGCCAGTGCAAGATAACACCTCTGGGAACCACGAATGCAAATGACAGCTACTTCCAATGTGAGAGATTACCTCAGAAAGCACCGACTGCAGCAGGACTAAAGATGCTGTCCCTAGAGTAAGTGAATATTCATCCAAGCAGGGACAGGAACCAGGATTTCACTGGACATTTGCATTTTCCTCTTCTCTCACCCTCCATTTTCCCCTATTTCACCCACATTTTCGTGACTTTATGTGAAAAAAACTAACCCCCTCCAGCATTTTAGAGGCTGTGAGAGTCCTTGTGCAGAGCATAGCATAGTTCTGGGGTTTTAGAGCGTTTCCAGGAGATATGGGGTGTCCACACAGGGAGGGGAGGACTTGGAGAGCATTTAAGATGATTCCATAGACACAGTTGAGAGCTGGAAAAATTCTGAACTTGGCTCAGCTTCTTCAGTTTGCCAAAGAGTTGCTTAAAAAAATCCCAAGATGTCTAAGCATCAGCATGGAAATATCCTGGCTTGCAGGGGACTTCCCAGGATTTTGACAACAAGATGATGAGATTCAATGCCTGGAAGCTCAGGTCAGATAAATCCCAAAATATAGAGCAATTTCCCTGCAGGGAGGGACACTGGAGGACCTCATGAGGGTGTGGATCCTCCTCCTTGGATACTGCTGTAGTAGATAACTCCTTTACAGCCAGGCTTTAATCCAGCTCCTGGGAGACAGGAGCAGAGGGAACGAGGCTAGATGGCTCAGGGCATCCCTCTGTGCCCCTGCTCTCTTCCCTGTCCCCTCAGCCATGACAAGAACAGGAAATTCTGGGTAATCTGCTGCTCAGCCTTCCACTCCCTGTGAAGCTGTAGTCCAATCTCACTCCCCAAGACCTCAGGAAGGAATTGGTTGATTTATTTTCCTCCCCCAGGCTCATTTGGCCCAGCCCAGATGCTGCTTGCTTGTTATTTTTGTTATCTCCTCACCTTCCTCTGAATGGTCAGAGATGGGCTTGGCTCCAGTCACCACAGCCAGGGTTTGTGGGTGTGCCAGGAGTGGGGGTCACCTTGTTCTGTGCCCTTGGGGACCAGCTGGTGCCACCTCACCCAGTCACACAGTTTCTGGTGCGTACAGAAGCAGAGTTCATAACCTGGCCAGCGCATCCTTTAGTCTGTCAAGTGATCCCACCGCTCAGAACCTTCCAGGCCTGCCCAAATAAACATATGTAAGAGCTGAAATTCAATCTCTCCCCTGCCCTGTCCCCTGGAAAACTCTTTGATGACTAAGCCCATTAGGGGAGGAGCAAATCTCCTGGAAATGTCACAGCTGATCTCTGCTGACCTTATCAAAGTGCAGGATCAATACACTGACCTGTTCAGAGCAGGAAACCTTAAGCAAAAGCCAAAGAGAAGCAATTAAAGCAGAATTTCAAGAATGGGAGTTGGGAGGGGGGAAGGAAAAAAAAACCCTATTCTTGCTCTGAAGAGTGAAAAACAAATGAGCCAAAAGGAACCGTGATGCTGAGAATTATCATCTACATAATTAGTATTTGATAAAGCAGGAAATAAAACATAACATCCATTCATCATGCTGACAGCTGCAGGACCACGGTGCCAGGCTCTCAGGAGATGGGGGCTGTGCCTTCAGCAGAGCAGGTACCAATCCTCACCTCCAGCTCAGGGCTCCCAGCACGCCCTGGGACATCCCAGGGGCTGATCCTGTGCTCTGGACTGCCTGGGTTTGAATGTTGGAGAATCGGTCTTGGGGACATCTAAGGAGCCTCCAGTGAGTCTGGGACCTCAGGCACACAGGGACCTTCAGCAGCCTAGAAAGATAAACTGATTTCCCTGACACCTAAACTCGACCAACTCCCCCCCTTCACTGCTGGCTTTGAACTGGACAAAACCATCACCATTTGGAGCACCTCCTCCCATCCTGGCAGGTGGCAAAGCCATTTCAAACTGCCTGGAACCAGCCTGCCTTGCAGGATGAGTATGGACACAGGCAAGGAATGGGCCTGGGTACCCAAGGAGATACAGCCAAAGGATTTCTGGTCAAACACAACCCGTCTCAGCTCTTACAGACCAAAAAGCAGCACCTCCCCTCTGTGGGTCCTCTGATTTTCCATAAAGTGCAAGAGTATTTTCAGATAAACTCATTATTAACCTTCCCATGAAAAGGACAATCCACATTGAAGAGGCTTCAGAGTGCAAAGAGGAGCTGTAGCTCCCACAGAGGACAATTTAAAGGAGCAGGTGACAGAACACTAAACAAATTCAAAGGGAGCGAGATTAAAAGGTAAATCACTTGTAGGACATCTAGAGCAGTTCTCTCTACAGGGCTTTGCCCAAAGGAGAGATATTTTCCTTTCTCTTTATAGCAATTTTTAAGATTTACCTTTCCTCACAAGGGTGAACACAAGGCATTTGAAAGCAACTCAGGGACAAAACAGGCAGAAGCCAACTTTGCCTTTCCTGACACAAAGAGCCAAGTCCCTGCTGGCAGCACCACACATCCATCCTGCTGGGCTGGACTGGAGCAGGGCTGAGCCCATCTCCAGAGTGCCCACTCGGGATAGATCCCTGTCCATCTGCTGAGGCAGAGCATTTCACTGGAAAAAGACTAAAAAATTCCCTTGAGTGCTGCAGGTGCCCCAATTCCCATGTGAATCATCTCAGCATCAACCACAGGCTGCTGTGAGGAACAGGAAGAGCTCTGGTCCCAGCCCTTCTCCTTCCCTCCCTTTTTGTTTGCCATCCCCTCTAATTTCATCAACTTCTTTTGCTGGCTGGTTCTTCATAACCTCACCTCATTAACCCATGACAAGGCAGGATCTCAGCTCTCCAGCTGACCATCCTTTCCCTGCACAGAGCCCTGTGAACAATGTCTTTCGGAGGTGCTTCCAAAAAAAAAAAAAGCAATCAAAGCAAGTCTACTGTCCTGGGGAATTCTCTGTGCACTGAGAGCCTCATCAAATCAGGAGAAAGAAAGCAACAGCAAATTTAATAGTGCCATCCCTAGCAGCCACAGATGGCTGCAGTTCCTAAATAAGCATTACATTAGTGCAAAGGAGAAAGAAAAAAAAAATTAAAGGAAGAAAGGAAAATATAACAGCTGTATCTTAAGCCTGGAGGCTGATGCTAAATCTACATTTGTAGATGCTTTCAGCACTGGCAGTAAAAGTCAAGTTGCTTCCACATTAAAGGGGCACTGCTGAGTGCTTTATGCAACATCCTCGACCTGCTGATCATTTGGTGGGAACATCCTCCAGCTGTCCAGCAGGATGAGGACCTGGGAAACAGAAGGAGATGTGTCCACAGAGGAAAGAAGTGGGGGAAAGCATTAATATTTAATGGAGTGTTTTACACTGCTTTGAATGGAGTGTTCTGCCACAAAAAACACCAACAAAAACCAAACAAATACAAAAATCAATAGTGCACAATGGCTTTCAGTGCACTGACAGAAACATCATTCGCCCTCTTGTCACTGCTGTCATGTTAAAAACACAGCTGCAACAATTTCCCCAGCCTGGAATTCTGCTGGGTTGGCAAAACAGAGGAAGAAGAAGTGGGGGCCTTGACTTCAAATCTTGACCCCTCCAAAGCAGAGGAAATCTCACTCTGGAAGCAGAAGCTCAGGTGTGGTTCATGGAACAAATTATGGAATGAATCAGAGGATCCCAGAAGTGTTTGGGTTGGGAGGGACCTTAAAGTCCATCTCATTCCACCCCCTGCCATGGGCAGGGACACCTTCCACTATCCCAGGTTGCTCCAAGTCCCATCCAACCAGGTCTTGGACACTCACAGGGGTCCAGGACCAGCCACAGCTTCTCTGGGCACCCTGTGCCAGGGCCTCTCCACTCTCACAGGGAACACTTTCTTCTGTATATCTAAGATAAATCTCCCCTCTTTCAGTTTGAAGCCATTCCCTGTGTCCTGTCCCTCCATCCCTTGTCCAAAGTCCCTCTCCAACTCTCCTGGAGCCCCTTTAGGCACTGGAAGGGTCTCCAGGGTTTCCCTGGAGCCTTGTCCAGGTGAACACCCCCAGGTCTTCCAGCCTGACTCAAGAACAGGGAACCTCCAGCCCTTGGAGCATCCCTGTGACCCCCTCTGGACTCTCTCCAGCAGCTTCACGTCCTCCCTGTGCTGGGCCCCAGGGCTGGGGCAGCTCTGCAGGTGGGGTCTCACCTGAGCACAGGGGCACAGGGGCAGAATCCCAATCCCTTTCCTGCTGCCCACGCTGGGGATCAGCCCAGCACTGCGGGGTCCTGGTCCCAGTGAGCACATTTCCGTCACACCGAGCTCCTCATCCCCACACCCACAAGTTCTTCAGTGCAAGCTCTGCTCCCAGCTGAGGGGATGCTGGAGATTTTTTCCCCATGATCTGTGAAGGAAACCATGAGTTTGCTGCCAGAAAAGAGCTCAGTTGACACAAATATTGAGGAGCAGTACACGGTGACATGACTGGGCCTGGTGTGAGGGCAGCACCGCAGTCCTGAGTCACCTCCACACCCATCGCTGTGCCCAACCTGCAGCCAGCTCAGCCCAGCAGCCAGAGCAGCGTTTTCCTGAGGCAGAATCTCTCCGTGGAGGGGTGGGAATGCCGAGGATCAGCCATGGGAGCAGGCCAGGCAGCTCCCCAGAAATGCACCTTCATAAACAGAGACAACCCAAGCCAGTCCTGATCCCAAATCACCGAGCTCAAGTGACACACACGTGTGTGTGCTCTCAGGGCTGAGCTTCCTTGCAATCTCACATATCTCTTTTCCCCTCCTTTGCTTTCCAAAGGTTTCATTTCTTTCACGTTTCCAACAGTCTGTGACTGCAAAATCACCTCCACCGGGTCCGAGCTGTGGAACCTTCTGCCTCCTCTTGAACTGTTCAGCATTTTTACCACATTCATTTATTTTTATTACACTTCATTAGAACAATGATGTCCTCTAAGCTACTTGGGCTCTTCAACAACCCATGGCTACTCCCTCCCTCACAAACATTGCAGATTATTCCTGTTTTGCTGTCATATTCCCTCTCCATCCCTGAATTAGCTACGCCAATTAATTACCAGCCCCTGGGACTGCTCTTAGAGCACAAGCCCTGAGGCTGAGCAGTGAAAGGGATGTTATTACACAAGTGAGCAAGGTTTGGCTGTTCTTACCTGAGCTCCCCCGGGATTTTCCATCAGAACGTTGATTTCCTGCAAAAGGAACAACTCACTTGGGCATGTCAATGCCAACACATTCTTGTTTCTAAACAAAAAATTACCCAAGTGTTTTGACAACATCAAAACATCATGTTTCATTATTTTGAGGGCATGGAATACTTTGATATTAATTCTAAAACATCTTTTCACTTAGAAGTTTCTCTTATAATCCAATTGCTTTAAATGCCAAAATCAACTCAAAATATGTAAACAATTTTTAATCGTTTCACAGGGACATGTCAGGACAAAAAATACATTTAAAATAAACTCCATAATTTTTCCCTGAAATGGGAAATGCACTTCTTGCTCTGGTCTAGACATCAGAACAACATCTTGGTGGGCTCTGAGGTAACTGGGAGAACCCACCCAGGAGAGATGGACAATGGGGCTAACAGGGAATGCTGGAGGGCATGGAAAAATCCAGGCTGAGCCAGGAGAGGAAAGACGCAGAAGGATGTGCTGGGAACAATGCTGCAGGCCAGGGAAACATGAATTTGTGATGCCAGGTGGAGTATTTGCACCTGGGCCAGCTTTCAGGGAGTTTGGGATGGGAATGGAGAAGCTGCCAAAGGAGGACATTTCAGAGCACTCGTTTCAAAGACAATCCAAAGAATCTTTTTAAATCCCATCAATTGGTGAAAAACCCACCCTGGAATTTCTTTCCCTCTGAAGCAGACTCCCTGCTGTGCCAGTGCAGAGCTGCATCCTGGTGGCATCAAGAGGAGATCTGGAAACATCATGCCCGTCATTCCCAGCTGCTCTGAGCCCGGATCACCAGAGAAAGCAGATCAGTGCTGAGTGCCTGGCTGGGAGAAAAGCTGGACCCATGCTCTGAAGCACATTAATTGCTTATTAATTACCCCATTCATCACGGTGACACCCCTGTCTGCATTCCCAGTGGCACCCTTGCCATTGGCTGGGACTGTCACACTGCTTTGGGTAAACTGAGTTACTCCTGCTGCCTCACCTCAGACCCTCCCGCATCCCAAAGGGTGAAAAATAAACCCAAAACCCCCACACCTTCACAAGAATCCCAATGATAGCATGCAGGCTGGAAACCTGCCCCTCAATGGCAGCAGGGAAATGCAGAAGAGAGGGGACTTCCAGGACAAGGCTGCTCCCAGGCCCTCAAAGTTCAGGATTCATGGTACAATTTGCAAAGTGTCATCTTACGGAGCCCATCCAGAGCTTTGCTGCAGCTTCCCACAGGCAACTGCAAGTTCCCATTAAATCACAGAGAGCTGTAAACCAATCACCAGGGAAAATTTCTGTTCCATCACCGGTGCTTTTTCTTTATTTCATTATTTATAGCACTCTCTGATTTCCAGCAACTTTTTTATTACAAAAAAAAATTATTTTCTTTGTCTGAAAATTGATATAAAAAGAAATCCATCTCTCAGCCGTCATTTCTCTTAATGATGTTTACATCAGCAGATGGGGAAAAAATCACTTTTTAAACAGAATTTATTACCCGCTGACCCAAAGCTTTCCCATACATCACTGTGCTTTCACAAAGTTAGTTTCCACAGCAACATGATGTAACTCTCCAGCGTGTCTGGGAGCTGCTGATGTTAACTCTTCCATTCCTATCCGTATTTCTTTGTGGTGGGATACCTTGGCCACATGGACTCCTCAAAACTGGATGATAGAGTCAATCTCCTGAGTTGCAAGGGACCCACAAGCGTTATCCAGACCTCATCTCCTGGTCCTGCACTGGCACCCCAACAATCCCGTCCTGTCCCTGAGAGCGTTGTCAAAACACTCCTGGAGCTGAGGAAGAACTCTGTCTCTGGGAAAGCTCAGGCTCAGGAATGCTCTGCAGAAAGGGACATCTTTGCCTCGTTTAATGAGACATCAAGGAATGGCTTCAAGCAAGAGGGAAAGGCTGCAGGTGTCCCAGGGAGAGGGACCAGCTGGACAGGGGCTGCACAGAAGGAAGGAGGTGGATGTCTGGAGATGCTCATCACAAAATCATGGAAAAGCTTGGGTTGGAAAGGTCCTTAAAGATCATCCAAGTCCCAAGGGCAGGAACACTTTTCTCTAGACCAGGTTGCTCCAGGCTGGCCTTTTCACCAGCGTAGCTGAATTGTTTATCACCAGCCACAGCAGGAACACCTAAACCCTGTGAGAGATCTTCCTCTAGGCCCATCTTGTCAGCACCAAGGCCAGACTCCAAGAGAATCTGGGAACAAATATAATACAGGGTTCTTCAGAAAAAGGCTTAGTGAAGATGGACAGACACTCAAGTCTTCAGGATAGAGATGAATTCCTCTGGGGTGAGCACCCTGTGCTGTGGTTCATCTCTTCAGTGAAGCTTGGTGTAGGAACACCCCAAGAGCAGCCCCTCCGCGGCTCTGAGGGACCACGTGTGTATGAACAGCTCCAGAGCTCTCTCCAGCAGCACAGTCCACAGAGAATGAGCACAAGAGCAACCAGCACCAGCATCCCGAGGAGGGGAAGGGCTCAGCACAGCAGCAGGAAACTCTCCAAGAGTCTGGCTCCAGGCTTTGGCCCTGCAGCTCCAGCCCAGCTTCAGGCCTGGGTGGATTTAGCAGCAAATCCGGCCTCTCAGCAATCAAGGTTCAGCTCCAATAGAGACAGTTGCACCTATCACTGCATTTATTGATTGCCAGGATGTTGATAAACAATTGATTTTTTCCTGCAAATGTCACCTGGAAGGAATTTTATGCCTCTCTCTGCTGGGAGCGAGCAATAGCAGGAGCCCAACAAACAGAGAGCACAAACTATCTCCGGCTAGGGCAGATAATTCCTGCTAGCAAACGGCTGAGTAACAGAAAGAAGTTGCTTCTACTGGGATTTGGGAGTCTACCATGGTCAGAGATGGGAAAATCATTTACTCAGTGGTTTGGCTCAGATATCAGTGTGTCACTTTGGCACCTTATCAAAGAAATCCAATATCTCCAGCCCCTTGGCTTGAGCCAGTTACAGAGCAATAAGTGATACACCTGAGGAGAGATGGCAATCAGTTCTCAGCACAGGCCTGCCAGAGATCAGAGACCAAAGGGAAAAAGGCTGTGGGACCGTGGGAGGCATGTGACAACCCCCAGAGACAAATTGTGCTGAGGGGAAAACAGCCCCAGGAGAGTCTTGTTAGGTGAATGTCACACAGAGAGCTCTGGAGTCAAAAAACAACCACGCATTTCAAGGGGACAGGAGAAATGTAAGTTCGCTGTGACTCCCTGAGAATTGGTGTCATGTATCAGATTAGAAACCAGAAATCTGGGAGCAAGATAAAATCCAGGCATTGGGGTCCTTTAGGAAAAAGGACCATGTAATTAACTTATCCCTAACTTGGGAAAATTTTAAGTACCATTCACAAGAGACAGCAAAGCAAAAGTGCACACTGGAAATCAGGCCCTGGCAGCTCTAATCTCTCCAGACATCCTTGGCTAATGCAGAGCTCTGCTGTGAGAGTCCTTCAAGGAATTCCAAGCTTACTGTGGATCTGTATTTCTCTCTGGACATCAGCCCTGTGTGTGTTGTGCAGCAGACTGCTGACATAGCACTGCCAGGGTGTACAGAGGCAGAACTTCCCCCTAAACTTCCTTCTGATCTCCCTTCAGCACTTCTAAAAAACCATACAACGGCCAGAAAACACCTCCAACACGCCAGCATGAACAATGCTTCAATATCTGTTCCCCACAGCCTGGAAGGATGGAGGGAATCCATCCCTAAAGTGCTAAACCACTTCTCACCATTCCCAAAGCACAGAGTTTCCCCAACCTCACAGCTTCCTCAGTAGCATCAAACAAAAAAGGGCAGTCCTTGTCCTGGTCTGTCTGAGTAAAAGGATTTGTGGAATTTAAAGGTGTTTTCTGAAATGAGTCTCCACCGGTAACTGCACTTTGTCTGGTGTGTCAGCTGTGTGCTCATCACCACAATAATTCATCAGCAAACACCAACAGCTTTGGGAAAGCTGACTCAGGAGGCTGAGACCTTATTTAGCCAAAAACACTTGCTCTGATTGATTTTTTTTTTTTCCCTAAAAACAATTTAACCTTCCTTTTCTGCATTCAGTGTGGCAGTTCTTGCACAAGTTAAGGTCTCCAGCAAAGCCACTCTGTGCTAAGAGGCATCAGTTCTGCCCAAAACTGCAAGATCCAAGCCCCATTTGCAGTGATATGAGCATAAATTGATGGGGTTACCATCATTATCAGAGATCAGACACAGGATTAGGATCATTATCAAATCAGCCTACCCATGCCATTTCCTCCACTTATCTTAAAATCCTTGAGTCTACCAGACGATGCTGACCTTTATATCAAAAAATGTCGAGCAGCCTATTTATTGTAAAGTTCCAAATTAGACGACCAAGAAGGAGAAAGCATTTCCAGCAGTGGCTCCCACCCCCATCAGCAGGATCCAGGAGCTCCAAAATGCAGGGAACAGGCTGCAGGCTCATCAGGATAGTCTGTTTGATTGAAGGAGATGTGCTGATCCATCGGGCAGCCAGTCAGGGGTGTTGTCCAATTCCTGCCCAGGACTGGGAGATCCATCCATCCATCCATCCACACCTGGAGCCAGCTGTGTTGGGCAGGAGTGGCGCGTGCAGTGCGGCTTTAAATTCCTGGCCTTTCCAATAACCATGGCCCATGGAATGAGGGGAGCTTGGGATTGAGCTGGCAATGGGAAGCCTCGGCAAAACCACCCCCTGTGGAAGACCAGGGCACAGGATTTGGAAACGGGCCACAGCCCTTCTCCTGCTCAGGGATCCTGTAAGAGAAACTACAGTGGGTGCAGGACTCCGGAGTGGGATGCAGATGTGTGTCCCACATCAAGGACAATCCTTTCCCAAAGCTTCCCATATCCATTGTGTGGGGCAGGCTAAAGCTCCTCTCCAACAGCAATATGAGAAAGCAAAAATGACTCTTCTGGAAAGAGAAAACCAGGATACAGAACCCATTACCATGACTGGAGCTCTGGTGGGTGAGCAGTAGGAACAACCCCACACGTGCTCCCAAGGCTTTGGGACGCCAGCACCCAGCCACCACAGCATCCAAGCAGGATTTTCCCATGACCACCTGTCCATCCTCAGAATCAATGTCCCATTTCCAGTGATCCTGAGGTCTTACACCTGACCCACAGTGCCACAGAGCTGGGGCCACTCAAGACCTTGCCACCCACACTCTGCAGCTTGGGCTGCTCCTGCTCCTGCTCCTTCCCAGCCTTTCCACCCGGTATTTCTGCTGGAGGGATCAGCCATTGAACTCGGCCCCAAAGTCCCGCCCTGCTCATGCAGAAGTCCCCCTGGAGTCCAGAGGAACATAAACCAAACCCATCTGCTCTCTGCTGTCACAGCCTAAGTGCATTAATGTCTTTTTATCTCCGTGGGGGCTCCGCGGCTGCCCCCTCTTTCCATGCAATTGGTGTTAATAAAATCTCTCTCTGCAGAAGTGACAAGGGAAGGATCCACTTCACTTGGCAGATTTTATCTGCATTGAAATTGAAGTGCAAGCCTTGTGTTCCATAAACCCCTCTGTTGATAGCTCTCATCTGCGACCCTCCTCCGAGACCAGCTTCGGGCTGATTATTCCCGAAGAAAACATCTCTATAAGGCAGCCCTCAGCTCTGGCTTGCAATCAACAAGTCAGCTCTGAAACACTTCTTTCAGCCAGCTTAGGTAATTTTCACTGCAAAATTAAAAGGAAAAATTGTCCAGAGACAAAACATTACACAGAGCACATGGGAAATAAGATCCGGAATGGATTTGGAGTTGTGGCCAAAAACTGGTTAGTTTGGATTGAGGTGGGAGTCCTTGGAGCTGTGAGGCAGCAGCTGAAGGGAGACCTGAGGAAATTAAAGCAGCTGTTACAGCCTCCTGTCCTCTTCAGCACATGTGGGCGAGGGAGGACAGGAGCTCTGAGCTCTAGCTGAACCCAGGTGTCCAAGCTCCATGGGAAGTACTAAGAAAATAGGTGGGAAAGAAGAGAAGAACCAGCTGAGCAAGGAACACACCTGAGTGGAAAGCCAGCAAAGCTTTGTGCCTACCTCCAAAAGCAGGAAGTGGGAGGAGTGACTCCAATCTTAAAGATCCTGAGGTGTGCAGAAAGCCAACAGGAAAAGGGATGCTGAGGAGAGCCATGCAGCAGCAGCCTCTCAGGAGCCATGGAAATCAGTCTGTATTCCCTCCCATCCCCACAGATATGGATCAAACCTGTGCATGTGTGTCCACTGGAGTGCTGGGGGTACTGCTGTACCCCACATGCCACCTTAGTTAAGCCTGGATGACCAAGTGAAGCCCTTAAGCCACTTGGACATTCTCCTGGAGGTATTTCACCAGAGCCTTGAGGGTCCAAAGACCCTAAGAAAAGGTCTAAAGACCTAACGAAAGACATGCTCCCACTGGCTTCTCCCATCTCCCAGCATCTTCCTTTTCCTATCTACAGAAGATAGGAAAATTCCCCATGCTCAGATTTTCCTCTGTGCTCTTGAAATCCCAGATTCATCTGGTGTGTCTTTGGTTTCACATGGCCTCTCCCCCATAAATCACTCATTCTGTTCTAGATTGATATTAACCATTTTGCCAGAAGCTCCTTATCTGCTCAAGCTGCTGCTGAGCCCAACTGGATCTGTCCACACTAAATGGAGAAAAATTATGAATGTGCTTCATCAGTCAAGGAAGAGAAAGTGATAGCAGTGAGGAGAGACAGTAAATAAGGAAAGCATCCACCGAGTATTTCCAAAGTAAATCAAGTTACAGGAACAATTAGAGGAAATAGAGATTTTGTCTGCAATTACAGTCCTGTTGCTTCTCCCATCCACACAGACAGTTATGCAGCATCAAAATGAAGAACTGACTTGCATTTTTAAAGTTTCAGATTTTTTTTTTTCTCCAGCTGGGAGAACAGGTTTGAATCTCTCTCTCTCTCCTCCCCCATTTAGCCACCTCTAATGAACTCAGCTCTAACTTGAATATTCAGTTCAAAATCAGGGCAGAGCTGGGGGTACTGGTGAAACCCAGCTAAACTCCCCCCACGCAAAGTTTCAGCAAAGCTTCTGCAGGAGGTTTTGGCCAGAGAGCAAATAAATGCAGCCCTAAAGCCCCTTGTGCTTGAGCTAATTCCTCCACAACTGGAGGAATTAATTAACAATTTTCCTGGGGCATTCTTCGTAAGTCTGGGTTTTAGCAGGTGAACCCCACTCTGCCCAGTTTGTGTTCAAGCAATGACAATAATGATTTCTTGATATTGAAAAAGGATAAAACCTTAACTGGCCCCATCTACTTCGTCATGGAAGGCAAATGATTATAGACTGGGATCTAGAAGGCGGTAATCCACAGAAGTTTTACAATTAATCTAATAAATAATCTTCAGTTAATTTATTACTGTCTCTTAAGAGGTAAAAAGGAAAGGTGTGACTACTGAGGATGGAGACACAGCCCAGCAGCTCTGCCAACCACAGGGTGACAGCTCGACCTTGGGAGTGTGACTGCTTCCCAGTAATTCTGCTTCCAAATCCTGCTGGGAGCGTGGGGGGAAGGAGCAGCCCCCCTCGGAGATAAGAAGTGACAATAAGTGCCCAAGAGTCCTGATGTGCTGGGACACGTGGGGACAGGAGCCAGGACAGAAGGACACGTCTCCCTGCGAGGCGCTGGAGCGGAGCAGCCCAGCGGGGTCCTGCCTTCGGCCAGGACAATGCCCTTGGAATGCTCTCCTGCCCGTTAAAATCTTGTCTGCTTCGAGCTGCCTGCAACCCTTTCCATCCTGGCCAAAGTCAAACCCTGGGCAGAGCCACACAAAGTGCAATAAACATCAATTTTGCCCTCAGTGTGGAAGTTTGTCCAGGGTTCATTGGACCTTTTCATCACTGGGTATGGATTTTTCCACGTTGCAGATGTGAGATGGAGACTCCTCACCTAGTCCAGCTTGCAGGAAGGGTCTGACTCCCCACAAGACCCCTGTCCTTGCTCTCAGGGCAGGATTTGAAGGAGCAGGAATAAACTGATCTTCTTTCACTGCAGCCAGAATGAAAGCAATGACTGCACGAGGTGGCACAGCCTGGAGAGGATCCCAAACCCTGGTCCAGGTAAGACTTCCCTTCCTCAGCACCACAGCCTGGGCTCCCACCCTGCCCTTTCCGACCTGGATACATCCTCCAGTCTCCTGTGCCTTGGTGGAAGTCCCAGTGGGATAACAGAGGGTCTCACATCACTGCCTCATTATCCTAATCATCCCAACCACCTCATTAGACACCTCATGGCTACTCCAACATGAGCCTGCTTGAGCACGGGGGTGAGGTTGCCTTTCCCACCATCACACCCATCTCTTGAGAGCAGGAGAGGGACAATCCTTCTGGATATGCAGAGAGCCTTGAGAAGGCAGAAAGAGTGGAAAAGTGGCTAAAAATCAGGGATACTGCAGTAAATAATGCAGGATTGGACTCACATGGCAGTGCCAGCCTCTTCCCTATCAGCTTTTATGTCTTTCCTTCTCAAAAGTCAGACAAAAAGTCAGGAACTCTTAAAATTTGTAAAACACAGAGTAAAAACCAAACAAACAAAAATCAAACAAAAAATAAAACAAACAAACAAACAAATCCAGTAGAGAAGAAACTTGATCCAAGGATTATGATGCTCCAATCCAAACCAGGCAAATTTCAGTTCCTCAGAAAGTCCCACACAGCAACTGGGGCTTCTAATTTGAAAAGAATATTTTAAACAGCCCAATTTTGCTGCCTTTTTATTTTTTATATTTTTTTTTTAATTTAATCAAATGAGAAAATAAATTTTTAAAAATCCTCCCTGGAAAAAGCAGGTTTTCAGGGGAAAACAGCTGAAATGAAAAATTCTTTTGCAGGCTTTCTCTGAAGAGGAAGAGGCATTTTTCACTGAAATGGGTGAAATTGGTTCTCTTTCCTGATGAAAGGGAATGGTGCTTCTGGACAAATCCCTGCAAGGAGGACAGTCCATGCCAGGGTACAGAGCATCCCCAGGCTTTTCCCTAAAACCAGCCCTGGCAGAAACCCTCCAGTGCTGCATTGGCTCCTAACTGCAGGTTTCATTTAAAGCAAAGAATTCAACTCAAAACAAAGCTCTTCAATTTGGATTTTTCCCAGTGGTTTTGTTGTGGTTTTGAAAGTGAAGCTAAAATCAACAATTACAGAAATTGTTATGCCTGTGTAAGGAGCACAGCAGTGGAAAATTCCCATCCTGCTCTGGCCTCAAACTCAGAGCAGATCCTGCTCACAGGACTGGCTTTGAAGAGCCAAATGAATTTTCCTCTGAGTTACTAGGAAGCACTGCTGAAATATCCCCTCCTGGAATGAAACCTATCCTGATAACTTCCAGCAAAATCCCAGCCTTAAAAGGGATCATGATTTGCTCTCCCAGAAAAGGCAGTGGTGCCCTACCAGCGCAGAGCCTTGTCCCTGGAAGTGGTTAATTCCATATGCTTCAGAGGATAGAAGAGAAAAAAATAATTAAAAGCCCCTTAATGCATCTGGCCAATTAAATAAAGCTGTAAATGGCAAGGAAATAATTCCTTGCTGACCCCTGCAGCAATCAGCTGCTGACCTGCAGCATGAGAATTGATTAGCCCTATCTTAGCATGGCTTGTATAACTACAAATGTTATTATTGGCCATAAAATCATCCAGCCCTTTATGCAGCCCATTGGTGGCATTTGGCTCCCTGACCCCCCCAGCCATGAATTTTGCCTGCTGGAAGGAACAGCCCTGGGCTGGGAAAAGCCTTTCTGTGCGTCCCTGTGGAACTGGGAGGTGGTTTTCAATAGTGGGCAGCACTGCCCCAGTTTGCCCCAGTCCAGCCCTCAGTAAATTTGGTGCAGTGAGGGGTTAAGTGCCCTGAATAAGCTCAGCCTTACAGCTCTGAGCTGCTGCTTGTGCTCTTCACCACAGCCTGGCCTTGGGGGCAGGGAGAGCCCAGGCTTCCCTCACCCCCTCTCACTCTCTCCCTTAATAACACAGCTGTCAGCACCGGGCTGAGTGAAATCCTGCCCTTTTCCTGAAAGCTGGGCCGGTATCTGCCCTTGTCTTCCTCCCTAAGCAAATCCCATTTTCCTGGCACAAGCGCTCACTCAGCACCTGCCCTGCAGCAGAGCCCCCCGGCCAAAAGCTGCTTCCAAACACATTTGGAGCAGATCAACAAGGAATCACTGGTTCTCTCACACCTCAGAGCCATCTCTCCATATGTCAGCCCTCTTTCCTCTTCCTCCCTCGGCCTTTTGTGCCAGGCTGGATGCACAGGAAACCACATTTGATCCCCAGGAGCTCTGGGAAGCAAACTGGCAGGTGACATTAGGAATAGGGAACAACTTCTCTCTGGGCAGAGCTGGAGATGTGTGACCTGGAGACCTGAGCTAGTGCTGACAGAACTGATGTGGCTGCATGTACATTGCAAAAATCTGGACAGATCCGATGACTTTGGCACCTAAAAGGTGTGGAGGGTATCTCAGTAGAGATATGAGAGTTGGAGCCCAAAATCTGAAATCTGTAGTGAGTTTTTATCCAGTTCAACCTCTCAAGACCATCAGGGAGTGGATATTTCCTATGTCCCAGACAAGCCTTGAAGACACAGGTGTCTGGAAAGGGTATGCTCTGTGGCAGGATACAGAATCCCATCATCATCATCATCATTATCATCATCATGATCATCATCTCAACAATTACTCAACAATTACCACAGCCCTGGAATAAGGAGAAGCAGGGAATGTTAGGAGTGCTACCAGAACTGGGGATGCTCTGAGAATGTAAATCCATTTGGACTGTGTTGAGAAGGGAGCACTCCAGGGCACCAGCAAAGCCCAGCCCAGTGCTGAAAACTTTCCAAAATGATACAAACGATCAATGCACAGGTTTGATGCCTCTGGGGACCAGGCCAAACTAAAGCAGCCCGTCCTGGTTTGGGCACAGCACCAGTGACCATCTTCAAATGAGGAATCAGAGATTTTGTGAAGGGATGCTGAGGCAGAGACTGGAGGAGTCGGGAATTGCAGCAGGTTTCCAGCCTTTCCTGGAGGGCTGGCTGTGGAGAGGAGCTCCATGCTGAGGAACATCCTCCTTGCCCCCCGTTCCCAGCCCCAGTGTCACACTGTCCCCTCCAGCCCTGCCCATGTGCCTCTCCAGAGTCTGGACACGGCTCTCCTGCTCGGGGGAGCACGTTTGCATTCACAGCCTCAAAACAAAGCATTTCTTTCCGAAGGGAAAAGAAGCTGACGGGGGAGAAGCAAAAGGAAAGGCAGGGGGGTAAGGAGTACAAAAGGAAAGGGGCAGCTGTGCCCCCCAGCCCCGCCTGAACCCCTCTCGCCTGGCAGCTCCTTCCCTTTGATGAGAGCCCCAATTAGCGAGGGGCTGGCTGCAGCCCCAGCAGCAGGGAGCTGGTCCCCACCGAGAGCCAGGGAGGGAGGGAGGGAAGCTTTCACTCACCTGCATGGCTGGCAAAAGCCTGAGGTGCTGAAACCTCTTAGAAAGGCTCCTGGGTTCGTATTTAATGTGTTCACATGACCAGAGCTGAGAAAAGTGGGTGTGAATATCAGTGTGAATATGCAGCACCCCACCCCAGAAGGCTCCTGCTGCAGCCCTTCCCTCTCAGCCCGTGTTGCTCAGGTCCTGCACAGAGACGGCAGGATTCACACAAGCCACATGATTGCGCCAAGGATCTCCCTACAACATCCAGACAAGCCAAAAATACCCTCCAGAGCCTCACTTGTGCCCTTCACCTAAAGGAAGGGAAGGAGGAACAGAAGGTCCTGACAGGCATCCAGGTTGGCTATCAAAAGCCTGGAATAAAAAATAAGCTGTATTTTGTTGGCTGCATCTCTCCTGCCCGGTACCAAATGTCCCCAGTGTTTGGGCAGGGGCACTTCCCACTGTGGCTCCACAACCGGGGTGGCAGGTGCCAGGGACGGAGAAGGTAAAAGGAAAGGGAATAAAGACAGCAAAGGAATGGCAGTGAAGGGAGAGGAAGGAGAATAAAGAGGTGAGTGGGCACAAGAGCACAAGGTAGGGGGGGGCTGAGTGAATCCATCAGAGGAAAAACTCAGCAGCTGCTCCTGCCTTCACCCCGAGCTTTGCCAGAGATTTGGCTAAGTCCAACAACAAATACCCACTGTACCAGAGAGTTTATCCACATTTAAACAAGCAGGAGGGAAGCAAGGCCTGAAGGGAGGAGCAAATGGCATCCCTGAGGACTGAGCAGGGCATTCCAGATCCTGGATGCTGGTGCTGGCTGCACATCCCATTGCTAACCCCATCATGGGGAGCACCAGACCAAGGCTCTCCCCTCTCCAAGTCTGGAGGTCAGGACTAGGATGGTGCAGTATCTGATGAAATGTTTTTAATCACATCCACAAGGGCTCTGTTTTCTCACTGCAGTGAGCAAAGGAACCCTCCACACTCTCCTGGGGCAGGGCAGAGCTGTGCAGAGAGAGGAGAATGTGGGGAAGACTGAGGGGACAAGAAATGGGAAAAGAGGGGCAGAGTAGGACAAACACAGATGTTCGTGGCTCTAGAGGTGGCCCTAAGGACTAATTTTTTTTTTACCACATTTTTTTACCACAAATGGCTGCACTCAGGAGAGCTTTAATGTGTTGGCCGCTTTGGGGTGAAAAGGAGCAGAGCACATGGAATCCCAGAATGGCTTGGGCTGGAAGGGACCTACACTCATCCCATTCCAGTCCCTGCCATGGGCAGGGACACATCCCACTACCCCAGGCTGCTCCAAACCCTGTCCAAACTGGGACAATTCCAGGGATCCAGGGGCATCCACAGCTTCTCTGGGCTCCCTGTGCCAGGGCCTGCCCACCCTCACAGGGAACAATTCCTTCCCAATATCCCATCTAAACCTACTCTCTGGAAGCCATTCCCCCTTGTCCTGTCATTCTAGACCCTTGTCCAAAGTCCCTCTCCAGCTCTCTTGGAATCCCTTTAGACTGGAATGGTCTCTGTTTTCCTTGGAGCCTTCTCTTCCCCAGGCTGAGCACCCCCAGCTCTCCCAGCCTGTCAGTGCCCAGAATGCACAAGAAATGCCTTTACCTGCCTAAAAGAGACCCTTGGAAGAGCAGTACACGTAGGAAAGCAGAAGATTCAGTAAGGAGGTGGTGCTGAAAACCCCCTGAACAAGTCAAGGCAATGAATGAGATACTGCAGAGTTAAACATCATAAACAACCTTAACTCTACCTTCCCTTTCCAGGAAAAAATCAAACCTCAAGACAAGCCTACAAGCACAGCGAGATGTTTGCAGGAAGATGCAGGTTTTCAAAAGTGGCATACGGATAACAGTACCTTGAATAGAAAATATTGAATTCCCCTTATTAAACCTCTGCCTGCAAAATCCATTGTGCAAAACACGAGGTCAGCTCTTCTTGTTCTGCCCCCCCTCAGCTTAAATGCATCATCCACACCAAGGCAAGGCTCCAGGATTGAGATTTCAAATAAATTGAAGTGTTTATGGAGTTTCCCAGCCAATCAGTTTTCAGGATTCAGAATTACAAATCAAGTAAGGAATATTTCCCAGAGACCCATTAAAATCCTTTATTAGAGCCCTTCAAAATATGCACCTTAGAAAAAGAAAAAGGAAAAAAGAGAAAAAAAGTTAAAAAGGGAAGGGAAGGGAAAAGGGAAAAGGGAGAAGGATAAAATACTGTTGCTGCATAAATAGGTAGAAGTGAAATGGATTAATTTCATTTACAGTAATTATTTAAAGTTCTTGTCATGTTCCTGTGTCTCTTCATCCTCCCTGATGCCATGAGAGCATCACTAGCACATGTCACACATGGTACCTTCCCTTACCACCTCTCCCTCACACAGAGGAGGACAATTGTGCTCTGCAGTGTTTACTTTCAGTGTGATTTTGATTTGGAGGGGTTATTCTTCCACTTTCTACTCTTCTAATCTGACACTTGACTCAAAAGAGGGGCAAGGTATCCCACTCCTGCTGGAGGAAAAGCCAAAATGTAGCGCTCTTGTGCTGAACATGGAATTTTTTGCATTATGCCACCTTGAGTCATTTTCTTCTTGTCCTTTCAGTAAATACCCTGAAGGAATAAAAACACCCGAGGCTGAACAAAAGGGCTCCAAACTAACACATAACAACCTGCTTTTTAAGAGAGTTGTGTGAGCCCTTGAAAAAATCCAATAGTCTCTTGACTTAATGCTGGAATCCACTAGAGCAGGTTTTTATCTACTTGTGCACGTTCCCGTCAGGAAGGTGAAAACACAAGCACAGGCACGGGGAAGCACTCACAGGCATCCTGGATGGAATTGTCAATTCTGTCCCAGTGCCCCTTGAACAGCACACAAGGCACAGCCCAGCTCTCACTGCTGGC
The DNA here is from genome assembly GCF_001522545.3 of Parus major. NCBI lineage: Eukaryota > Metazoa > Chordata > Aves > Passeriformes > Paridae > Parus > Parus major. Next base: position 5,207,211 of record NC_031778.1, read on the forward strand.
CCAGATCTGCTCAGACCATGTCAGGACAGGTTTTATGTTGGGCTGACTCCTCTTTCTCAGCCAATATAAACTGTTCTAGGGGATCTGGATAATTCAGCAGAGGAGGGACAACCTTCCAGCAGCTGATCTGAAGCCAGTGCTCGTGACAGGATTAACCACAGATTCCCAGGTCATGAAACCACAGCTCCCAAAACCAAATCCTCCTGAGCCTTTACCTTTGCACTTTGTTTGACTTCCAAGAGGTAAAGAAAATAAATGGCACATCATGAAATGATTAAGGCTGGAAAAGCCCTACAAGACTGTCAAGTCCAACCTGTGCCTGATCCCCACCTTGTCACCAGCCCACAGCACTGAGTGCTATGTCCAGGCATTCCTTGGACACCTCCAGGGATGGGGGCTCCAAACCTCCCTGGGCAGCCCCTGCCAAAGCCTGTCCACCCTTACAGTGAAGAAATTCCTCCTGATGTCCAACCTGAGCCTCCCCTGGCACAGATTGAGACCATTTCCCCTCCTCCTGTCCCTGTTCCCTGGGAGCAGAGCCCAACCACCCCCAGCTGTCCCCTCCTGTCAGGGAGCTGTGCAAAGCCAGAAGGTTCCCCCTGAGCCTCCTTTTCTCCAAGCTGAGCTCCCCCAGCTCCCTCAGCCTCTCCTGGTGCTCCAGACCCTTCCCCAGCTCTGTTCCCTTCCCTGGACGCACTCCAGCTCCTCAATGTCCTTCTTGTGAGGGCCAGAACTGGACACAGCTCTGCCCATGTGACCTCCTCGGCCCAACTGAACTAAATTATCTGTGTAAACATTGGATGCACAGAGCAGCTTCAGGAGATTCCCCAGAGCAGACCCAGCTTGGGCTCTCAGCTCTCCTATCTCAAGGCCCACCAAGGATACACCAGGTGATTCTGGGCACAGCTGAACTAACAGAGCAGCACCTGGCACCACATCCAGACGTTCTGGTGATGCTGCCATGGACAAGCACACTGCACATTATCATTTCAACTCATTGCTTCTAAGCAGGAAGCATTTTTAATTTCCTCCAGCATTAGGGATAATGTTAGCTGCTACAAATGAAATGAAAGACACCTCCCAAAATGCATTTTCAAATGCACACTAAATAGTAAACACCATTTGAGTCAGACGCAGCCAGGATTGTAATTGGGAGCTGCAGAGAGTGCTCTTTCAGGATTCATAATAACTGGCATTTTGCTGAAAAGGTTCATGTAATAAAAACGTTCACAAGTAAGGGCCAGCTCCTCCAACACATGCAGCTCATTCAAGCAACACAAAGTACCCCAAAACTCTCCAGGTGAGCAGTGTGGATGTGTCCCTGCATGGCTCCAGCAGTGCAAAGCAGGAGGAATACAGGAGGAAAGGTTCCTGGAAGGACAGCAAGGACTTTATAAGGTCTGGAATGGCTTTTCTATGAAAAGCAAGCCAATGGGTTGGGGTGCTGCAGCCTAGAAAAGAGGCAGGTGAGGGGAATTCAAAAATCTTGAGTCACTGGAGGAGTGGGAGAGGATCACAGAATCCCAGGATCACTGAGGCTGGAAAACACCTCCAAGACCATTGAGTCCAAGCTGTGATGGATCCCCACCTTGTCACCCAGCCCAGAACTGTGGGTGCCATGTCCAGGAGTTCCTTGGACACCTCCAGGGATGGAAACTCCAAACCTCCCTGGGCAGCCCCCTCCAGTGTTTAACAACCTTTTCCATGAAGAAATTCCTCCTGGTGTCCAACCTGGCACCGCTCAAGGCCATTTCCTCTTTTCCTGTCACTGCCTGGGAGCAGAGCCTGACCTCACCTTGCCACAACCTCCCTTCAGGTACACAATTGCTCCTTAACCACCTTGCCCAGCCCCAGAACAAGGAGCATTAGAGGGAAGCAACCAAAGAGAACCATGGCAAATCAGGGAAGATGGTTATGAGGAAAGGGGGTTGGAAAGTTTACATGTGGCTCAAGGCAGGGCTGTGCAAGTACTTGGAAGTGAAATCCAGCAAGGATTATTAGACAGATGAGTCTTCCCTGACACAGAAAATATCCTAAGCTGAAAATAATTAGGGCCCAAGGGAGTATTCAAGGAAAGTATCAGAACTGTTTGCCTCTCCCTCCTGTTCTCCAGGAGAGCAATTATGGTCAGTGGGTCTGTGCAGAGGATGGAGTTTTCTCACTGCAGTGAGCAAAGGAACCCTCCACGCTCTCCTGGGGCAGGGCAGAGCTGTGCAGAGAGAGGAGAATGCAGGGAAAACTGAGGGGACAAGAAATGGGAAAAGAGGGGCAGAGCAGGACAAACACAGATGTGCGTGGCTCTAGAGGTGGCCCTGAGGACTAATTCTGGTCTTACTGACTGCAAGGGAGAGGGAGGAGAGGCTGAGCTGCTGTAATGGGGCTGTTGCAGCTGTGATGGTTTTAGGAGAAGAGGAAAGGAAAATTTACAGGGAAAAGCAGCATCTCCAAGAAAAGCAGGTGCTCAGGTGGGGAGAGCAGTCAGCACTCGGGAAATGCAACCACTGGATCAAACCTGCAGTGGTGCATCCCAAAACTCACCTATTTCCCTTCCAGCCAACCACAGCACCCTGAAGGCAATGAAAGGCACTCCTCCCCCTCCCTGGGGCGGCTCCCTGAGCTCACTAAGACAGATGAGCCCCAAATAAGGATCAATAACCAGGCTGTGAATAAGGCAAGATGGACGAGGGATGGAATGGGCACTGAAAAGGGCAAGTTCCAGGCAGGATTAATGATGGAGAGGGAGTTGCACTGGAGCAGGAGAAGTCACACTGCTCAGCTCTTTGTGCCTCCAGGAGGGGAAGGGTTTGGAAGGACTGATGTGTCCCAAGGAATCCAGATGCCAGTGAAAACTCACTGGCACCTCCATAGTGCTTCTGTCTCGGTGTTATGGGGTTTGGATGGCAGCACAGGCAGATCCAGGAACAATGGAAGGAAATGGAAAGCCAGAGGAAAGTCTCACAAAGGCACAAGGTTTTGCTGGTAACAGCTCAAGAAGGGATTGGGAAAAAAAACCAAATCTGCTCATCTCAAAGTGCCTCTCTACCTCTCTTAAAACATTCCACTCTTATTTCCTTCTGTTCCCATCTTCCAGGCCACAGCCCCGTGCCCAGCCAGACTGCTGTCACAGTCAAAGCCATTCCTTCAGTCTCGTGTCTCCATCAGGATGTGGGGGGAGGCAATAAACACCCCTGCTCCAGGGGCAGCAGCTGCACAGCTTGCTCCAGGCACAGGGTGCTCAGAGGAATGCTACCTCGGAGGAAATCATTAAAGGAATCTGGCTAATTTTGTAATTCGCACCTGGACTGCAAATGTTAAAGAGCCTGCAATAATCTCTAATGAAATATCACATTGTTTAAAGAGTTCCCAGTGAAATTCGCCCTTAATTGATTTTTGATCTGTGAAAAAACACCGTGGTGAGAGAGAGAGAGAAGATATCAGTCAGACTCCTGTTTTATCCCTCCTGCAAGTGTTTTCCTGCCTTTGTTTCCTTTGTCCCCAAGGAATCAACACTACACCGAAGAAAGCAGCCTGGAAGACACTACAAAACTAATAAATAACACTCAAGTGGGAATCCTAAACAGCACATCCTCTTAAATCATCCTGAAAAAGGTGAAGCAGTCTCCTAGGACAGCTCAAAAATCACAGAATGTGGATTCGAGGGAAGAACCATCCTGGAAAAACCCCGTGGGTTGGATCTTCTCCAACCCTCAGGAACTTCCCCTACAGGACCAAGTGATCCCTTGTGCAGTGACACATCTCATCTTGCCCTCAGGATACCACAGGGGATCTTAATCCAGACATGAATGACACAGAGCAATGGCCAAAAGTATTGACAGCAAAAACCTGGCAGAAAATTCCTGACAGCGGCAGCGTCCGGCTCAGGACGTGCCAGGGCAGCTGCTGGAGCCAGGGAAGCAGGTCAGGATTAACTCACAAGATAATGCACTGCAAAGCTCTTCCAAAACCCAGCAGCAAACTTTCATCAAACAAATGAGCAAACAGTAAAATATAGCTGGGAGAGATGAGAGGAAATGCATCTCTAAACATCACCGGAGACCCAAACAAACTGCTGAACCAGGCGGCTGGAAAACACCGGGCATCAATAAGGCTTTAACTAACATTTACAGCTGCCACAGAGCCTGCTGCAAATAACCAAAGCTAAAAGGAGAAAGGGGAAAAAAAATGAAAGAAAGGAAGTGCAAAGGTTTTCTTAAGAGCTGCTGGAAGAAACCACATCCCAGGCTGGCCAACTAAACCAGCAGGGGAGCACCTTCCATGGCAAACAAATTGTGATGGGATTGATGGCAGGGTGAAATCTGAGAAGCTGCCAAAGGAAAGGGAAATCCCTGGACATGCTGAACATCTTCAATAATAAAGCCTTTGATAAAATAAAGAGACTATTAATCAAGGAATTAAGGGGAGAAGAATCCTCACAACTGCCATGTTCAGGTCGGTGCTGCTCAGTAACAGGTTCACATGGCTAAACCTGGGATAACTATGGATAACCTGGGACAGCAGGGGATGCCTTTCCCTCAATTACACAGCACTAATATCAGGTTTATAATATGGCCTGGCACAGGGTGCCCAGAGCAGCTGTGGTTGTCCCTGGATCCCTGGAAATCTCCAAGGCCAGGTTGGGCAGGGCTTGGAGCAGCCTGGGCTAGTGGGAGGTGTCTCTGCCCATGGCAGGGGGTGGAACAGGATGGGCTTTCAGGTTCCTTCCAACCCAAACCACTGCATGATTTTATGATTCTGTGGTTCTCATGGGAATGATCAGATCAGTTTTGCTTATTGTAAAGCATGTGTTGGTTTATACCCCCAGCGAGGGAGGTGCTTGTCAGCTCCTGCTGGAGAACTTTCCTTATCACTCCGTCCATGCCTCTGTGAGATCCAGTGAAATTTCCACCTCAGCTGAAATGGAGGAATCAGCCAGATGGGGTTCCAATGGAGTGGTTCCTCTGTGACCATGGGTTTTATCCTTCAGCAGGACTCAGCTGGGACCAGTCTCTGCAGGAATGTCCAGGGAGAAGCACCAATGGAAGCTCTGTGTGCAGTTGTCCATCCTGAGAGCTTTTCTTTCCTGTACCAATCCAAGGATCTTCCTTCAGCATCTCTCCCTCAGCTGCCTTGTCTAGACTATCACGCTGAGCATCTGGGGCATTTCATAATCTCCTTAAGAATTGTGACCTTTAGTTCTGTGTTACAGTGACCTGAAAGTTTGTCCAAGAAAAACATGAGCTTCATTTTTAAAATACACAAATTCCCTAAGCTTGACTGTTCCCAGACAGGTCCAAACCATGCCACATTTTCTCACATCTGCAAAGAGCTGCTGTATGTGAAGTGTATTTCTTGGCAAAGAACCAGCTCCATACAATAGATATCAGCCCTGGAAGGTGACAGGTGCCAGGACAGGCCATCCAGGAAGCCTTCAGCTGTTTCCTCTGGAACTGGGCACATCTGCAGGTCTTCCAAGCATCCTTTATGTCTAGTGCCTGCCATGCCCCACAGCACAGAAGCTGATGCAAGGGACACACAATGAGCCAGTGTCACCAAGGTGCATCAAGGTGGCAGTGCCCAGTGGCCAGGGCACACCTTGGAGCCACTCCTGTATCCCAAGCCCCTGTTCCAGCCACTCTCCCTGGAGGCTGAGGCCCTTGGTTTGTTGTTTAAGGCACAATTTAGTGCACTCCTTACCTGCTTCCTTTGTATCTAATGATCCACGCTCTCAATTTGATTTGTCTGCCTTGGAAGTCTGCTCCTCACTAATTCCCATTCATCCATCTAGTTTTCCTTGTTCCCTGCAAACTGTCATTTTTCTGACTGCAACGTATTCAACTCCATCATCCCAGGCATTTTATTTGTGTGGTTCTGCTCTAACAGCGAGCGTGGCTGTTTCAAATTATGCCTTGCTTTCAGTTTTGCTTGAGTGTAAAAATGTCGTGTAAAAATGAACTACCCTCTGATGAAGGCTTTCAGCCTTCCCATTTGAGGAACAGCAGGCAGCTTTTTGATTCTGGGAGCAACGGGAGAAGGAGCAATCCAGCTTTTGTTTTACAGATTGCTACAATAGATAGCTTCCCTGTAGGAAGTGCAGCACTATATTATGCTTATGTAAAGGGTAATGACGGGGAACTTGGAGAACTCTCCTCTTTGGAAGTGCCTGACGAGCGGGAACAGCAGGTGTGGAGGAAGAAGAAAGCTCCAATGCCTTTCTGTCCTGACTTTCTCTTCTTTTATGTTTGGAGTCTGAACTCGGTGTCAGAAGCAAGTCAGCTCCTGCAGGTACATGAAAGTGGAAAGGGGCGAACATGGCGAGGAAGAAACCCAAAGAAACAGCGGTAGGGCTGAGCCCCAAAGCCTGGCCCTGAGCAGCAGCAATGAAAGGGGCTGTGCTCAGCAATAAGAGGCTCTTTAGCTCACCCTGGGGAAACTGGGAAATTACCCAAGGGGCTGGAAAAGGGACGGAACAAAGCGCTGCAAACGCTGCCGGGGAAAGCCTGCGTCGAGTTCCAAGAGCAGCACAGCACAGCACACCAGCAGCAGGCTGAGGAAAAACCACTGGTACCCTCCACAAAGACATTTCTGACCCTCAGGAACATCAAATACTAAAGATGCCCAGCTCTGTCCCTGCAGACCCGAGGCAAAATGCTCCTTCCCTCTGCTCAACAGCATGATGAGCCACCACAGGGAGCAAAGCTCTAAGGGGGGAGCCTTTGCTTTGGGTATCTTCCAGGCACAGAAGACACCAAAGCCCCAGGAAATGCCACCAAGATGCAGGATCTGCTCAAGTCTGAGCTGAGCAAAGCTGGCTCAGGCAGCAGCTCAGGGATAGCAAAGACATGAGCTGGCACAGAGGGAGAAGCAGAGTGAGGACACTGCTCCAAGCCAGGCCAGGAGCAGCTCTCTGGGATGAAGCAGAAAATACAGCTTGCCTGGTTTGCCTCTGGTTGGGAAAGTCTCCCTCCTCTAGTGCAGAGCCTTCAGGCTGAGTCAGAGTTTTCACGCTGGCTTTTCCAATTTTGGGGATCACATCCATTACCTACCCTGGTGTGTGTCCAGCTCCATGATGTCCAACTCCCTGAGTGGCCTTTGGGAACAACAGGAAAAAAGCACAATTAAGTAAAAAGCAGCAGGAAATTCCTTGAATAGAGACTTGTATGAAAGAACTGAGGAAGGAGAAAACCCCTGTGTATTCCCCTAAACTCTGTAAGAATTGCTAAAAGCAACTGAACAAAGGAACAAGAAGCTGCTGGGACAACACAGTAACGCACATTTACTGAGAACATGGATCAGAGCAGCCCAAGGATGTGATTTGCATCCCTTTCCAGGCTGAATTTTAGGAAACCAGCAGCTCCCAAACAAGCAAGCAGAGGCATGGTGACACATAGCAGCCATGATCGTGCTGGACAACAAAGACCTCCCTGATACACTGAGAGGAAGGAAACAAAGATGCAGCAAAATACAGACAAATTAGAAGGACTCCACCAGTCACAACAGCACGAGGACAATGGGAGTTGTAAGCTGTATGCCAAGGGAAAGCACAGACTGAAATACAAGTGGTACAGTCAGCACGGGAGATGCTACACGAGCCTAAAATACAACTTCATTCATGGAGCCGTGGTGCAAAAGCTGTAGGAGATGAATATAGAGCTGATACAAGGAATTGAAAGAGGGAGTGACCTGCATGATCCCCACATTATCTCTGCCAGAGAAAACCTCAAATGGTGTTTAAGGAGTGGGATGTCTCTCAAGCACACTGCAGCCAGCACTGGGTGAGAAGAGAGCAGTACAGCAATATGTGACAGTAGCAAATATATACTGGGAATGCACTGCAGGAAAAGGAAACCATTCTGAGAGCAACAGACATCTCTGATCCAGAAATCTGCCCATCACAGGATGAGGTGTAAGGCAGGGGAGTGCAGCAATAAAATAAAACATTTGCTAGCACCGAGGGAATTCACCCCAGTCAGAGAACATACATCCGAGCCCAGGGGACCAAGGAGACCCTAATTCCCTTGAGAAGAAGAAAAGCAAGCAGCAAACTCCAGCTCTGGCAGCAGGACACACACAGAACACACTCTGGAGGCAGGGAAGTAGCAGCCTTACCGTGATCTCGATGTTGGCAGGCAGTGGTGATGGGATGGGAATGCTCCTTGGGATCCAGGCTGCAGAGCCACCAGCAGTCCCACAAACAATGCCCCAGGCAGGGAGGATCCCTTGGAGCCTGTTAGGCTGTGGTTTAAGGTCTGGGATACAAGAATTAAGTCCTCTCTGGCTGCTCCAAACAGCCACGGGGGGAGCGGTAACTCCAAGATGAAGCAGATAAAGGATCACACGCAAGTGATTTCCCATCTTCAGCTTCCAACCCCGTCCCACGGAGCGAGAGCAGCACAGCTGACAGCCACAGATCTGAGAGACACTCAGAGATTATTGGGACTTGGGAATGATCTAATAAAACCTTTTCCTAGTCCTGCTGTGCCCCAAGACAAACACACATTACAGCTGCATTAAGACAACACAGCTGCTCTGTAAAACAAGCAGCTCTTTCCAAAATGCCACGACGTGGATGAAGGTAAAATCCAACCACACAATGGCAGAGAACAGGGGCCTAAGTCATCCCATGTGGAAAAGAAACAGCTATACCTGTGGTTACAGTAATCCCAGGAACAGGTCTGGCTTGCTGGGAGCCTGCTTACCAAAACAGACGCAATTTATGTTCAAAGTCAGGAAGGCTTCAGGAACAAAACCTCAAATCACTGCTGGGTGGGTTTTTTAAAGCCACAGCTTGCAGTCCAAAATATCTCCTGTGCCTCCCACTGAAGGGGAAAACTCAGAGCTTTGCCATGTGCTGCTGAAAGGAAGGCTGTCTCCAGGGATGCTTCTCTCCCAGAGCATTCTCCCAGCATCAGCTGGGAGTGCTGACCTTCCCCCCAAAATAAACACAGCAAACTGCCCAAAGACAGAAAAAGCATAAAAACAAGCAAAACACTTGGCCAACTGCAAAGCCAGGCTTGGAGAGCCTCCAGGAGCTCCAGGACCAAGCTCTCCTCTTCAGGAGCTCCCATCCATCATCCCAGTGCCAGTGCCAGGCTGCTCTCTCCTCTGCTGGGAAAGGCGCTGGCGGTGCCAGCTCAGCACAGGGGCCGTGACTCAAAGCAGCTCCCTGGATTAGGTCAGGGCATTCCTGGAGGAGCTGGAAAGCTGTAAATCCATGAGAGAGAGTGCAGGAGGGTGCTGACCTTCCTTGGGAATATTGCATTCCACCTGCAACATTCCCAAGAGTGTTTCCTACAGGTTAAGCTGGGCAGGAGTAGGGATGGCAGAGGTCTGGCAAGTGCCAAACACCTGGAAAAGTGCTTATCAGGAGGAAGAAGGAGACATAAATGAAGCACATCAGAAACCTTACAGCAAAGTAGGAAGGAGCCTGGCATGGAGAACAAATTCTCACTAACCTCTCAAGCCCAGCCTCTTAGGGAAGTATCCAGCAGGGCTGTGGGAGGCCCCCCAGGAAGCCCAGGGAAGCCAGGTGTCAGCGGGTCAATCCCAAAATTCCAGTTGTGTTCACTCCCCGTGATTTTGTACCTTTTACCTGGGTGGGGGGAACAGGGTCAGACAGCCGAGCACCAGCTACCACAGCAGCAAGAGCAGAACCAGGAATTCAGATAACTCTGAATTAGCTCCAGAAAAGCTGAAGGAGAAGAACAGGGAAGCAAGGCACTGTCAGGGGGAGAAACACCTGCTTGGGAAATGGAAGATGCCTTCATTCAGCATCTCCCATTCCTGTGTGATTCCAGAGGGATGTGCTGGGAACAAGAGATAAAGGGGTAATGGCCTTAAACTGAAGAGACTATTGTCTCTATAGATTTAGATTAGATAGAAAGGAGAAATCCTTCCCTGTGAAGGTGCTGGGGCCCTGGCACAGAGTGTCCAGAGAAGCTGTGGCTGCCCCATCCCTGGAAGTGTTCAAGGCCATCTTGGACAGGGCTTGGAGCAACCTGGGATAGTGGAAGGTGTCCCTGGAGGTGGAACTGGATGGGCTTTACAGTCCCTCCCAACCCAAATCATTCTGGGAATCCTAGATGAAGACAACGAAGAGTTGAATTGGAATAAGTAACCTACGAGACCCAGAATTACAGTCTGCCGGATCCCAGGAAAAGCTGCCCTTTTTCTTGGGACCAGCTAGCCACAGGAAGCGAGCTTAGGCTGAATACACACATCCCACTCCTGAAATACCCCCAAACTCTTGGTACATTCCCCTCCACGAGCTCAAGAAATGAGTAGAGGAAGCTGAACCATGGAAGGGGAGAGTTGAGCAGTGGGAAGGAGGAAGAACAGTCTCCCACGGAGGCTGACAGAGACTCTCACCCTCGTCACAGCCAACAGCTCTTGTGTGAGGAAATTTTCTGTCACTATGCCAAAGATGCTCCTGTCCCAAACCCCAGACTTCATGATGTGAAGCTTGTGCCAGCAGTGGGAAGCCCAGCTCCTTCCAGGGAGCAGCAGGAATCGGGGGATATCTCCACTCAGGGAGCTGTGGATGCAAGGAAGGTGAAGGAGCCCCATGACTGCTCCCCCAGCCCAGCACTCTGAATGAAGATGAGCTGCTTTTTTTCCACATAATCCAACATTTCAAAGCCTGGGTGTCCATCACTGGGGCTGGGACAGTGAGGGGGAGGATTGATCCCCTTTGCTGACAGCAGAGACACATGGAGTGAACAGGAGAGGGGCTGGAGTGGTTATTGATTTGCTACCCGACCTTGGCTAAGTCACTTAACCTCAGTTTCCTCATCTGGATATTGGGAATTATGGGACTTGCAGAGTGCCACAAATTCATCAGAGGGAACTACTTAAGAGCTCTTTATGACTTAATGGGATTTCCCACTTGAAAATTATTCCCATGGGACTGGGATATTCATAGCCTGACTTCTACTGAAAGTGCATTTCTTTTTTTTTTCTTTCTTTCCTTTTTTTTAAAATATTTTTTTCCCCCCTAAAACAGCTCAGCTCAGGAACACGCAGTCCAAGCATGTCCAGCTTCAATGCTTTTTACAAACACTTTTTGAATTGACTCTGGCCATGGAAAGAAGCCCCTCTCCTTGTCTGATTCATATGGATTCAAACATTCAGAGCTGCAGGCCCTGAGCCAGTGGGGAAAGATGCTCAGGTGGCTGCTTGGTGTGAAGTCTGCTCAAATTCACCTGCAGACTGCCACACAATGGCTCCCTGGAAGAAGTGAAAACCCAGAGGATTAAAAGCTAAAGGTAGCAACAATGTCACAGTTCCTACAGGAAGGTCAGCTCCAAGGCCCAGTTTCTCCTGTGGGAGACCACCATGGAATCATAGGATGGACTGGGTTGGAAGGGACCTGACAGCCCATCCATCTCCATCCACCTGCCATGGGCAGGGACACCTCCCACTGTCCCAGGTTGCTCCAAGCCATGTCCAGCTGGCCTTGGACACTTCCAGGGATGGGGCAGCCACAGCTTCTCTCTGAGGCCTGTGCCAGGGCCTCAGCACCCTCACAGGGAAGAGTTTAGTTCTAATATTTAATCCAAACCCACTCTCTGTCAGTTTGAAGCCATTCCCCCTTGCCCTGTCACTGCAGGCCATAGGAAATAGTCTCCATCTTTCTTGCACCTTCAGGTACAGGAAAGCCATCATTAGGTTAACCCAGAGCTTCTGTCCAGGCTGAACAATCCCAACTCTCCCAGCCTTTCCTCCCAGCAGAGCTGCTCCATCCCTCTGCTCATCCTGGTGCCCCCTCTGGACTCTCTCCAGCAGCTCCACGTCCTCCCTGTGCTGGGCCCCAGGGCTGGGGCAGCTCTGCAGGTGGGGTCTCACCTGAGCACAGGGGCACAGGGGCAGAATCCCAATCCCTTTCCTGCTGCCTACACTGCTTTCAGTCCATAGGAAGGTTTAAATCCTTGCTCCCCCCACTCCAAGCCACTGCCCAACACAAACCAGGCACTGATGATTCCTGGGAAAAAGCAGTGCTTCCAGTTTCAGAGCTGTTCAAAGCACCTTGAAGCAATGCAGGCCAAGGGTTGAGAAGCTGAACACAAACTTCTTCTCCATGGTGAATGCTTTCCTAGGGAAAGGGAGATAAAAATACCCAATGTTTGTGCCTCAGCACAACCAGTGCTTTATAAGCTCTCACAGACCCATACACAGCCACTTGAGGACTAAATTCAAAGATCTTTCCTGCGCTGACTCGCTCCTCCATGGGGAATTCAAACACTTACCAGACTGAGGAATATCTACTTCTGCCCTGTCACACTCCCTTGCTCCTTCCTCACCCTTCCCCTCATCACCCACACAGTCACTTGGTATTTATTCTGCTCTATTTTATTTGGATTTCCTCTAAGCAGACTCATTAATCTTCCCTGCAGATGCACAGCTCTGACAGCCGGGGTCTTGACACCTCCAGAGCCAGCGAAGGACATTCTCATACTCTTCTCTTCTTTTTCCCTGCTCCTTTCTCCTTTTAAAGAAACCCTTCATACCTCACCAGGCACAGGGTTTTTGATGAGAAGGTCATGTGAACTAGAGACAAGGGGGCTGTGGGGGAGGAGGGCAGGGGAAGAGGATGCAACTCCCACAAGGAACTCCCAAAGTCCCACCGAAAAGGTCAGGATGCTTTTGAGTCCTCTGCACTGCTCCCCGACACAAAAAAATATACTCAGCCCAGTGCAGAGATACTTGATAAAGAGTCTAATGAAGTGGAAAGAGTGTTGTAGGGGAAGAATAGTCCTCTCTCATCTCAACATCCCATGATGCTCCATCCAGTTGCTATGGAGACTTTAAAAGAGAAGGGGTTTTGTTGTCTTGAAGGGCCTTCTCCCTTCCCAGTAACCTTGACCTTTTCCAGGTTTGTGTGTTTGTGTGTGCATGTGTGTGTATTTGTAAAAAAGAGATAAGGAATTCCATTTCTTCTTATCTGGTCATGGCTCACTGGCTGGCACTGATGCATGTGGGGGGCCGTCAGCTTGGCTCAGCACAGAGATTTGGAGAGGATAAGAGCAGGAAAATACAGAGGGGAGCAGTTAATTAAGGCTGATACTGCAAAGGACATTGTTTGCTGGATAATGAATTCCATCCGCTCCAGAAACACAAGTGCAATTAAAGGTGTGAGAGATGAAGGGCAGGAGGGAGCAGTGGGTCACTGTCACTGTACAGAGTGGCCCCAGGGGCCCTCCAAAGCTGGGGTTTCACACAAGAAAACCACCACCAGAGATTATTTTTCATAAACAAGGCAGAGGAGCTGCTGCCTTGTTTCCCTCCCAAGTGAGGAAGGGCTCCCTTTGCTGTCAGTCCTTAGAGGGATGTGAGAGTGACTCAAGTTGAAAATGGGTTGATTTAGAAGGTCCCCAAAGCAAGAGGAATATGGATTTAAGCAGTCAGGCCCATACACAATAACGCTGCCCACAAGTTCAGTTCATTCCCTCCCCTTATCAGGAATTTACAGGTAATTACTTAGCAGGAATTTACCTCCCATTTTTAGCCAGGCCAGCAGAGATGCTCAGATGTCACTAGGAGCCCACTCTTTTCATCCTCCAGCAGCCCTCACAATGCCCAGCCCACATCTACATCCCCTCTACCCTCCCCATCTCCTTCCCAAAGGAGAGAGAGAACCTTGGTGCTGGAATTTGTGCTCCAGCTCGGGTCCATGCCTGGCTCGGAGGTCACTGCAGACCCTCTGTTTGTCCTCCATAAGAGGGCATAAACCCCTGTGTGCCACCACCTCACGGGACGGACAAACAAGTGAGGAAAATGATGGAAAATCATCTTTTTTGAGGGATAGCAGCCACAAAGCTTGGCTTGGAGAACGTTGGCATCGAGAGGAAGGAAGACACGGAATGTGCCTGCCCTATCCTCTACAACAGCAGAGAAACCCAGACAGCCCATTCTAGCCAAGAGCACAACAACGTCCAGGAGTCAGGCCTGGATCTGGATGGAGCCTTGCACAGCCCCATTTTTAATTACTGAGGATTATTCGTGTTAGATAAACAACCTGACACTGTTTGGCACCTGGTTTGCTCCCGCTGTAGGTTAATGAGGATCTGATGTCTGGGACGTCTTTGGACTCCTCTCAATTACCAGCTGCAACAGCATCCCAGGGTCAGAGTCTTAAGCCCTTTAGGGATTTAGCTTCCCTGTCCCTAAAGAGATCACAGATAAAGTTTATAGTCACCACTAACCCTGTGTCTGTGCACTCTCTAAATTAACACAGCACTGACCCAGGCAAGATAAGGAATTAATCAAAATGAACTCCCTGAGCAGTGGCCTTGGCAGTTCTCTGCTCTCCTCCCTCCAAGCCTGGCTAAGCTTCCTCAGATCCTGACTGGCTTAAAGCAACTCTATTCCACTTGCTGGTCCTGACAGCATAGTCCTTTCCATATCACATTCCAAGTGAGAAGAGAGTACAGAAAGAAAAAAAATCCATAAAAGTTTTATTGGAAAATATTTCTCTTTTAGCCAACACTGCTGTTGAGACGATCACTTTTCCATTTTCAGCAGGAGTTTGAGTGTGAGCCTCTCCCCCAGCCCATCTCTCAAGCTTATGATCTGAATTTGTTTGTCCATTCCCAGCCTGCCAAACCATTTTCAATAATAAGATCCATCTCCTCCTGCTTAAGGCTGCATTGTCTTCATATCCTTGGAGATCAGATGTCTGTTCTCCCTTTTATCACTTGAGCCGCACGTGTTTTGATTGTAAACACCCTGATAACACTCCAGTTAGCCCCTCACATGTGAAATAATAAAGGAGAGATAACATTTCTAGACGTGACACTTAGACTGTCATCCTACCCTGAGATAACAAGGAGCAGACAGCCTGGGAGTCTGTCTTACCCCGATAAAGATCTTGTCACCATAGATACAAAAGAGATAAACTTTCTAAAATAATATCCCTGTTTGTGTCACTTTGCTCAAGTTGGAGAAGTGCAGTTCCTCTCTCTCCTCCCACGGGGGTGTTTACAATTCCTGCCATGCCCATCCCCATGGGACCAGCCCTGCAAGACAGGGATTTGTGTTTCTCACCCAGGAGGAGCAGCTGACAGAGACCATCTCCCAGGATCAGGTTTTGGGCACCACCAGCTCTGGCAGAGCAGAGAACTCACCAAACAAACACTTCTCATAGAGGGTGACACCCACCACAGCCCAAGCAAGCACTGGTTATCCCCCCGTGCTGCACCTCCCTGCCCCCAAAAACCCCCACGTCCGTGGCTGTGTGGTCCAGCGCAGCAGGATGCTGCTC
The DNA here is from genome assembly GCF_001522545.3 of Parus major. NCBI lineage: Eukaryota > Metazoa > Chordata > Aves > Passeriformes > Paridae > Parus > Parus major. The sequence continues at coordinate 5,222,467 of NC_031778.1, forward strand.
CCTGCAGCAGGTGCCAGCATTCTGAGCTGCCTTTCTCCTTGCTGACTACAAGAGATGCTTGACATTTCTGAGTTGAGGCATTTCAGAAATGACAAACGGGCTTGCAATCAAAATGAAAACGTGTGCAGAAACATCTCTGATCGGGCTGGGAGTTGCCGGGCTTAGAAGCTGAAAGCTGAGCATTCCTCTAATAAAGCAAAATAAAATGCAATAAAATTATATCATTTATTCAAGAAATACATCTGGCAATCGAAAACTGCTGCTGCCCGTGGGAGTTGCTTTTATTGTTTGGTTGGTTTTTACGAAAGTACTTTTAAATACTTCATAAAGTGTTTTGAAGGACAAAAACATCCAAAGGGAACGTTTAAAAATTGACATTTTCTCTAAAGAAACAAGGTGAAGCACCTGTTGGAAGTCTACCATATTTTCTTGTCTCACTGAAGAAGACAATGTGTTTTGGTGCCACCAACGTGTGTGGTCTCACCATTGTAGAAAATGCAAGAATTTATTCTCCTCCTGGTGAATATTGACCCCGGCTTTGCTTCACTGCAAATTTGCCTCTCGGGTCAATAAATCATCATGTTCATCTCAATAGAAGTCAGAATCTGCTTATTATTATATTAACCTTTCCCGGGCAGATAACAGTTGGTTTCCCCCTCTAATAAGATATTGCACAAATTGAATAGCCAAGAAAGATTCCTTTGTGATTGGACTTTTTCACTACCAGCATTCTTGCTGGGTTTGAGGCATGTGAAACAACACCCATTTAATGCACCACATGGAGCTGTCTTTCTCCTACAAGCAGCTTTCAGAGCACACATGGAGCCCCAGGAAAAGCCTTGGGATATCTGGGAGATACACATCCAATGGAGCCTGTCCTCTGGCCAACAATGTAAAAAAAAATGCTGTGTCTTTTGTCCTGAAAGAGGACAGGCTTTCATCCTGGCCAGGTGTTAGCACGAGCCTTCACACAGCACCCAACACAAAGACAGGGAGGCTCAGCCAAAATTTGGGAAGAAAAGATCTGTGAATTCGTGAGGAAGGATGGCTAGGCAGAAGGACAGATGGAAAGCATGAGGATGAAGGCAGAAGGAAAAAGCCTGGCACACAGGGATAAAAAGTGACTTCTCATTATGGAGAGAAAAGGGCACGTGCTGAAGCGGAGCCCACCCTCGGTTCCCCCACACGGGGCACAGAGAACAGGAGATACCTGGTGGGGCTGTGCCTGCTGCCCTCCTGTCACCAGCCTTTGGGGATTACAGACAGCATGGCACTTCTTCAAAAGTGCAGAAGACAGCCTTGACATCCTGGCAAATTCCTGCCTTCAATAAAAAGCAATGACTTGCAAGGCTGCGTGTGAGATATGGCAACACATATGGCTGGCACGGTGTCCTACATACTGCCTGAGCTGCCACCAGCCACCTCGCTGCCTGCAAAGCTCCTCAGCTATTAAAGTCACACTATAAAATGTAATTTGCCTTTATATCTTAAGCTCAAAAGTGCCTTTAAATTTGATATATGCACTCCTTCCCTGAAATCTAGATTTTAACGGTGCTTCTTTCACATGCAAGTGCTGCCCACAGGTGCCAGCCAGACTTTCTGTATAGGGGAAACAGAATGCTGGTAAAACTTAGGATAAAACATTTATCATGTTTCGTTAGACTAGACTGGAACAGAATGAAATATGTGTCATTAATCTGTTAGTCTGTGCGTATCTGCCCAGTGAGGGGTGGTTCACCTCGGGCAGCTGCTGGGAGTGAGGCCGGAGAGAGCTGAAGAGGAGGGGAAAGCTTGAGCTTTGTGGAAAAGACTGAACGAGAAGGATACTGGGCCAGAGGGCAGGGAAGAAACAGCACAAAGTCATCCCCATAATCTGTACAGAATACCCCTGGAGACTGCTGCTGAATCCAAATGTGGTCCCAGACATCCCTCTGTTTATAAACACTCACTTCCAAAAGCTTCTGAGCTGCTGAACAAAAACAAACACCAGCCATGATACGAGATAAAGAGGAAACGAGCCAGAGTAAATCCTGCAGTGGGAACAAAGCCTGGGAGAGCAAATACAGAGCCCCAGGGGACAGAGGCTGTGGAAAGCACAGGGAAAGGATGCTCACAGACGTGGCAGGAACACCTATGGCCCCATGAAGGAGGAAAAGCTCCACCAGGTTTCCCAGCAGCACGGAGAACCAGGATGAGCTTTACAGCTTGGCAGAAACCCCCCTGAAAGACTCTGGGCTTTTCACCTCCAAAATCCACCAGAACTGTAATGCCAGGCACTTGGGCTAAATGGCAGCTGCCCACCATGAAATCCAGATTAATCCATGCAGATGCTGAAGCCCTGGCAGCAAACAGCCGAGCAGTAACTCTTCCTCCTTTCCTGTGCTAGAAAAAAGCTTGGCTTTGAGGCATCCCACTTCACCCAAGGTACCCAGCTTCTGCAGCCAGGAAAAGCCTTCCAGATTCCAGGGTGCTTGGCTGCCTTCACCAGGGGAAAGATGGGCTACAGCCAGCTCAGATAATCTGGGAACAACAGGGCTTCACCCACGAGGTGGAGAAGGCAGCATCAGACACCACAAGAAACCCCAATGGGGGACAAGGTGCCACCACCTTGTGCCAGCCCAGGCTTGCTCTTTGGAAAAGTGTTGCTAGACATGCCCAGGGACAGGAAGAATTCCCACCCAGGGAATGGCATCATTTCACCAGCTTCCAGCCTTTGGAATGTACCCATCCTACCACCCAAACCCAGGTGAGAACAGGTCAGAGGATGAAGGACACCTGTGATCCAGGGCACATTTCTTCATGGTGAGGAGAAACACAAGCCCCCATCCCATGGACAGGAGGCTTCCCCCTGCAAAGGGAAGGAAATGGAAGCCCCGTGCTCTGTGGCACAAAAGCCACATGGGATGATGGGCGCACGTCCAGCCCAAAAACTTTTGGCATTTTTTGTCTTGTTTTTCATGTGATGGAATTGAAGGGTTTCCTGCTGTGCTCTGAAAAGGGCAGAAACAATAACCTTTGCAATTAGCACTTGGCAGAATGAGCTCCTGTCCACAATAAATTACCGGAACCAATTAGGGAGGAGGGAAAATTATCAGATGCCATGAAGTAAATCCCAGCTCTGCCGGAGCACATCCACTCTGGGACATCCTGCTGGCTCCAAAGAGGAACAGACAAAGGCTTCCTCCCTGTGCCCAAGCTTTGTTCCAGCCAAGGGAGGGGTGGAAAACCAAGCCACACTTATATTTGAGACCTGTCATATGAAATTTATTGCCATGTTCTCACCTTGCTGGTGGCAACCATATCTCAAAGGGGCCTCCCAAGTCAAGGGGAGTCACAGACCAGTCCCTCAAAGGCTAAAGTTCTCAGCTGGGATATGATGGATGGATGAACTGTGTTAGACCATTTCCTCTTAGCTTTGTTTGCTCCAAGACCTTCAGTTCCTCCCTGTTGTAGCTTGTGCCTGTAGGACACAGAGGTTCCCTGCCTGCCAGTTCCCTGGGACAGCCACTCCCTGCAAGGGGGACACTGAGGAGCAGGGCTGGTGTCCCTGTCAAACCTCACCAGCTGCTTGTGCCCAAGAGCTGCAGCCTGCACAAGTACCCCTGCTGGCAGCAGAGAGCACCAGGATGGGGACACATGCCAGAGAAGGTGTTTGCTGAGCCATCCTCAACAACAAACGTGGCCTTAAATAATCAGAACACTGATTTTTCAGCCTCTTCCTGCATGCTCCATTCTTCCATCCAACCGAAGCAGAAAACTGTATTTCAGCTTTAGAAATGCATTTGAGCCAGCATCCCAGGAAAGATCACTCTAATGCTCTGTTCAAATTGACTTGGACATGAGAAAAGGCGTGTGCTTCAGGAAAGGAGAAAGGATCTATAAACCAGGCAAAGTGATGAACAGCAGCATGTTAGGAAGGGGAGATGTGCCTGGTGGGCTCGGCAGAGATCACTCCCAGACCCATCTGTTGTCACCTCTTCATTAACGAGCTGGAAAAAGAAGTAAAGAGCAAATAACAGAATTGGCAGACTCTGCTATATTAGGAGGTGATGCCATCCTGCAGTGAAGGACAGGGACATAAAACAAATGAAAAGACAGGTTAGAAATCAGGGTAGGAAATAAAGAACAGTGAGAAAAATGTCTCTCCACACAGATTTACAGAGGGGATCAAAACCATTCAGGCAACCAGAAATTCCCCTCTGCAAAGGGTTCTAGTATTTCAGATTTGTAGGTGCTGTTAAACAAAAGCCAAAACTGTCCCCAGAAGAAAGCAAGTGTCCCTGGTTCCATGTATCAGACAATTATTTACTGTTTGCTGGGGTTTTTTTTCTCTGAAAGGAAGTTCATGAATATTTCAGACAGCAGGGACATGAAGATCTGCCCCCATGGACATCTCCACAGTCACCCCATGGGAATTCAGTCAACCCATGGGAACTCCCTATCCAAAAAGCCTGGGGATGGGCACTTGGTCTGATTTCATAATCTCAGAGAACATTCAGCTTCAGCTCCCAGGCTTTTCTTCTTCCTTTCTCCTCAGAATCCCTTTTTTTCTTTAATAGGAGTTACATAAACACTCAACTTCCAGAAGCACTGCTGCAGGAAAACAGAAATACTCACATGAGCCTCCAGCATCCCTCTCCAGCCAGCAAAGCTCAAAGGACCCAAGCAATGAATTCATGCATCCAGATAAACTCTCAGAAATTCTTAAGGAGACTCTATTGACTGCATGCAAAAGAAAACCCCAGTGAGGAGTGATTTGGAGTGTTGTTTTTACAGCTGCATTTGAGGTGTAAGAGCAAGAGGTACCTTGGTGCTTCACTTGGGGATGTCCTGCAATTCATCTGGATGTGGACACAAGAAGAAGATTTAGACAAGACAGATGCACACTCAAACAGCCAAGATGAGTAGGAGAGCTGAATAAACACATAGCTCTGGGGTTTCAGTGGCTATATCCAGATACATCTATTTTTTTTAGTATATATACAATATTAGGTGGATGCAGAGGTGCTCAGAAATCTTTGAAGATGATCTGATGAGATCTCAGTATGAAAAATCACCCTTCCCAGAATTTTTTCATCTTCTACCTTGCTTTCTCCTCTTGGGTTAGAGAGCCAGCACACTGGACTATAAATGAACACTCAGCAACACTGGCCTTCTCCCAAGCCTTAAATTGTTTATAGCCCATTCGATCTGCACTTACAGCCTTGGATCTGCTAATCTAATTGCGTCTTCTTTCTATGGCTGGGATTTTTTTCCTTTTAAACACCATCTTATCTAATCAGCACCATTTGCATTGTGTGAAGCCTATACATGCTCCAGGAGCCCAGTCAATCAGATTTAATACATCAAAGAGCTTTTTTTCTAAACCTCAGCATTTTTTTATTTTATTTTTTTTTTACTTAAACATGAATATGTGTGCTCAAAGCAGGGATTTGCAAAGATTCTGCAGGATTGGGTTTTCTTCTCATTTTTAGGGAAAACTGTGGTGCCAAAGTGTGGCTGGAGTTTCTGTGTTCCTGCACCACATCTTCCTCTCCACTTCCCAACCCCCAGAGCGGAGATGCTGCCGTGATCTTTTTCCATGGGATTACCTGGGATAGGCAGAGCTTGTGTGGGGGCATGACGACAGCTCTGAGCAAGGAGAGAGAGCACAGCTCCAGCAGGACTCCAGAACAGGCAATAGGACACCACAGTGGCATGGTGGGAATCTCAGGGAAGCTCTGCACATACTCCACATTCCCTGAACGGCTGGTGCAGAGTGATGGGAGCGGGACCAGAGAGTGACAAGTGGCCTGACGGACCTCGACTGGTCTTCTCACTTCCCCACTGGCTCCTGCTGCCCTCAGCCACTCCTGAGAGGCCAAAGACATCTCATCCCATAGGTCACTGGAAGGAGGAAGCCTTCCAGGCCGCTGCAATTTGCTGCTTTCTGATTTATAAACACTCTTCTCCTTCCGGTGCCGATTCATGCAGCAGAGAATGTTCCTTCCCCACTCTGTGCAATTACTGAGCACAAACATTGGCTTTTAATTACAAGAATAAGGTTCCCATTAAAAATTAAATTCTTAGGAGCTTAATAACCAAAGTTTTTAGGAAGGGACTGGGCAAAGACCAACCACACAGATGCCTTTACCTTAGCATATCAAACTGGGCACACATTTGCTCTCATTCTCCAGAGTTCTTCCTCCATGCCTGTAATTTCTGCTCATATTTGATCTCTAGTTTCCTTAGACTGCAGTCACTGCTGCAGAAATGCAGCTGAAGTCTACAGGTTGTTCTCCAGCCCACTTCTGAAACCTGGTGGGAAAGCAACCGTGTCAGCTCCTTCTGCCACTTCCCAGCTATGGTAGACATCAAAAGAGGGATTTTGTCCAATGCTCACACAGAATACTTTGAAAATTTCACCCAAATCTATGTGAATAAGCAGATTTCTGCTGTTTAGTCATGGCATGACCAGCCCAGGGTTCTATTTTGTTCTAGAACTCATCCTGAAGGGTTTGATTTAGGAGCAGTGGCATCACACCTTTTGCCTCTTGGATCTACCCTGAATGGAGAATCACAACTTCCCCCTGCCAGAAAGCTCTGAGTGGGATCAAATTAGAGTCAGGATGGGGCCAGAACACTGATCTGGGTCTGTTGGGTGTTATTTTTCCTCTATCAACAAATGAAAAACAGAGAAAATGCCCACATCTATGACTTGTCCAGCAACTCATTCACTCTTCCCCTACCACAGATAAAATAATGCCATCCCAAAGACATCCAAAACCACTGCTAAAATAACGCCATCCCAAAGACATCCAAACCCACTGCTAAAATAATGTCATCCCAAAGATTTCACAGCCTTCTCCTGCCTGACCAGCTGAGTCCCATCCTGGTGAGAGACAGGTGTCCTCCTTTTCCTGGGAGAGCTGATCCTGAGCACCAATTTAAGTCCATTTCAATAGACTGGAATTCAACAGGCATCCAAATTATTCCTTTTCTTTCTGGTTGTGTTTGGTCACTGAGTCTTGTTTCTCTCCACAGGGAAGTCACTCACTAAACCTGCCTGCTTATTTAAACCTCAGCAGCCTCAGTCCACTGCCATTTTGCCACCTGAGACCAAAAACCTGGAGTCCCTGAGTCACTGAAAGCAAGATGCAATTAGCACCAATTCTGCCTGGCTCACTCCCTCCTATTCCATGCCCATGTCTGAAGCTCCTTCCTTTGTGAGCTCTAATGTGTGTTTAATGTGCAACTTAATTATTTGATTACAGCAGTGTAATTGTGTAATTGTAACGTATTGTGCAAGTTGGCTGGAAGGAGAGGGGAGACATTTGCTGAGTGACGTGGAATCCACAGAACAACAGCAGCATTGGGGAAACAGAAGAAATCCAACAAGATGGTAATTTGGATGAATAGTTAAGAAGATGGGCACTTTGGAAAATGAAAAGTATTCAGACTTTTTTAATCTTTATAATTAATTTATTCTTCCCTCTTGTTGTGCTGTGATCAGGGAAAAATTCCTTGCTCATTGCCAAAGAACGAGCGAGTGTGGCTGTGCTGGAAGTGTGGGGCCGGGCAGCCTGTCCTGTCCCTGCCACATTCCCCCAAGGAAAATTTCAAATTGTTCTGAGCTGGCCCTCAAAAAATGGTAGCAGAGCAAACACAGAAAGGTTTTACTGGATCAAAGGCACCCAGAGCCCAACCAGGACTACACGAGAGCCAATGGAGCCAAACAACCTCCTAGGGAATAACCTTGCCATGGAAATAGGAGGGGATGCACAGAGGGGCTAATGGCAATTAACCACAAGTAGTAATTCAAGTACCTGGATGAGCCCTCTGGGCCATCTCAGTCTGACACATTTACACTCCATAATCTGAATTTTGGATCAGAACACTCCTGTCCAGGGGCTGAACCCAAAAATGAGGGGAAAAACCCTGGAAGACTTTCATTAAGGTAAGCAACAGACACAGGAGCTCACTGCAAGGATTGCAAACCACATCTTGGAGATCAGTTCTGCGCCCAGCTCCACGAGCTCTCCAGTTTCTCCTGTTCTCCTTCAAAAGACTTTAATGGCTCCCTGTCCTCCAGCAGCAAGGAGAGCCACATTCCCAAGGAGAGACACATTCCCAAGGAGAGACACATTCCCAAGGACACCACATCAATAAATAAGAGGAGCAGCAGCTGAGACAGCCAGCTCAGCCTCCTCATCCCACATCTGGTGAGGCACAGTCTGCCTGCACCATCCCCAGTTTCTGTGGGAGACACAAGCCCTCAGGAATGATTTTAGGGAGATCACTGAGCCTGTTTCTCATCAGCAATTGGTGGATAACTGGTGAGGGCTTGTACCAGGAACACTTTCCACAGCGAGTATTTCTCCCGCTGCAGCGCTGGCAGCCGGACACGAGCCCCACGGACAGATCCAAATCCTGGCAGCTGCACACACACTGCCACAGGCTGCTTTGCAGGTGACATTTCCACACAACAGGCCTTACACTCGTGGCCATTTCAGCCAAGTTTCTCCCTTGTGAAACAGTCACCCCAAGCCAAGCTTTGGCAAACAAACTGTGGGATTCTGACCCATTTCAAAGCCTGAGCACAAACTCTGGAGTAAGGAGCACCCAGACTTTTCGGGTGTCAGCCACGCAGAGAGAGGCAGTGACAGCCTGTCCATCTGCCAGCTATCCAAATAAGAATAAGGAGCAAACTCTGGGATGTGGAAGTGGTCTGTGAGCTCTTTCAGCAATGCCAGCCAGGGAGGGATAGTGAATGGAACCAAGTAATTGCAGTTATGCCCAGACTAAATTTGCCACAGTTTTAATTCATGTTCTTAGATGAGACCTAATTTCATTCCAAAGGGACCTTTTCTCCCTGGATTCTTTCACTGTGTTCACACCAGGGCTAACAGCACAACACAATTACAATGTAAAACTTCCCTCCCCAGTTTGCCCATGGAAAGAGCTGCAGGAATACCAGGAGGCTCCACCCTTTCCCAGAAACAGGCATTTTGGGGTTTGAATCATACACCACAACCCTCAAAAATTCTGCCATCTCCAAGCCTGCAGTGAGACAAGGAAATATTTTCTACCAAAACAAGAAGTCAGCACTCAGAGATGATGCTTCAGGATAGAAGTGTTTGTTTGGTGGAGTTTACTTTTTAAAGAATGTCATCTGCAGCAAGAGTAAAAACATTTCTGGTTTACAATTAGAGAAAATAAAGCTTAAAATAAAAAGAGAAAAAAAAAGAGGATTTAATGGAATCCTAACAGAGTGGATTTGGCATATCCCACACGTTCCATTGCTTTGGAATAAAAATGACGAGCAAACTTTCTGTACTGAAGCTTTCTTGCTGTTTGGCTGACTGCAAGGCAAAAGGAAGCTGCAGATTGGCCCAAGCCATCAAGGATTTCCAGAGCATCTCTCTCAGAAGCAATCAGGGCTATCAACTTTAAAACCCACCGCTGATTCCTCTGCCATTCCAGAGGAATTCATTAACATTTTGCTCCCGGACAAAAGAGGAAAGGCCTTCTCCTGTGGATGTGGGCAGCTGCTGGGCCCCCCAGCAGCATCCATCACCCAGCATGTGAGGTCTGGAGCTCCTGCCGGTGCACCAGAGTGTTTGTGTGCATTTCTGAGTGCCTGAGAGTTATGATGTTGTGCCAAGGCTTGTCTGACTCTTCGGGGAGGTCACTCAGACATGTTGTAATTCAACAGACGTGCGAGAAACACAATTTAGCACCATCTTTCCACCTTCCAACTACTCTCGCTCCAAGGAAAAGGAAAACAAAACAAAATGTTCATAATGCATCAGTGGCAGGCTCCCGACCTCACAGCGCAGCTGCTGCCCGTGCTGCCCAACACACAGACAAAACCTGGGATGGGAGGAGGTTTGGAGTTGCTTTTCCAGAGGGGTGAGCCTCAGGCTCATCCACTGGTGTGATCCCTCACAGCTTCCCCACAGTGAGGGCTGGAAACCTCTGTCAGGGAAGGAAATCTGGATTAATGCTGCCAATTAAAAGGGACAGAGGGCACGGTGGGCAGCACCAAACATCTTCTCTTTAGTGGAGGAGATGCATACAGGATGTCAGAGGGTCATGGAATGGCCTGGATTTTTAAGGGACCTTAATGCTCATCCAGTTCCACCCCCTGCCAGGGGCAGGGACACCTTCCACTAGCCCAGGCTGCTCCAAGCCCCATCCAACCTGGTCTTGGACACTTCCAGGGATCCAGGGGCAGCCACAGCTTCTCTGGGCACCCTGTGCCAGGGCCTCACCTCCATCACAGGGAAAAATTTCTTCCCAGCATCCAGCCTAATCCTACTCTCTGGCAGTGGGAAGCCATTCCCCATGTCCTGCTACTCCAGACTCTTGTAAACAGTCTCTCTCCGTTTTTCTTGTCAGCTCCTTCAGGTACTGGAATGTCCCAGTAATCTAAGATCAAATAACTCACTATGAGCTACAGCCTAAAATCGTGTGTGTGGGCACTTGGCAATGCTCTGTACCTCCATCATATGTCTTCACATCCCTCATTGTTGCCAAAAATCTGCTAGAATTGGCACAGAGCCTGTCCCAGATTTTGGACCAGATCTTTTTCACATGAGCACAGGCCACAAGCACTGCCAGAGAAGACACAAGGCAGAGGGACCGGGACAAGAGGCAATGAGCACAAACCGATGCCCAGAAAGTTCCAGATGAAGAGCGGAAGAACTTTTCCTGTGCAGTGACTGAGCACTGAACAGATTGTCCAGAAAGAATGTGGAGTCTCCCTCACTGAGGATATCCCAGGACCACAGGACCCACTTGTGGTCCCTTCCAGCCTCATCCATTCTGGGATTCTGGGACATCCAACACATTCATTTTAGCTGGAGAGTTAAGGGACCCCAAGGCCAGGGAAGACCACAGAAATGATGGATTCTGGTGCACTGGGAATACAAGATAGATACTCTTTCCCATTGGGCTGGAGCAGATCTTCCAGAAAAATCATCCAGTTTTGCCGAGGCTTCACTGTCTCTGTTGGGAAAGGATCCCAGATTTCCCAAAAGGGAAGTTCCTCCTGGACAAGCACACACAGAGGTACCAGCCCTGGCTGAGGAGACCTCCTCAATGAAGGACCTGGAAGAGAACAACAGGAGAAGAAGCACCACCATACTTTGACCAAGTTTCCTTGAACTTCTTACTGTGAGAGGGATCCAGGAGGGATGACTCCCTGCTTTCCTATCATCATCCAAGAAAAGCTGGAGTGCTGTTTCTGGACTTTCTGTTGGTTCTTTGAAACTTAGACTCATCAGACGTCTGTTCTCAGAAGAAAACCCGCCCTCCCTCCTGCTTATAGACTCCAATCCATTTGTCTTATCAGTGCATGGCTCTGAAACATGGACATTTTCCCATTTCTCTAGGAATGTCCTGACCAGTTGCATCCCATCCTCTTCTCCCTCCTTCTCCATTGTTGATGAGCCCCTTGGCCTCTCCTCTGCCCAACCCACAGGTGCTTAATTGAAAAAAAATTACAACCCAACACTGTTCTTTATAGAAAAGCAGCTTTCCATGAAGGCATTAAATATCAATTACACAAGAAGCCATGCAGTGTTTTAATTACACTCATGAAAAATCATCCCATTAATCAAGTTTCTAATCAGCTAATTTCTCATAAAAAGGTGGAAACTGTTATTTTATCGATTAACTCTTAACAGTCACCCAGATGAATCAATTCTACTTTTTTTTTTTCTTTTTTCATATATTCCATTTTACAACAAGAAAATTCTTCCTTTATCAGGGACTTGCCTGAGTGTAAAATGAGTTCCTTGCTTCTTGTTTCTGGCAGTGCTGTGCTTCCCTCTGGGGCTTGTGCTTGGAATGTGGGCTCCTTGCTCTCCTACCCCCCATCCCAGCATCCAACATCTCCATGGAAAGGGCGCTGTCATCTTTTCAAAGCTCTGATTTGGGAGACTGGGTCCACCCCAGATTAAAAAGACCTGCAAAAACAGAGGGTGATACAAGAAACAGCTTTGCCTTTTGAGGGGAGATGAAAAGAGCTCGGCTCACTTAGTGCAGCAAAACAAAAGCCAAGAAGGGACATGTCTGGGGTCTGGAAATACATGGAGGGCTGGAGAAGGAAAAAGGCAGGGAGGAAAATAGAAGGGAAAAGAACCATTCCAGGCGATGAACAAAGCAGCTGGGAATTAATATAAGCTGGAGTTTAGAAACACATGCTGAGACTTTCTAACAGGCTTCCCTTGGGAGTTGCTGGGCAAAACCTAAAAAAGGGTTTTTTGCATAACTTGGGCTCCTGCAAGGCATTTGCAATGGTTGGGAAGGAACATCAGGCTCCACGGAGCCTGTCCTGTCTTCACAGAGGGTTTTCTAGGATCCACAGCCAGCCCAGACAAGAAGCCACTTGATTAATTATTGCCTCTGCTGACTTATCCCACCTACTGCTCCGTTCAACCCCAGTTATTCAGGATCAGCTCCTAACAATCTATTGAAGAGGTACAGCTTTTCATTTGCATAAGCAGTTTCAGCCAACACAGTCTGTTGAGACAGAAAATATACACTGAATATTTAGCAAGTCTGATGGCATTTCAAGAGCATGTGATGGCACACAATTGATGACATCATGCATTTCTTCTGTTTCCTGAAGCTCAAGTCTAATGTGGACCAGAACTTTGCCCAAAACTGATTGGCTCAGGGTTAAAAAAATAATTAAAAGAATGAAATATATGCAGAGTGTTTTTACAGAGTGTTTCTAGATTTAGATGCAACTCCCAGAGAACACCATCTAGCAATATCAAATTTTATACAGAACTACAAAATTAGATGCAAAGCCCTGGAGTAGGAACAGAGATTAGAGACAAGTATTTCTTTCCTTCTCCTGGGAGAGGTGCAACGAGCTGCTCTGCTGAGGTCCCAGGAGGGTTTGAGCCACGAAGCCACTGTCAGATCATTTAATCCCCAGCCTGCCATTCCAGCCTGGCAGGTGGCTGGGCCCAGCTGTAGGAGCACAGCCGGGTTTTGGAGAGAACAGCTCCTTGCTGGATTGGCTCCTGAGTACTCATGAGCAGAGATGTTCCCAAAGCAATACTGGTTTTTGCTGTTGTGATCTCTCCTCCAGTATCTGAATATCCCTCAGATGGGGTGGATCAGTATCGGTGCAGAAGTCTCCACGTGCCCTTTCCCCTGTCCCAGGGCTCTTTTCCTGGCTCTATTCCATACATTCTACAGCACCTGGAGCAATCACCAGTCCATTAAAGGATGCTTCATGGGGGCCTGGCTGGTCTCTAGGAAGGGAAACCAGCAGCACACATCTGGATGAGTGTCGCATGGCCTTACACAATCACAAATCCATTTTCAGCTCCCAAATCATAGAATTTGATGATGGCTTGGGTTGGAAGGGACCTTAAGGACCTTGAACTATCCCAGGTTGCTCCACACCCCATCCAACCTAGCCTTGGATACTTCCAGGGGCAGCCACAGCTTCCCTGGGCACCCTGTGCCAGGGCCTCCCCACCCTCACAGGGAAGAATTTCTTCCAATATCAAATTTAAACCTAATTCTTCTGGAGATTTGCCTGTCAGACCAGTGTGTACTACAAAGTCTCCACTCCTTTAATTTCAAAGCTGACAACGAGCTGCAGGGATGGCAACTGGGAGAAATCCCTGTCCAGCAGGACAGAGCATGCAGACAGCCTCTGCTGTGGGAGGGACAGCCTCACACTCCTCCCAGCTGCTCTGACACTGATGTCAGATGGACAAGGCTCATGCAAAAAGAAGTAGCACCTGCACTGAATGGTCACATCCAACAGGCCTTGGGGAAATCCAGCTGGCAAAGGATTAACACCTGGATTTGCCCTGCTGGCAGCTTATTCCCTACCTTCTCAGGCACTGTGTGAGGATGCTGGGCACTGGTGGGGGTAAAATAGAGATTGATAATGAGTAATGAGAAATACAAAAAATTGCTGAGGGAGCTCCAGCATCCCTGGCTGTCCCAGATATCCTCAGACCCACCCTCTTGCCTCTGTAGCTGGGTCAGGAAAAAGTTTTGTTCCTTGTTGTGAGGAGCAGTGCTGTCAGAAGTCCTGTCTGCACTGGGAAAAGCATCTTCACACCACTGCGTGCCCAGGAGAACAGCTCTGACCTCTGATTTTAACTGCACCAGGAAATCTCTCCAGTACCTGTTGGCTTTGAGGGAGAAAGGAACATAAATTTACACCTGATTGCTCCAATGCCCTACAGAGCATCCCCCACCACACACACACACCCAACCAGTGCTCCCAACATCTCTCAATGCCACAGCACTGGAAGGAAAACCACAAAACCATCCCAAAGAAGAGAAATCTTCCCCCGAAGAGTGCAGTCGCCTGTAAAGAACAACAAATGGCCCCCCTGCGCCGTTCCCAGTGCCCGCCCTCCCTGGGGAAGCCTTGTTCAGCCTCGGGAATGCTTTCTCTTGTGTGGCCCGGGACAGCATCCCCCAGCAGGGAGCTAAAGGAGGGGCAGGCTGGCGCTGGGATGGACAATGGGCAGCGGGAGGAGAGGGAAGGGAAGGGAAGAGGAGGGAGAGGGAGGAAGGCTGCACGCTCTGCCAGGCATCGCTCGGGGTGGGATACAGGCATTGCAAAGAGCCGGCTCAAAGCGCCAGCGCAGCCAGACCAGCTTGATTTATTCGCCGCCGCTGCCATTATTTATTCATAAATTAAACAGAAAGAGGAGCGAGGCCGGATGCCTGCTCAGAGGTGGCATTTGTGGGAGGAAGGAAGGTAGAACCACCCCATCCAGGGACGGCGGTCTGACACTTCTCCTTCCCCAGCCGAAGTCACAACCTCTGATTTAATTATCTTAATGGGAACGGGGGTGGGAAGAAAAAAAAAAAAGAAAATCAAAAAAACTCTGCCTGATGAGTGAGTTCTTTCATCTGCTAAAAGCTCTCCAAGCCCACAAGCCTGAGGCTGACTTTAAATAGAGTCAATGGAGAAATATCTTCTAGACAGGGAGATGATGAAGCTCTCCAATAGCTGTTCTCCCTTTCATTCCCTCTGTCCCTCTCNGGGGAAGGGAAGCAGAAGACAGGAGCAGACACTTTTTCTCAGGCAAAGGCTTCTTCTGATGCCCAGCAGTGGTCTCAGATTCACCGTGCCTGCTCCCTGGACATCCTCTTGTCCCACATCCCTTGGGAAAAAGCCACAGACCGGCAGTCCCACTGTTCTGTCAGCACAAAGAATGCTCTGTGAAACGCTGCCCACAGGGCTGATAGGGGGATGCTCCTCTCCTCATGCCCTTCCCAGAAATGTTCCCTTCCCAGAGATGTTCCCCAGCCTCATCCAGCCCTGCTGGCCAGGAGACCCCACCTGGGGATACTCTGACCAGCAAGGACAGGCTCTCGTGTCAGGGAAGGAGTGAAAACTCCCAGGGAAACAAAGAGAGAACAATTAAATGAAACAGCTCACTACCACGAGATCAATGCCATTGAATAAGAGATTTTCAGGCCAAGCCTTGTGGGTCTCAGAGACAGCCTGAACAAGCAAGGAAGAATTTGGACAGATGATCAGTACCAGTGAACCCAAGCACAGCTTCCCAAGTGCCAGGTTTTGCTCTGGGGTCTGAAGACAGCACGCTCTGGGGAGGGGTATTTGCCTGCTGGCTCTTTGCCGCTCAGGAATCTCATTTTCCAGGATGTCAACAAGGCCAGGAAGGCAAGAACTGTACATTTGCCTTTTAGTGACAGCTGAACTACACAAAATCTGGCTCTGGGGCTCTTGGAAAGCACAATAAATACCATTAAGGCTTGTAATAAAACTGCTCTGCTTGGCAACAGGAGGCTTTTCTTATCCACCACTCTTCCGTGCTCCTTCGCCTTGGCTCACCAGGAGCCAGGGTTTGGAGCTCAGCCTTCCCCCCAGCACCTCACAAGTGAGCACATCAGCTCCCTGCCCTGAGAGAAGGAGAGAATAAGGTTCAGCTGAGCCCCAGGCAGCTTGACCATGCCTGGAATGGGGCAGAGAGGCCCCTCTCCACAAGGCCTTCCCAACCCTCTGGCACTCCACAGCTGAGAAGGGGCTTCGTCCCAAACTTGTGTGATCCCAACCCCAGCAGGCACTAGCCTGGCTCCATGCTGTTGTACAAATGGGCCTGTCAATAAGTGGATTTTATCTTCCCAGGGGGAATAAAGGGGTGAAAGAGACCTTGTGGGTCAGAAATCCCTGCAAGTGACACTTACCGCAGCCCCATAGGGATCCCAAACAAATTCCAGCCCAGAACCAGCCTTGTTCCAGCTGAAACAGCTCAGAGGACAGACTTGAAATTCCCAGTGGCAAGGAGGAGGCTGACCCGTCCTGCACCAACAGGGCAGCTAAACCATGTTTTCCCATCTTGTCAGCGTTGCCCCAGGCTCAGCAGCTCCCCCACTCTGGCCATTCCAGACATGGGATTTAAATATTGAGCATGTTTAAATATTACATGGGGCAAATTAATAATAAATAGAATGAAAAATAATATTTACCCCTAAGTGGGGACACCACTCACAAAAACAAAAGAGGAGCCTGTCCCCAGGGCTGCAAAATGTTACAGCCTCACCTCCACTTTGTCACCACAGAGTCCTTCACACAACTTATCAGTGACTTAAACCAAGAAACAAAGCAGGTGATGAGAGAAGGGCTCCCTCTCTAAAGCCTCAGCAGTGTGCAAACTCTCACTCCTGAGCCCAAAAACTCCTTCACCCAAAACTGCACCCCAGATCTGGTCCTTGTGCAAAGAGGACCCAGGCAAGATGGGCTCCCCTAGCTCTCCACCCACACAAATCCAATCCATACCAGCTAGAGGAGCAGGAGATGTGTTTCCATGTCCTTAGGATGGTACAAAATGTCTCTGAGTCATCCTGAGTCATTCCTGAAAGTTATTAACTTCTCCTCTTCTTGCTTCTCTGGAAGGTCCACTCCCAACATCTGCCATGCTTCCATGGTTGAACAGGACAAGGAGTACACATCATTCCTGAGGCTCAGACAGCATCACACACACACAGAGTGAAATGCAGCTTTCAGCCCATCTTTGAAGCCCAGCAGAGGTGGGAGCAGGCAGCCCTGCCTTTCCTAGAAGTATCTCTCTCCAAAGCTCCCACAAACGGCTCCACACACTTTAGTGACAGCATAATTGTACATTAGCTCCTACAATTTCAGTCTGACAATTTAGGGTACAATACAAAGAGCAGAGAGACAGTAATATTCATATTGACATTCCCCCAAAAATCCACCTTTCCTGGTACAGCCCTTGTCTTATGAATATGGAAAGCTGCCTCGAGGCTTTGCTTAAATGCAGAGTGTTGGTGTTTAATCAGAGGAGGTGGAGCAGGAGCAGCTCCTGCACAACAACAGCCCAGCACTTTTTAGGATGTGCAAGACATTCTCGATTTTCATGGACAATTCTGTTTACAGTCCCTCCTTCAAAACAGCTTATAAAAGATTCACTCTGCCAGTGTTTGGAACAAGAGTTAGTCAGAGAACAGGATTCCGTCTGCTATTCCTTCCCCTGTGGGAATTTCTAATGAAAACCATTTTTTGTCTCAATTTTTCCATAAGAAACAAAAAGATTTTTTTTTTCTTCCTTGGTAAAAAAGATTTAAATACTTCAGCTACAGCCCAACATTCCATGAATTGGAATGACTTCCAGAGTGCCTACAGAGAAGAGGAAGCAAGGGAAGGCTTGTAAGGGAAGAGCTGGAGGAGGGAAGCATGGTGTTTTATGGACTAAGTGACCGCCAAAAGTGAGCCAAGTTTTTATTGAAAATCCAGTTTCTATGACTTTCAGCAAAGATAAGAATTCCAAAAGCTGTCTGTATCTTTAGGTGCACATCTCCCAGGAGCAGAGAAACTGGATCTTCTGAGGGCATCTTCCACTAAGTTGACTTGAAGGACAAGTAAAGGCTTGGGCCAAACAAAAAAGACGAAGACAAAAAGCAAAAAGGAACATTCCTTTTTCTTTTCCCCCCAAGGGTGAAATCCATGGAATCTTGTTGCGTTTTTGTTCAAAGAGTTCAGCTGAGTCATGACTTCCCCCATGTGGTTTTCCTCCACAGTCCATGGATCTGTCTCCACACCCTTGATGGACACCCAGCCCCATGGATCCCACCCTGACAGCCACAAGGAGGATATTCCCCCCAGCTGCCTCACTTCCCTCTCTGGACACAGATCCTGGCAATCGATGGTTTCCCTTCAATGCTGCTGCAGAGAAAAAAGAGTCTGATTTTGACAGATTTATATTTAGACTCTCTTTCATGTTTTTTTATTTATTTAAGGATTTCTGTTTACCTTCTGAGTAGAACTCTTAGTTCACCCACAGAAGCAACCACTGAACCATGGAAAACAACAAAAAGCAAAGGATGTACTAAAAAAAAATCCATAGTATCTGTAATACCTCAATTAAGGGAGCATAAGTATTGAAGCCTGAAGTATCTTGATAATCTGAACCATCAATTCTGACAGCAGAAGGTGCCACTACCACAGCTTGGAAAAAATCTTTGCATTTCAGCTCACGAGCAGAAAATCTCTCACACCCCAAAAAGACAAAAATAATAGCTACATAAAAATATTAATTAAAGTTCTGTCAAATTCCACATCTTTGGTATGACATTCTACCTTCCGGTTTCCTGCTCTTTCCCCATCCCATGAGCATTCTGATTTGTCAATATTGCTGGAAAGGTCTAAAATAAAAGGGCTTTCCAGTTCCCTGAGCTGTCCAGTTGTCAGGGATTCAAGGGTCTGGAATATAAAAGGGGTAAGCAAACTTCTGGTCATGGGCCAAATCTCAGAGCATAGGGCAAGAAAATCTGTTCACAGATAATACCAGTGAACTAGAAAACCTCCTCAAAGATGTTCAAACACTTCCTCAGAGAGGCTGGGAATGGGAATTCTGTGAAATAGTCGTGATTCAGAGAGCATTTTGCTGTCAGGTGCTCTTTCACTCCAGTTCTTCCCTCTGAGGTGCAGCAGAACAGACAGCATTGGTATTTGGAAAGCTTTTTTGGTTCTGCACCCATGAGTTCCTTGGACAAGCCCCCTCCAGAAGCTAAATCCTTCCATTTGGTACCCTTCCAGGTCAGCAGCCAATCTGTCACATCCCTGGTGTGACCTGGCTTTTTCAGGAGCCAGGAAGCCACAGGGAAGCGCTGCTTTAGTCCCTGCAAAGGGCAGAGCAGCAAAGCCCGACCCTAGAGGCAGCGTCTGAAGGGCACAGCTCCTTCCTCAGCCACCTGAAGTTTTGTCCCAGTGATTCCAGGCAGAGGAAGGAGTTTCCTTTCCAGGCACAAGAGGAGCTTCAACAGGATGCAGTGGGCATCTTGCTCATGGCTTCAAAACCAGGACAAAGACAGATCCTCCTGGGAAAGGGCGATGAGTGTCACCAAGAGTACGGAAACACTTCCAGCCTCCCGGCTCCAAGGCTTGGCAAGGCTGCCCAAACCTGGCTGAGTCCTGCCAGGTTCCCCACAGTCCTCACCGCGTGCTCCAGCCCCTGACTTCAGCCCTTCAGGCAAACACCATCATGCCTTGGCTGGGCTGGACCTGCATGGACCTTTCCCCAGGTCATGCTGGACTGTTGCTCTTCCCAAGGAAAAGTGAGGGATTTTGCTTCTTCCCATGCTGAGCTGGATATGGGGACCATCCACCCAAGCGCAAAGCACAAGCTGGGCCTGTCCAAGAGCCATATGTCAGGAGTGGGAAGGACATTCCAACCCACTCACCATGGAAATTGTCACTCTCTGCCTCCCGGGCACCATTCTCACTCATCCAGCACAGGCCCCAGGCTCCCTGGGACATCAGCTGCCAGCCAAGGACACAGGCTCCGCTTGTCCATTGCCCTCCCTCAAGGAGAGCTGAAAGGTTGGAACCAAACAACCACCAGCAATTCACATCAGATGTTTCTGTCTCTCTCCAGCCTTAATGCAGAGATGTGTCATTCTTCCATAGGGAGCAGTAACAGCAGCTGACCCTTGGCATTCCTCAAGGGATTCCACTGGGGCCACCAGCACTGCTGGGTCCCCAGCTCAGGGGAACAAATCCCTCATTCTGGGCCACCTGCACTGCTGGGTTCCTAGCACAGAGGGAGAAATCCCTTGTTCCGTTGGCAGACAAATGCTTCCAGAGTGGTGCTGAGACCTCTCGGCCCCAGGCAGCCACCCACCATTCCATCCCAGCAGGTTTTTCCCAGAGCTGCTCCCAGCAGCTGAGCCTGTCGGAAGCACCTGGCCTCGAGCCACCTGGGTTAGTGCTACGTGCTGGAGGATGAACTCAGGAGCCCGAAGCACAGCTTCATTTTATTGCAATAAAGAGGAATCAAGTAATGACAAGGTGAGGGGTGAGCGATGGGGTAATGGGAGAGCTGCCGCAGCGCAGAGCCAAAGGACACCAGCTCCTCCTGCTCTTTGCCTTCACTTACTGCTTGGAATTGCCTGTGGAAGTGCCAGACTCTGAGGAGAAAGCTGTCACTGAAGGACTAAATCATGGACAATTTATGCTCAGCCTTTGAGCCCAGCAGCTTCCTCCAGCTATGGAATTAACAAGAGCCCCCTGACCTGGCCCACTCCTGCCCAGCCTGAAGCACCCCTGCTTTGAAGTCCCCCCACCATCAATACTGCATTGCCAGTACTTGCTGGAATTGCCACCGAGGAATATTGCCAAGCACAGGGCATTTGCTCCTATCACAAGGGAGAAGTGGTCCTGCCCACACAGACACAGCTCTGCTCCGAGGAGAGGCTTGAAAAGGAATGGGTGAGGCCCTGAGGTTTGCTGGCAGGATGAAGGGGTCCCCTGAGGCAGGTTTGGTTCTACAATTCCTTGGCCAAACATATTTTCATGGTACTGCTCTCTTGGCTCTACTAAGACCCCAGGCAAGCTCAGCTGACCACTTACCCTAAATTAGGGCCATGTCCTGGCCCTCTCAACAGCAGGGCCCTTTAGCAGAGCTAACAATATGCCAATATGTCACAAAGTACACACAGAAACACGCGAGAGCTGCCGGACTCCAGGGTAAAAATCCAACTCCACTCCATCCAAGATTGTTTTAGCTGGGATGCTCCTTGAACTGGAACCACAGAAATAATTTGCCAATGAGAAACCCAGACCTTCAGGTTCAGTCCAGGTATCCATCCTAATTCAATTTTCCCAAGAAGCAGAGTCTACCAGGACAATCAGAAAAGCAATCTGTAGTTTTCCTCAGATGCCTCACAGCAGCCCTAACGGAAGAACCATAAATGAGACGTCCTCCCCCACATCAAAATGAGATTTTAGCAAAGCCCACCTCCACAACAGATTAATAAATATGCAGGCAGTTTGTGCCAAAAAAACACAGATCCAAATTCCCTTAGAGATGGGGGAGAAGGGGATGAGAACCCACTTTGTAACCACTGTGACTGATACCAGTCCTTACAAACAGCCAAATGTACCAAACCTCAAAGGGGTTGAGAGAGGATTTGACCCTCTCTTCCCTATCATTTTTGTGCACTTTGGATTTCGCTCCCACTGAGGCGCCCACAGTGCCCAGCTGGCTGGACAGGAAGCTGACAAGCTGGAGGTATCACTAGTTTAGTGTGATAATCACAGTAGGCATGGCCTAGCAAGGAGAGGGACCACAGGGAAACCAGCATCATCCCCCGTGGACCCCGTGATGGACTCCCCTCCTCTTGCCTGTAGTGTTCCCTTCTAAAGACAACGGCATTGCCTGGCTTCCATGGACCCTGGGAGGAAGGGGAAACACACTCAGCTGCTCAGGCACTGTGCTCACAGGAGCTAGGCAGGCCTTTCACCCAAGCAGCACATTAAATATAAAAGAGAAGTCACCATGGATGTTAATGTATGGCATCGGGATTTATTCCCCCCTCCTGTTCTCAGCACCACGTGACAACATTAATTAAATGTGTTTCTGACCCTGCTGCGCTTCTTTAAATATTTGCCATTCTCCACAAGCAGTGTTTGGTTAATGAAATGAAATTAATGAGCTCATTAGATTGTGCTGTAATCTTTCAGATGCGAGCCCAACACTCAGAATCACTGCTGCCTTTCTCCACTCTCACGCTGTAACTCAGCGCATTCAGCTCCACAAGCAAGGGCTGAGCAGGGGAGTAATCAATTAACAGGGCAGCAGCACAGGAAGGGGAAGGAGGAGACACCAAGGAGAGGCAGCTCGGTGACTTTCCCACGGGAGCTGATCCCGTGGCTCCTGGCGGTCCTTGGCACACACAGCTTCTTTTGGCTTCTCCAAGGTGAGGATCAGCTGCAGGAGTCTGATGTGGCAGGAGCTGAATCCATGGCTACATCCACTCTGATTTGTATGGAAAAGCCAACAAGCCTTGGAAAAGAAGAGCTGGCCTTAAAAACTTCCAGACGTGCTTCTAACAGCAGCCCTGGCTCTGGCTGAGACACAACAAGAGCCGTGCTACAAACGGGCCAAGGCCACAGCTTGTCCCCACCAGAGATCCATAAACCTTTTCCTGGAGCAAGGAAAGCCCATGGGGCCTATGTCCCTCCACCAGGCAACTCCCCATGCTCTCTTTGATGATTACTCACCCTGATTCCCCCCATGCTGATCCAAACAACCTTCCAGCATCCAGCCTTCCCCACATTTCACCCCAGCTCAAAGCAGAATCCGCATCCTGGTTTCCTCCCCTGAAGTACAGCCTCAGGAGCAGCAAAGGAGGCTCTTTGCCTTTGGGCTGCACCAACTCACCAAGCCAGCACCATTTCCCAGCTTTTTCTTTTTGAGCAGGAAGTATTCTCACCAGAGCAGTGCTGTTTTCCTTTGTCTGGTGAAGCTTCGTCAAAGAATTAGCTCAGATCAAAGAGTCTCCACAGCAGCACAAAATCCCCCTGTGGGCAGGGAAAGGAGGAGGGGGCTGGACAATAAGACAAAAAACGCTCCAGTAAATCTCCTTCCAAGAAAGCAAGTGGGGGTAGTTTCTGCATGCACATAAACCCCACAGCTCAGAGCCTGTGCTAGCTATGGTGACTCCCAATAGCTCCAGAGGAATTCCGAGTAGGAAATGTATGTAAATGGAATTCTCTCCATGGCTGTACTCACCAACAAATTGGATCACAAAGCTTTATCAGGCTCCCGTCCCTGGGCTTTTATCATTTACCTTTTAGCCCAGGAGTCTGGGTGAGCCAGGCCTGCTGGGATACAGCAAGAGGGTGATGAGCACAGCCAGGAGGGAGCAAGAGGAAAGTTGAATCACTGAAAAATCTCCAGATCAACAAAGGAAATGATACCCAAGTCCCTACAAAAGCCCTGGGGAAAGCAGTGCCCCAACCAACTATTGCAGAGCATTAGAAAAGAAAAACATCTTTGCACTCACAGGTGGCAGAAGCAAAGATGGAAACCCAAATTAGCAGTATTCCCACACTCAATAATTGCACCAGCCTCCTGCACCCAAAAGATGATCTCAGAGGACTCTTGAACTGTCCCCCCTCTGCATCCCACAGTATTATCCCATGTTAGCTTGCACAATCCAGAATTGTCTCTATCCACTTGTCCAGGTGGACATCACAACCCCCAAAATGCCAGGCTGAGTTCAAACATCTCAAGGTTAGCCAGGTCTTTCACAACCCTTCCCATCCTACCAGCTCACCTTTGCTTTAAAGGATCTGAACATCCCTGCCTTTGGTGGCTGATGATTAAGCAGAGAGAAAAGCACAGCTATCATTTATTCACAACCTTGGAAGGGCTGCAAATAATGCTGGCTGGCTGATGGCAGGTCCCCTGGCCACAGAGTGGAGGAGTGGTTCTCAAGGGCAGCAGGGAGAATAAATCCAGAGGCCAAGCTGACAGTTCCCCCTCACTCTGCTGCAGAGAGGAGCTGCACACACCTGGCAGGTGGGAGAGGTCGCCTGAGGCAGTGGGTGCCACATAGGAGATGAGGCACAGAGGATGAGCAGGGGTGGAGGGTTACCACAACTCCTGGACAAGTCTGAAAACAGCAGTGCTGGATCTCCAAGGAGCTTTCCACCAGCAAACTCAATAGCAAAGGTGTGGGAGACTCAAAGAGGGCACACAGGCCATTCATTTCACTGAGGATGGTGTTTGCTGGGAATGAGTTACTCCAAAAGGGAAGGTGAGTCTTTCCACCCTGGGGCAGCACAAACAGCATTTGTCACCACATTCATATATCATATCATATCCCTGAGTTAATAGCTGGATTCTCCCATCTCCCTCCAGAGGCAGCCACAGCACAAAAAGTGGGTGCCCATCTGCTAACAGAATTGATTTTGCTCTTGCTGGCTGAACAGAATCCATTGACAGGGAGGCAGAGCATGGTCAAGCACACCAGCAGGCTGGTTTGTGCACCTGGGTGGGTTCAGTGCCAGGTGCCCATCTTCCAGAAACCAACACCACCCTTCCCATAGGTTTGGGGTCCCAGCCCCATGTTCACAGAGCAGCTGTGCATCTTGTCTTCATCCTGTGTAAGCAACACTGTTTCAACAGCCTTGCTTTGTTTCGAGTGGGTGAACAAATCTTCAATCTTGTTTAAAATCAAAATTCAAATTTTGGCTCAAGTACTGCAGCCTGCTTATGCTTCAGCCTGGCTCCTACAGCAGAGTGAATGAATGCCCACACCCCTGTGAGTATCTCTTGGCAGGTGACTTTGCCCTCGTCCTTTGTTTTCCCCCCATGGAAGGGGACCTGCAGGGATGCACAGCAGCCCAAGCAGGAGATGCCTTTGTGGCATCTGGAAGTGGAGCTGGAATGCACAGGGCGGGTTTGGTACAGATCCTTACAAATGCAACTGCTCTTCCAAAGTGTATTTATATCTTATCTGTGCTGTTTACCCATATGTTCAATAAATCATTATTCATTATCTGATAAGGTGCTTGCAGGAAATTTCTAAGCCAGGCTTACAGTTAGCACGGGGACACGCTGGGAATACAAATGGAAAAATAAACAGAGCATCTGTCTCCAGCGAGGCTGCTGTGCTGCCAGGGGACTGTGGTGACATTGCCAGCCAGGAGACCAAAGGCTGGGTCACCCGGCCTGCTGGGCTGGGGACAACAGGCCTGTGTTATGTAGAACAGCCTCCTTTTCAGCTAATTACACATCCCAGATCCCTCCTGGTGATAGAAGTGACACTACAAAACGAGCCATGTTTCCTCTCTTCTGCTTCTCCTTCATCTCTGCCCTGCCAGGCTCTCACCACAGCCAGACAGAGACAGGCTGTGCTCCTCAGCATCCACAGGAACCCTGCAAAAGCTTCAGCTTGGGAGAAACGAGGAAAAAACCAGGAGTTTCCATCTGAGACAGCTTGAGCAGATAGGAAAACCTTTCATTGTGCTATCTGTGGCTCAGGCATAAAACCAGAGGATAAATATTAGAGCAAACCCAGAGTCATCTCTGACCCTCTCCTCTCCCTTTGCCTGTTCCAGCATGAAAAGGAGACGTGGGAAGCACCTGGAGATGTTGCTCCATGGCACACCCCAACTCCTGCTCTCTCCCCTCTGATGCTGCCTCAACACCAGGAACCCAAACTGGCTCCAGCAAAGTCTTACCATGGCCTTCAGTACACCCATGGCCTCTCACATCCAGCTGATCCAAGGATTAGCTGCATTGGATGGATATTTCCATGTGGAATAAAGGGAGGAAAGTGGAGGGAGAGGGTAGGGAGTCAGGTTCAAGTCATGTGAACACCAGCCCCAGCACGTCTTCAAAACAGGGTACAAGGAAGTGTGACATCCAATTTCTTGGGAAGGGGAGGCAGAACGGTAATTAAATTTCTGATCTTGTTAGCCAATTTCTCCAATCACTGCCCCTGAACTGGAGAAGGGGAAGGGAGAGGGGAGACGTTTGCGTCAGCGACGCTTGTGAGGGAAATTAGGTTTTCACGGATTATTGGGTTAGTTCCACTTCTCCCACTTTTAATTTATTTGTCTGTATGTGCTGCAGAGCTGAAAGGCCGAGAATTTCCCCCCCCCCCTTTTTTTTTTTTATTTAATTAAAATCTGTAGTTTTGGAAGATGAAAACTTTGGAAGGGGGGGAAGACTGCAACAATATAACCATGTCAGCCAAAATCTGCTTCTCTCCCAAACTTTTGTTAATCCCTCTTCAAAACAGGAGCCTAATAGGATCTCTCAGTAGAACTCAGAACAGCCTCTGGATACATGTATAAAAGAAAAAACCTTGTCAATGAACTTTTTTCTACCTGAAAAAAAAGAACAGAATTCACTTGCTTACCGCTACTTGCGGGCTGAAGTTTGGGTTGGTATTTTTTATTTTTTATTTTTTATTTTTTATTTTTTATTTTTTATTTTTTATTTTTTATTTTTTATTTTTTATTTTTTATTTAATTTTCCCTTAATGCTACAAAAGAAATTCCAGAATTGCTGCCTGTGCAACCCTGGGCCTCTATTATTTCTCAAAAGACAGTAACACTGCCCCTCTTTCCAATTTCTTTAGAAATAGAGGAGAAGACTAAAATGTGCCTATGGGCAGTGTTCAAGTAAATTATCTGTATGATTATTTCCAACTGCCTGCTGAGTGGTTTCCTAGGAACAATGCCAAGGGGCTATTTTGTTTAAGGTTTCCGAATTTGGGATAAAAGAGAAACAGTGTAGTTCACACAGTGCTCAGACTTCCACTCTGATGAAAGGTTTGGAAAGTTTGGCTCAGCCTTAGCTGGAGGAGCCTTGCAAAGGTATCTGGGAAGCCAACAAAGGCTGGAAGGGACAACTTCTGGAAAACAAAGTAGCACAGCTGCAGTGTGAAAGAGCTGGGAAAAGATCTGGCCAGAGAATCATTGAATCATTAAGGTTGGAAAAACCTTCAAGATAATCAAAACCAACCTTCAACCGAATCCCACCATACCCATATTTCCAAATGCCACATCTACCTCATTTTTGGAGATTTCCAGGTAGCCTTTTCCAGTGCCTGACCACCCTTTCAGTGACAAAATTTCCCCCAATATCCATCTGAACCTCCCTTAAGGCTCCTTCCCCTTTTCCCAGCACTTGCATCCCACAATAACCAAGGAGAGCATGTCAATGCCTGGGTGGGATCAGGAGCCTGTGGGATCATTTCACACCTCGAGGCAGGGCTGGCCAAGCTCTCTGACCTGACCCATCCACATATATTTGGAAAGCAGAGTTGGGCTGGTTCTTTCCCCTTTTCCCACTCCGTGCTCTGGATCACACCCACCCATCAGGCTGCCCCTGAGGGAAATCCACACCCATCTCACCCTGAAATCTGTACAGACAAAATCACATTCATTCCTGGGACCTTTATAGGGACAGACCCATGGATGAGACCACCCTTCAGATGGGACAGGAAAGAGCCCAAGCCAAGATCACAGAAACCTCGTAAGCAGCTAAACACAAAAGCCCAGACTTATCCCAGCTTCAGCTACACCGAGTCTGGTCCATTTTCCATGGAGAATGGAGGTGGCACCTCCAGGTAGTGGGAGAGCTGGCCAAAGGTAACTTCTAGAAAGGCTTTAAACAAAGCCAAACACACAAAAAAAGCAGCACCCCGTTCTTCCTTCACAATCAGGGTGAAAACTATGGCTGAAGCCCTGATTAAGATCTTCATCATGGCCAAGCTCCGAGCTGACCCGCCCTTATCAGGCCTTGCACTTTGGAAAAAGCTAATTCCGATGGCAGTAAAGAGGAAGGGAATTTACGCTGCTCTGCTGTGACCCAGACTTCACAGCCATTCAAAGTGAGCAGCCACGGCCATTAAAAACTTCTCTTGGTGCACTGAAGAGGCTCATAAAGAGAGTGTGAATTCACAGAGCACTGGCTCTGAAAGCCCATTCCCTGCCTGTCCCACAGCCTGCCTTTGTCTGAAAGATGAAATAAAAGGGAGCTTCATATTTTACTTCAGACTTGTTTCACTCTCCCCTTGTTTCCTCTGCAGGCTGACTAAAGAGGAAGTGATTTATAAGGGGAAAACAAGGGGAAGTGGTTCTAATTAATTGGCCATAACCGTCACAGCTGTACTGGCATCCAGCGAACAGAGGGCAACAGTGCTGAGACAGAGATGCAGTACCCTGAAAGTTTCCACAATAATCCTGCTCCAAGCCAGAATAAAATTAATTTTTCCCTCACGGTTCTGGTACAGACCCCTTGCCCAAGGCTCTTGGCACCTGAGCAGTCATTTTCCACACAGTCAGCAGGAGAAGGGAACTGAAAGGGGTCTCCAGCTTCAACCTCTCCTTGCAGGCCCTCCTTTCCCTTTCCAGAGAGGACTCAGAGTTCATTTTCAAGTCAGCTCAAGTACAGGGTGTAAGGAGAGTCTAGCAAAAGAAACCTCAATTCCAAGCCTAGGATGAGAAGCTTTACCAAAAGGCTCCAGCGTCCCCTTCCATCTCCCAGCTGGGAGGAGAGCAGGGCTCCTGGGGCTCTGCAGAGCCGGGGGAAACAGAAAGGCTATTTTGTGTCCAGAAACAAATGTGTTTGTTCTGCTTTCGGCAGCGCTATGGCCAGGAGAACTGGCCTCGGGGGAGCCATACATCACACATTGCAGGTGCCTGACTTCGGGAGGGGGAAGCTCTCCAGCTTTCCTAACTGCGAGTGCCAGAAGTTCTGTATCCAAAGTTCATCCTGACCTCAGAGGGTTGGCCCGCTCCGTGGGAGGAAACAAAGCCTGGGCATAATCGGAATAAGCTCATAATTAAAAGTGCTCTCGCCTTTATGAGCTCTCAGGTTGCAAAGCTGCCACGGGATAAGCTGTTTCCATTTTCCCTCATTGCACAGGGAGCAGCTCGAGGGGAAGGAGCGGCCTGGCAGGAGCCAGGGCCTGGTGTTCACAGAGGGCAACCCTGCTGGAGCCCCACCAGGCCACCCCTGGCAGTCTGCACCGGGATTTTTATGGGTGGAAGGTGTGGGGAGCAGTTAACCAGGACAGCTTTTAACAGGGAAATCCAGTAATAACAGGGAAAAGAGTGCAAAATTCAAATAACACTGAGCATGCCCATTTACCAGAGGCATTGTGTCCTCAGGAAGAAAGCCAGGCTCCTACCAGCTGTCCCACAGGAGCAGACACTGCAGCTCAGAAGAGTGTGATAAGCTCCAGCTTTTGTAACAAGTTAAAAAAAAGACACCAATATTTGCCCAGCACTTTGCTGGGGCTGAGCTCGATTATGCTGTGCTGTGAGAGATTAACACAACCAGATTGCACTGTGGACTCACTGCCTCCCCACGGCCCCAGGCAGATTTTCCTCTTCATGCTTTGGAAAAGGTCTCAGGACGTGAACTCTCCTCCAGCAGGGAGCCTGAGCAGCTCCAGGGGGCTATTTCCCCTCCACCTGGGATCCAGGCAAGGCAGGACTCTGTATCTCCAGCTCCCAGTGCAGCCCCATGTCTTCAGTGGGCCCTTGTCCCAGGCAAGAGACTCCAGCAAAGCCAGAGTTCCCAAAAAGAACAGCAGATCCCAGCAGCTACAGGGAAGGGAAAGCAATTTCTGTGCCTTCTTGGCAGTTTCTGCTGTGCCACTGTACCTGGCTGCTGTGATGGGATGCTTCTGCAGGGAGGCAGGATCTGTAGGGCTCCAAATGGAAAAACCCCAGGGGAGTACTGAGGACACTGGCACAACCACCAAGGCCTATGCTGTGCCACCTTGAGAAGGGAGATTCTAAAACAGCTGAAGGAGGAAAAAAAAAAGAAAAAAATAATAATTGAAAAATAGTTAATCACTGTAATTCTCTGGGGACAGCCTATGTGCCCTTGCAGGCAGCTCAGCAAAAACAACTCCTGGGACACCAGAGTGGCACACAGGGACAGGGGACAAAGGGGCAGGATAGAGTTGTTCTGGTGTTGAGAAAACAGTGGTTTTATTCCAGAACTCAAATTAGACCAAGAACAGTATTAAAAAAACTGAAGAACAAGAACTACTCTAGGAGTGAAACAGCTCCTTATTATCAGCTCAGGATTAGGCATCGAGCCCTTGTCCAGGCAAGAGCAGTGGAATGTGACATTAAGCAGAAGTCAGACAAAACCTGCTGCTTTTGGCTGTAGCAAACAGGCCACATTGCTGGCAGGTGCAGTGGCAAAAGCACATCTTCCCATTTTCCTCAGAAAACCCAAATCCAGCACTGCTGCTGACCCCTCTGGAGAAGAGGAGCTGGCCTGTTACCAAGCTCATACATCAAGGATGTGGAGGGCTGAACAGAAGCCATGGGTGCTGCAGCTGGCTGCCCCTCTGCCCCTACAGCAGGATGGGCAGTGGCAGCCTCTGGCAGGGACAGCCCTCCCAGCTGGACACCCCTGGCCAGAGGCAAAGGCTTTGGTCAAAGCTGGCTCCCCTTTAGAGGCTCAGAGATGTGCAGGGAGGGACAGAGGGGACATTCGGGGAGGAGAAGAGCCAAGGAACGTGTGAGCAGCTGCTCCTGTGTTTGCTCAGCTGCTCCCACCAGGCTGCTAAACCACTGCTGGGGAAGAGGAGAGGTGTTAGCCTGGGATAGTCATGCCTCATGTGTCAGACTCCGAGCAGAGGTTTGGAACACTCAGTGTTCACTTGAGACAGCACCTGGGGAGGGAGGACTCATCCCATGCAAGACAAGCTTTGCCAAGATCTTGTTCCTGCTCCTCCCACTAACAGTGCAGTTTGTTCACATTGTGTTGACTGTTAGTAAGAAGGGGTGAATGATCTATGACCAGCAGCAGAGCCAAGGGCATTAAAATTATTCTCTCCTGGGCTGTGAGCAGGTTTTAAACCCACAGCCATCACCAAACAATGGTGGCCTTCACCATTAGTTCCCACCACTTAGCCCTGCCCTTCACAAGGCTGGAGTTTCAAACAGGCAAATCCCAAATCCAGCAGACAGGCCCCTTACACAGAGGGCAGGTTTGGGTTCCAGAGCCGTGCAGTGGAAATGCAGAGCACTTTCTTGCATCCCATCCCTCGCTGCAGCTCAGCACGCAGGCTCCAGGACACACAACCCTTCCACACAAGGGTCCTCTGGCACCAGGAAGCCCCCATCACCTACCAGTTTATTACCATCTGCAAACTCACTCATAGTACATTCATGACATATACTCCATGACATGTTCCCAAAGAAAGCAGGTTTGGAAAGGATGGGAAAATTACTCTCCTGCTGGAAAACAGCCTCGAGCTGCAAGGTGGTTGGGGGGAGGATGTGTCAAGATGTGAAGGCTCCAAGGCAGCAGGCAAGGTTGGACCATGGACATGCATCAGGCTCTCTGCTCACACCTGGATGCTCTTGAGCATCTAAGAAGCACAATAGGATCAGCCACAGGCACACACACTCCTGAGAAGCAACTGAAAGTTATGCAAGGCTCTGCCAGGCCAAAACCGAACTGGGGCTCAGACTTCCACCAAAAAAAGGTTCAAGCACGAGACAACCCTGGGTAACAAAGTCCTTGACCTGCACATCCCTCATTCCAGCAGAGCCTCTGCTGAACAGCACCACTGTCATTGCTGTCATGGCTTGCATGGCACAAGTACCCATGGGAAGGCACCCTCGTGGTGAGCAAGGGACTGGCTTGCATGATACAAGCAAGAAAAGAGTGTTCACAAGCTCAAGAAGCACAAGAACTGGCAGCAAATCAGTGACAGACCTCCAGGACCTTGTCTTGAAAGGAATCATCCTCTGCTCCTCTCCATCAGCTCCTGCTGAGATGCTCCCACTGATTGTGCTCCTCAGAGGACCTGGAAGAGTGGATCAATCAAATCTCACCCAACATCACTTTTCAAAAGATTTTGGACGTATAATCAATTTTTGACACACACATAGTTTTTAAGCATTTTCCCAAATTCCTGGAGGCTACCCAAGCAGAAAGGGACATTTCCACCTGCCACAAGCCAAGCACAGCCCTGTGCAACCCTTTGTACAGGATTTTGTAGGTAGCAAGCAGGGAGGGACAGGATCTCCCACTCTGATGCCCATTTATAACTTTCTAAAACATCTTTTCAAGCCCTGCTTATATCAGCCCAAATGTGATAAAATACAAAAGGCACCAGGCAAAATCAAGGGGAAATACATTTAATGGGAAATATCTGGGAAGCCAATGATTGCACATAGCAGACACAACTTGTCTGGGGAATCTCACAGCCCACTGAGATTAGATTCTCAAAACATGAATCCCAGAAACAGCTTATTCCCTCCTATAATGAGGAAACAGGATACACCCTGTGCTCAGATTTCTGTTCTTTGCACTACCACCAGTGCCAGCAGAATTATCCTCCAACAAAACCCCTTACCAGGCTCTTCCTTCTGCAGCCACTGAGGTGGAACTAAGAACAGCTGAGCTAGAAGGAACCTACAACCATCATCTCATCCAAGAGCTGGTTCAGGGCTGCCCAAAACTTAAAATGTGTTATTGAAGGCATTGCCCAAACATCCCTTAACCACTGACAGGCTTGGAGCAGTAGGCACCTCTGTGTTGGAAGAACCAGGAAGGTTCTTCCAAACACAGAAAGGTTGTTCCAGTGCTTGATGACCCATATTCATGTCCCTGAACATCCTTTTCCAATGGTGGAGTCCAGAACTGGACTCAGCACCCAAACACCACCTCTAAACACAGAGGGGTACCCACCTTTTTAGACCATCTGTGTTTTCCCTGTCCAGGATGTGGTTTGCCCTTGTGACCCCACAGGCTCCTGTGGAGCTGCTGCCACACAGCACCCCCAAGTCCTTCTGGCAGGGCTGCTCTACAGCCATTCCCCTCCTAATTTATTACTAGAACTGCCAGTTCTCTAGTCCCTCACAACAGTCAACAGCACCTACCAGTTTATTACCATCTGCAAACTCACTCATAGTACATTCAGCTCCTGTATCCAGATCACTGATAAAAATATTGAACAGAGCTGAGCAGGAATGTGAATCCGTGCTGTGTGCACCTAACAATTTAATTGTCCTTTAAATGCCTTTAATAGTGCCCAGTGTGATCCTCTCCATTCTATTTTTCCCAGGCACTGAGCTTAGACTAACAGGGCTGTAGGCTCCTGGATCTTCCCTCATGCCCTCCTTGTGAACTGGAATAATTCTGGCTGGCTTCCAGTCAGCTGGGACCTCCCCAGACTTCCAAGGCCATTGCAGAGGACATGCTCCAGCTCCTTCAGTACTCTGGGATGAATCCCATCCAGCCAGGTCAATTTATGGATGTACAGCTGATCATAACTTGCTGCTGTTTCTCGTTAATCTTCATGCAGCTCTTGGTGGGAGGGGTTGGTTGATCTGACCTTGCTGAGGGTATTTGCAGAGATTCCTCCCCTTCTGCCACATCAGGCCCCTGCCCACCTGCCCTGGGAAGAGCAGCTCATCTCCCTGTGCACACAGGGGAAGAGGTGGGCTCCCAGCAGCTGGAATTCCTGTGGTTTGTGTGCTCACAGCTCAGTCCCGCTGGCAGGACACACCTTCCCCCCACCACCACGTGTGGAACAAACACTGATCCACGCTGCAAGTTTTCCTTCCAGTAAAATCTGGAAGCTTTCTTAACCTGACATCAAATAGGCAGCGTCCCTAAAAAGGTGGGTTAGAGCGCTGTTGGTAGACAAATAAACCATAAAATCCAGTATGGGACTCATCCCTGGGGAATCTCCATGGACTACAGCAGTCCCAGCAGGATACAGCCAGAATCCGTACACTGAGCGCTGTGAAAAGCAAAGCCCTGATTCTGCAAGGTGTCCTTGGAGCCCCATTATTTGTGATTAATAAGGCATGATGCAAACACTTAGTTAAATCAGATTAGATCAATAGTACACCATGAATCACTTCTATAGGTTTCCTATAATATTTATATAGACTTCAGTTATCAGCAAGAGTCTCCTGTAAAATTGTCTGTGCTGAAATTTATTTGAAAAAGTACCTTTTATACTCTATTAAAAAAAGAAAACTGACTTTTTTATTCTCTTGTAGAGCTGAACTTCCCAGGCAAAACTCGGGGAACAGCATTTGGCTTTGCAAAACAAACATTTTGAGATTGCTGCCTGGTTTATCACCTCTTGGAATGGGAATTCCACCTCCATCCCTGTTCCTCCTCAGCCTCTTACACACATACAGTGAAAAAGAAATGTTTTAGCTGTCTGCTCACTGTTGGGAGGGCAGAAGCAGGAGTGTGACAGAGACAGCAAGGAGTGGGAAAACCAGCACACTGCCACAGCAGTCCAGTGATGACAAAAAAAAACCACAGAGGAAAAGATTTTCATGGGGTTTTAGAAACTCCTTGTGCACTAAATCAAGGCAGTGAATTTACAGCAAATTAATGAAACTAATTTTCTGACTGGAATCATCATCTGTGAATTATTGTGTCTTTACTCATTAAATAAATTATCTGTGTCTTCCAAGACATTAAGAATGCATCATAAATTACAGCCCTTCATAAATAATTTGCTTTTTGCCTGGGTTTAAATATAGACAGAGAATAAAGCAAGGGGAAGAGAAGAATACAAGAGATAAGGGAAGCAAAGAGGTGAAAAAGAAAGCACAAAGAGAAGGGAAGAGAGTAAAACAGAGAACAAAATGAGTTAAGAGAGGAAAAAAACAGGTGAAAATGGAGACATATGTCCAGGTCAGAAAGGAAGGAAATGAGGAAGGAAAAAAGGAAGTGAGGGATGAAAAAGGACAGACAGGACAAATAGCCCTGTGCAATATTTCAGGTCGGTGTTAATTGCAACTCGGTGAACGTGGCAAGAAGCAAAGCGCCAATATCCAAAGGCTCTCGTGACTTTTATAAATGATTTCATTCCCATTGAGCTTGTTCCATGTCAATGAGTACAAACATTCTGTCTAAGAGAGCTCTGAAAAGGGGCGCCAGCAAGGGAAACACACTTTGTCATGGAGCAGTGACAGCAGTTACTGAGAGGGCCCCAGATTTGTAAATGACAACAGAAGCCATGGCTGACTTGTCAAAGAGGGGCAAAGCAGCACCCCCTGGGCTTTTGCTGTGGGATCTTGCTCCAGGCTGGGCCAGAGCGGGCAGATCCCATCCCATCCCTGCCCTGCCTCCAGCCTGGCTCAGCTCACAGAGGTGGTGCTGACAAACACAGCACCTGCACACAGGTGAAACCTCCTTGGGACACCGAGGTGATTCAGGTGCAGACCTGTGCCATGATCCAGCAGGATTCCTGCCCAGAAGTCATCCAGGACACCCATACCCATCCCTTAATGCTATAGCCTTGCCAAGGGTCACAGAAGAGCCAGAGTCGGAAGGGACCCACAAGGAGCAGAGTCCAACTCTTGGCCCTTCCCAGGACACTCCAAGAGCAATTACAGCTTTTAAGACTCCCCAGAAGTTGCCAAAGTACCAGCCAAACCACTGCCCACAGAGTGGCCAGAACAGCTTCTTTCTCAGTCAGGCCCTTGGCTGCTTCCAGGCCTCCCCTCAGTTCGAGGGCCACCAGGACAGAGCTGGGCAGCAGCACTGGCATCCCCTTCCTGCCACAGTGCAAGAAATGAACACAGGCCAGGGAGGAACAGGTTTGGTGCCTGGTTGCCTGCACTCTCTGAGAGTCCCTCTGCATGGAGAGCATTCCCACTGAGTCAGACCCTTGTCCTAAAAAATCAAGAGCTGCAGTTTAGGGAGATTTCTGATGAGAAGTGGAATGAAGTTAATACGCACAATGCT
The DNA here is from genome assembly GCF_001522545.3 of Parus major. NCBI lineage: Eukaryota > Metazoa > Chordata > Aves > Passeriformes > Paridae > Parus > Parus major. The sequence continues at coordinate 5,257,989 of NC_031778.1, forward strand.
GGTGAAGAGGCCCATAGGACACAGCACAGCCATATGACTTTTCACCAGCAGATCTGAGCTCATTTGAGATGACCAGAAGTCATACAGGAAAACTAGAGGAGCTCCAAGCCAAGTATTTTGCTCCTTGGTGGAACTCAGCACCAGAGAACTGCAGCCACAAATGACCTTTTTTGTGGCCAGCTCGGAGCACAGACAAACATCTGCCTTCAAAACCTGATGTGGCCATTCCCTTGCTGAGCTGCCCAAGCCAGCTGTGGTTTTCACCCTGGCCTGGTGACACTGAGCCTCCTGTCCTGCATCCTGGAGTTTGGCTGTGTCAGCACTGCAGCCGGGCCAAGGACAGGGCAGGGTCACAGCAGCTGGTTCACCTCTGGCTCCCTGCAAGCAGAAGGGTGTTTCTGCAGGAAGCTGGAGGGTGGCCAGTCCTGGGAGCTCTTGGAGAATGAGCACAATGGCAGCTGTTTCCTATTTAGAAGTGGAAGAGCTCCAATCTCATGATGTCATGTCACCAGTCAGGACAAAAGGAATGTTTTCCTTCTTCTTCCAAGTCCAAACCCAACCCAGGGTATGTGGAGCCTCAGAATGTCTGCTCTGCAACCATCAGATCTGCTGGTTAGCAGGTAACAGCAACACCAAGGCAACAATGAAAGTGAAGCCACAGCAGGGTAAGTCCCAGAAGACAAAAACCATCCAAGAAAACATCTCTGGGAAACCCCTGGCCAGGTGACAGCACACACAGCCTCACCACAGAGTCATACAATGGGTTAGAAGGGACCTTAAAAATAATTTCATTTCAACCCCCTGCCCTGGGCCAGGACACCTCTCACTAGGGCAGGGTGCTCAGAGCCCCATCCAAGTCAGAGGGCTTCGGTTTAAAGAGTGTATCTGAAGGATTTGGGTTTGAGAGTCCACCAGCTATGTTTAAAGCAACTCCATAAAGATGGAGGAATGTGGCTTTTGGTACAAAAGGGCCTCCTTGCTGCAAAAATCAGAGCCAAATACAACATTTCTGTACAACTGTCACAGCACTAGAAACCTGCCTGCTGACCCAGATACCTTCTGCCCTAAACTCCAGGTGCTGAACTCCCTGTGCCATGCACAGAACATCCTTAAGCTTGAACCACTTCAGCACAACCCTTCCCACTGTTTGGATTTACCCAGTTTGAGGCTGGAAATGGTTTCCCCAGCTCCTTTGACCATTAGCATGGCAGACAGGTCACCAGCTGGGGATCCTGGATCTAAATCAAACCTTTTGGGTGCTCAAGAGACCCTGAGCAATCCATCCAGGAGGCAGGAGAGAAGGGCAAGAAGAGGAACACAAACATCTAGAAGGAGAAAGGAAATAATTCTGCTTCATCTCTTTTTGAGGGGAGTTTAGCTGGGTAAGTGACCTCTGCACACTTTCCCCAGCTCCCCACCATGCCTGCTCACAGGGCTGAGCAGAGGAGCAGCCACAGAGTGACACTCACCTGGAGCACCCATCTCTTCCCTGGCCTCCACCGGCCTCTCCCAGCAGTACCGTGGTCACACAGCACCATATAAGCTTTTTTTTGGAAGAAAACCCTTTCCTTTCTCTGCCCACAGGGTCACATCACACAGGCTTTTCACACCTCTTAAACTGCACAATTCCCTCCCGCTTCCGACTTGGCTGCTTCTCAAAGAAATGACCCCAAATCCCGTGCAAGCTGCAATATAACCTGAGCCTGCCCTTTCCATCCTTTCCATCCCTGATGCCAGCAGAACACCTCCACTCCAGCTGCTCTTCCCACACAAGTCCAGCTCAAACTCTCCCACATCCTCCTTCCCCATGCTGCTCTGATGCTCCTGCAGTCAGCCAGCCCTCGAGGGAGGTAACATTTCACCAGCTCCAATAACTCAGGATGGAGATCAGCTGGTAATGGAAAAGCCTTTCCCAGAACAGTCTCCAGGTGATTTTGGAAAGGGACAGAGCAGCCAGCCTGGATCCCAGCACCTCCATGCAGTTAGCATCATCCCTGGAAACATTTACCTCCCTTTTCCTTGGGTAAAGGCTTCTGTTCTGCTCTCTGCACCCCAGGGCTCTGCAGAGGACTTTTTCCACTGCCAGCTCAGACTGTTTTGAAACCTCACCCAAAAAAGGGGATTTTCCATCAGTTCCTGAAGCAACAAGTGAGTCCAGCCAAGTGTGAAGCAGGTCACTCTCCTTCACAGCTTTTCACACCATGCGTTGCCCGTCAGGACCGTGCCAAGGGCTGGCCTTGGGGACGTGGAGGAGGCGGCTGCCGCAGCCTTTGGGAGCCCGCAGCTCCCTTCCCTCGCTCCTGAGCCAGCACATCTGCCCCACAGCAGGAGCACCATGCCTTCCTCCCAATCCAGCAGAATGGAGAGCCAGAGATTTATGTACTCCGCGATTTTTATGTGCTCTCAAGAAGGGCTGCGGAGGGAAAACTCCACCACTCACAAAAGCCTCCATCTGTGAGTTTATTTATCCATGCTGGGAAGGCTGTTTATTCTGTTTCAGGGTGGAAACTACACTGGGATCGCAGCTTAATTGTACTGTTTGTTGAATTAATTGCTCTGTTTGATCGGCCTTTCTCCCATCATGCTTGGGAATGGAATGGCTTTGCTGCAATGTGGGAATGGAGAGGCTTGGAGCTGTTTCTCCTGGCAGCCAGCACACAGCGAGCGAGAGCGGCTGTTTTGGGGACAGCACGAGGAGCCTGATGCAAGTTTTGCTTCAGGGTGTCCAGGGAGGTCAGGCATCCTGGGAATAGGGTATGGGCCAAAGGCAGGGAAGCAGGTGGCTTGGTTGGCCTTTTGCTTCTTTTTCCAGCTGGTCCCTGCCCAGCCAACCACTTGGGATCTGTGTGTCCGAGGAGGGACCTTCTGTCCAGGCTGTCCCTTCCAGGACTGGCAGCCTCTAACCACCTCTCCTGCAACGAGAGTGAACATTGTGAATTTTCCAGGTCACCTTATGAATCATGGGATGCAGAGCAAACCTCAGCATTATTTTCATATTGGAACATTTTTGCCCTCACTTTCATTCACAGGTTTTTCCTTTTCCCTTTCAGGTTTTGCCAGCAAACCTGAGTAAAATCCAGCTTGCATTCACATTCCTTTTTTCCGCTTTCATAATCACAGCCCTCAACTTTTTAGGTTTTGTTCCTGCCTCTCCCACTTCCCACACACACTTCCTTCTGCCCACTGGCCTTTGGCTGAAGCACAATGACCAGTGGCATTTCCTACACACATTTTTTCAGCTCCCCTCTCTCTCTCTCTCCAAAGTGATATGGTCAGGATTCCATGGGGGTGTCACTGCTCTTCTGCCAGCATGGATGGGACATCTGTCCCTGAGCCACACCTTTCTGAGGAGTCTTCCCAACACAAGAACCAGGCACTAAAGGGAATCAACCCCATGGCCACCCTCACACCACATCAGCAACATCCCAACACACACAGCAGACTGATTTCTCCCACTAATTAGACACCCAGTAGAGTTCAGAGAGCATCTCAAACCAGGAAGGCACAATCCCCAGAATACCAACCCTCCCCACCTAATCCTGCCTTTTTCACTGGAATCTGCAGGCTCTGGGAATCTGCCTTCCATGACAGAGAGTGAGCTGCTGGAGACAGCAAGATGTTTCAATCAGCAGATCTCTGGTGTCTGAGGCAAACCCATTCCTTGCTGATAAGGAATGAATACTGTCTGTGTCTGTCCGGGTACGTGTTTCTCTCTCTCTCTATTTCTCTTTTCTCCTTCATAAAGCTGTCAGACCAAAAATAACATATTAGTGGAAGGAAGGAATGTCAGCTGTAATACAATAACGTGGTTGGGAGGCTGGGGGATGTGCGTGCCTGGCTGCTGTGCCAGAGTCTCTCTGTACTGAGCTATGGCTCAGGAGTGCCTTTCCCTCCTCCTCACCTTGTTCTCCCACCAGACATGGAAAATGGGATGATAAATAGGAGGGAGTGCTTATTCAGCACTGTTCCACTGCCAAAAGCCACCTGTGTTTGACACTGCAGCAAGATCACACATCCCCAGGACAGAGACTAAGGAATATCAGTCCACTGATAATTCACCCCTGGAAGCGTTCAAGGTCTGGTTGGATAGGGCCCTGAGTAGCCTGCTCCAGTGGGTGGTGTCCATGGCAAGGGGTGGGACTGGATGACCTTTGAGTTCCATTCCAACCCAAACCACTCTGGAATTCTGCGAACATGGCCAGACCAAAGCAGGCCTGGGCTGGGCCACTGACACGAGGCACAGCTTGAAAATCCAGTCCCCAGTGTTGACTGGAACAGGGTCAGGACAAAACAGGTGGTAAGGGGCCCTCTGCTGAGGTCACCTCTTGATTTTAAGGTCAGGAGGAGCTGATGCTTCTCTCTGGCCTATCCAACCAGTTCCTGGCAAAATGCCTTCCATGGAAAACCAATGACATCCGAGGGGCCATATCTTGTGTATGGGCACCCAGCACCTCAGAAATGGTTTCCAGCTGGACAAAACCGAGTGCACCTCCTGCTTATCTGTTCCAGCTTCCAGAGACTTCTTCTGCAAAGGCAAAGAAAAAGAGGAAATGAGTAAGGAAGGAAAAGCCTCCTGCCCCACACAAGTCTGACACCACCAGGCAGGAGCCCTTAGGTGTCAGGCTCTGCTCTCACCTTCCACACTTCAGGAAGCAGCACTGCCTATTCCAACTCTTCCCACAGGCCCACCCCAGGGTACAGCACTATCACATTTCATAGTGGTGCAGATTTTCCAGCCCCAAGCTCTGCCTTGAGTAGTGCCATGAACTGAAATGGCTGCAGGAGTGCTGGGGCTGGGGTCCAGCCCTGAGCCAGGCTCCTGCGTGGCTGGTGCAGTCCTGCTGGCTCCCAGCCCACTGCAGAGATGTTCCTGCTTCCCACTAAATGTTCTCCCGTTCCTTCCCATTTCCTCTACCCTGCCACCACAAATGCAGGACAGGCAGGAGCAGGCACATGGACATCTTGTCCAGTGTCCAATTTGGGGATGTGCCAGGCTGGAGGATAAGATTCCTACCGACAGCACATATGCAAATCAGGGCTCCTTCTGCAGTTTTTAATAGCCCAAAACTGACTTAACTCCGCAAACACAAAGACCAGAATCTCTTTCAAAATGTGTGTTACTGTTTCAAAAATTCTTGCTGCTTTTGATATGCAAATACCAACCCAGCCTCCTTATAAAACTTGCCAGGTTCTTGATTTCATTTTCTTAATTCTATCCAGTAGGACTGAAGTTGCACAGAAAGATGCAAAGTGTTTCTTTTAGCAGTTCCTAATTAATTCAACGCCTCATCCTTTTCAGTGGGTTGTTTTCCAGCCCCCTCCTTTTCAGCCTGGTCAGTTGTTGGAGGCATCTGAAGTATCCATGAAAACTAATGGGGCAGGAAAGTCACTGTGATGACTCTTCAATTAGCTGGACAAGGATGTGCAGCATCACGGAAAAATGTTTCTTCTGCTAATGAGAACTAACGATCTCTTACCTGGGGGATTCTGTGCTCTGATCAAAGGAGCCCAATCAAAACCTCTGCAAATTTCTGATTAAACCAGACAAAAGAGGGGAGAAAGGAACCAAGTCAGATGCTGAATAGATAATAAAATTCACTTCCCTTTTTCCTTCCCAGAAAATGGTAAATCTAATGGGCATGACTAAGCAGCTGTGAGGGAAGACGTGAACAAATTTGTAAAGCAAAGGGGAGTTTAAAGTTCATCTCATTTTCCCTTCTGCAACATTGTCTGCAATCATATTATGATTTAAAGGCCACCTTTCCCCCAGTGGGAAGCAGGTGAGAAGGGTATGATTCAATTTTGCATGCCAAATGTGATGGGAGAAGGAGAAAGGCCAGGAGGCACAGGCAGAACAGCCACATCCCCTTGGCACTGTTAAATGTGTGTTGCTTTTTCCAGTTCCTCAAGGTACAGGGGGGAAAATAGAATAATGGCACACTGGCATTTTCTATCTCAGTTTGTACATGGAAAAACTGCACCTTTCATTACTGGGAATGAAGCCAGAACAAATCCTGATTCAACCAACACCAACCTTGGGAGACCCTGGTCCACCTTGAGAAACCCCCCTGGAAGCCAAATGACAACCCTGCCCTTTTCCAGGAGCTGTCACCGTTCCCTGCTGCATTTCCAGCTCACCAGAAAATGTTCCTGCTGCTGTGGGCTTACACCTTTCTCACTTGCCAGCAGGATTAATCTCAGCTCAGCGTCACTGCATTCCAGGGTGGCAGCTGGGCTGTTCCGGTTTGAGGGAATAGGAAAGGATTATCCCTGAGGCTGTGGAGGAAGGAAGCAAAGCAGCATGTGCCCCTGCCCAGGAGAGCTCTGCCTGCCACTCCTAGCCCCTAATTTCTTGGTAGGTAACATTTTTCTGCAGATTATGTCCAGTTCCAAAGGCTTCACGTCACTAAATGGCCATGGTGATAATCGATCCACAAGAGGATGGAATAAATGGAGGGAAGGAGTTGTTTGCAGGAAGGGGAAGTCAGTGAAGGATTTAAGGCAGAGGTGGCCTTTCAAGAATGGAGCAGATCTGGATGCCAGGAGGTCTCCACCAGTCCCTGATAGGAGGGTGCAGCCAGGGCAGCGTCAGGCTCTGCTCCCAGGGAACAGAGACAGGATAAGAGGGAATGGCCTGAAGCTGTGCCAGGCTCAGGTTGGGTATCAGGAGGAATTTCCCCATGGAAAGGATGTTCAGGCCATGGAAGGGGCTGCCCAGGGAGGTTTGGAGTCCCCAACCCTGGAGGTGTCCAAGGAATGTCTGGATATAGCACTCAGTGCTGTGGGCTGGTGACAAGGTGGAAATCAAGGGTTGAACACAATGATCCTGGAGGTCTTTTCCAACCTCAACAATTCTGTGGTTCTGTGTGGACATCTTTTGTCATTGCGCTTCTGCAAGTCCCTTCCCTCCCACGGTGGATTCGCCTTGTTAACAGCATGGCCCTCCACGGGGATCCTCCCCATGCCAAGCACCGTGCAGTGCTCAGAATCCCCAGTGCCCACCATCCTGAGGGGCTTTTCCCTAAGGAATGCTCTGAGAAGCCACCACTCCCCACCCAAGAGGGCAACCCCAGCATGGGAAAGAGCAGCTCACACTCCCTGGCTGCACACACCTGCATCCCCCAGCTCAATAAAACATCATAAAAGCAGAGAAGTTCCACGATAAGCACAAATAGATCAATAGCATTAGAGCTGCTCTTAATGGCTGCCTCAGGTTTTTCACGCGACGCCTTCGAAAATGTCCAGTCGTGAGTAATTAATGACCAAACCAAGTAATTGCTTTCTTGATTTTTCTCAAAACCAGAATTCACTGAAAGAACTTAGAGCTTTACTGGTGCTACACAGTAAATTAATTCAGTAAGTGCTGATATTACAAGTCTGGGCTGCCTGTTAAAAAAACACGGCAGTGCTGTAGAGTCTGGCTGTTCTTGCTGTCTGAGGTAACCCTTTACAGGCTGCTCCAGCTGCCTGCCAGAAAGCAGCTCAGACCTTGCTCTTCTGCACATCAGCCTGCAGAGATTTTGCTACTGGGGGAGTAGCTTGTCTTAGAGGAAATGCCAGGACCTCACAAAGAGAGATTAAGGCAAATTCTCCCCTTGTGCTTTCCCAGTCACAATGTGGGAGTGGAATCACAAGCATGGGGGCTTCTTGGAAGGCACACCAAAGCTGGAATTGGCACCACAATAACTGCCAGACACCTCTGAACTCTTCATCATGTCCATCAGGCAGGTACTGGCAACTCCAGCTTAATCCAGGGATTTCTACCTCTTGAGGAGAGGTAAGAGAGAAACTAAAAGGGGTGAAAGAACAGCAGCAGATGAGGAACACAAAGGGAGCGAAGAGGAAAAGGCAGAGATCAGAGAGCCTGTCTGTCTCTCCATCACTCCTGGAGCAAGAGGATGGATGTGGCTCCAGTTTCTTGCCACATCTTCTATTCCATATGCTCAGTTTCTGCTGAATGACATCTCTGAAAACAGCCTGAGGTGTCACCTCAAAGGTGGTCCATCACTTGTCAGCTGTGCCTGCTGATCCACTGCAGAAACCCAGGACACAGACTCCTGGCAGCCCTGGCACACCCTGCACACAGCTGAAAGCAAACCATGCAGAGACTTCCAAAACAACCATTTTTACTCCTTTGTGGATTTACACAACTTCAGCCAGCACCTACCCCCATGCCACAGGAGGAATTGCACATCAAGCTCATCACAGGCAGTGAGCAGAGGCACTAACTCTGATCTGCACTCACACTGCCTGCCTGGCATGCTCACACAACCTTAGGCACCCAAAGAGGACGAGGATGATGAGCAATTCAAGACACCCATCACCCATGGCACAGACTGGGGAGAAACCCACATAAAAGAACAGGTCATAAGAGGGGAAAGGGGGGGATGCAAGTCCAGATCTTCCAACACCTCTCCCCTTCCTCACCTGGCCTGTCCTTCTCACCACAAGGCATGTCAGGCATGGAATTCTACCCCAGCAACCCTAAATTCCCATCATCTGCAGCACGAGACACTCATAAAGTGAGTGTTGTGAACACATATGTGTGTGTGTGTGTGTGTGTGTGTGTGTGTGTGTGTGTGCCCGCATGAGAGAGAGCACAAGACAGTGAGCAAATTACTGAAGCAATCCTTCCATCCCCACAGTAATGAATGATTTTTTTTTCTCTGCTCCCAGGAGCATGGTTGTAGCCTGGGAGCTTAACATTCAATCTGACATGGACCTGCAGCACACACTGTTAATCCCTCTAAGCACAGTGACAGCTCCCAACAACCCCCTCAAGCAGAGGGAGAGCTATGTTTCTTCCCCATCTTTCCATTACCATATTTTTAATTGGCTGTGAATATCCTTTTGCTTTTGTCAAAACAAGTTCTGCTAAACCACCGCTTTGGATATGAACGGGGGAGCCAGGAATCGTGAGAGAGAAGCCAAGAAAATCCCTCCATAAATGAAGATTTGTGCCGAGGGAGGCACGGCCAGAAGGAGGAGGAGCAGGGTCGGCTCATCCTTGTCGGCATCACCGGCTGTACAAGCAGTCCTGGGATTGCAAGAGTCCACACAGAAGTTCAGAGATCTTCAGCTGAGTGAGACAGAGCTTGGAGTAAAATGATCCAATAGGCAGTGCTACAGAGAAATCAATTTTAAGAACATTTGAGGCAGAAGGCCCTGGAAGGGATATTCTGTCAGAGGGAACGTGGCGAGAGAAGGAAGCAAAAGGAAAGAGCACACAAATCATGCTCATGCACACAGGTACCTGACATGAGTTAGAGCCTTCTCCCTTGTTTCCTCACTTCACTTCTCAGAGGAAAATGAGGCCTTGACAAAAACTAAACTTCATGAAAAATCTTCCAATTTTCTGTTTCTTGCTTTTGGTTTTAAAGGAAATTCTTTCCCTTCTGGAAAAAAAAAGAGGGGGAAAAGACAACCTCTTTTTTCTAAAGAAAAACATTTTTCAGAAGGATGTCATGGAAAACAACCCAAGCTGAAGCTGATGGCCAGGTAGGGAGTCAGGTTTCTACCCAGCACTGTGTTCCCCACGTCCTGGATCTCTCAGGCTGACTGCCTAGCATGTCCATCAGGACATGTGAATACAGCCCTGAGCAATCTCATCACATCCACCCCCACAGCCAAGCTCAGTAAGGGAAAAGCCACTCAGTCTCTCAGGTAGGGAGGCTGGGACAGGGGGAGATGCTGTCTCAATACTCTCTCACACAGCAAATCCCAGTCCATGACAAGTGGTGTATGGAAACCTCTCCCGTGCCTAAGCATCCTGCTGAGCCCTTGTCCTTGGGATGGGGCAAAGAGGAGATGCAGTCAGGCTGAACAGACTCATGGCACTCTGGGAAGAGCCAGGACAGGGAGGTCAGAGCTCCCCATGTTCGTCCCAGGACAGACAGCTTTGGGTCATGTCTTGGTCTGCTTTCCACGCTTAACACATGAACCAAAAGCCATCCTTACCCCCACAAAAGGCCCAGAACAGTTGGAAAGTGACAGCCCTGACTGGTTTTCTGCTCTGCTGGAGACTCTGTGGGGCAGCAGAGGCTCTCAGGTCAGGTCCCAGACACTGCTGGGAGTGGCAGCTGCAGAAAAATCAACCCTGACTTTGTTCGCACATGAAATGGGGAGAAAACTCTTCTGGAAGGAACCTGACAGTGCAAGGGGAAGGATTCAAGACCAGGATGGATGGGACTTTGAGCAACCTCATCTAATGAAAGTTGTCCCTGCCCATTCTCATCCAACCCTATCCCTGCAGGGCAGCTGCATCCAGGTGATCTTTCAGGTGCCTTCCAAGCCCAGCTATCCTATGATCACCATCAAACACACATTTCCAGAAGCTTCAGTATGTCACTTGCAAGTCCAGGGAGGGTTGTCTTCGCTGCGGTCAAGTGGCTCTTTTTTTGTTCTTGATTTTTTAGCACAAAATCGAGTCCTAAATAAATCAGCAATGTACAGTGTGTGTACAGATGGAGCAGCAGGGCCACTCCACAAAGGCACTGAATGGCTCTGTGTCCTCAGGGATGTGGGGAACAAGCTGCTTCACCAGCCTGCTCCTGCAAGGTAATTTCCCTGCCCTTTTATTCCAACAGGCAGCCCCCACACTTGTTTGTGGCTCATGCAACAAGGGCTGTACACACCAATCTGGGCTTGGAGAGCAGTCAATACCCCTGCCTGGCACCAGACAGGAATCTGGGACAGACCCGAGGATGTGACCCATGGCCAAGCGGAGTTCCCAGCTCCAGGAGTCATTCCCAGCAGCTGCTGTGCACCAGCACCCTCACAGGAGAGCTGGGAAATATGGAGATCATTCTCCTAATGTCCCCAGCATTTAAAGGCTGATTAGTGCTGCTTCTAAGAGAGCTGGGCCAGGGACTAAAGTGGTACGAGACAGCTGGCCCAGGATTTCAGTGCAGGTGTCAAAGGAGATGCTGCCAGCACAGAGACCGGGCTCCATCCTCCTCCCTCATCTCTTGGCTTCAACCCCAAGCCATTGAGAGGCCCGAGGGAAATTCGCACACTGGAGATGTGAATCATGCCCCCACAGATCAGCTCCTGACCTTCCCCTCTGCCCAGCACAGTCCTGCTAAGACTATTTTGTACAAGAACAAGTTAAACAGCCAAAAAATTTGAGCAGGTTCCATGAGGCCATGCAGGTGAGACACTCTGTCACCCCTGGATGGGGAGGCTGGCCCTGCCACATGGGGGGAGTGACAGCTCAGGGTAACTCACTGTGCTTGCCTGGGGACCAGGGAGTCTTTCCAAGCACCAGATCTGGGCACTCTGGGTGCAGAGTCAGACATGTTGGGGGTTTTTCCTTCAGATAAGCCTGGAAAGGGAGAAAAACACACAGGAAGACAACCAAACCTTCTCAGAGACTGCTGCAGAGCACACCTCCACCAACAGTGACAAAGGGAAGTTGAATATAGAAATGGAGAATGGAAATTGGATATGGAAAACTTCCCAGCACAGGGGATACTTGCCATCAGCTGACATGTCAGCCAGACAAAGCTCCTAATCCAGGCTGCCAGCCCCAGAATGAAAACAGGTAAGCCAGTATGTTACTGGAGAGAAAAAGGCCGGGTCTGCCTTTTTCCAGAGCTCCCTGGAACAAGGACATGACTTCATCAGCAGCTGCATTACAGAGCGGACAGCGTTTGCCCTGCAGCACAGAACTCAATATCCCCTCATCGGAACTGCAGACTTATCTTTGGAGGGTCTCTCCATCCTGGGAACACGTGCAGCCGGGGCTGGCAGCCGGCCCACCCCACACCTGCCCAAACACACATCTGCTCTGCATCACTGCAGCACAGAGCCCCAACAGGTGGGCTTGCTTTGGATCTCAGCGACTGCCCGGGGAGGATTTTCCCTCTGGGAGTCCTTCCTGCCCTCTACAGAAAGCCAAGGGGGCAGAGCTGTGGTGCTTGCACCTCTTGGGGTGCCTCTTTTTGAATGACAATACGAACTTGGGGAAAAGGAAATTCATGCTCAAGGTTTCTGGTCAAGATTTTTTTTTTAACCGAATCCAAGGCTCAGCTTCTAATTCCGAGAGTTCAGTTCCTTGGAAACTTAATCCCTCTGCTACAGCTGAACACGGAGAGAAAGCAGCCAAGCCCACTAACCTGAATTTTCAGAGCAAGGGAGAGTCCTGCATTCAAACACTTCCCACTCCGATAGGATCCTTCTTTGGATCCCACTGCCAGCTGCTAATGCAAACAAGCAAAACAAGCCCCTGGCACAAACCCCCACCCTGGGACCTCAAAAAGACATGGTTTTCTGGAGATGCCAATGACAGCTCTGTGATGGCACAGCCAGATTGCTCTGCCCTCAGGAAGAGTCAGGGACCTCAAGGGGTAAAACTAAATGCAGGCATCACCCACAAACAAAGCAGTTACTCCCTCAGGCTCTTCTCCCCAGTATCCAGCAGCGGGGAACGGTTCAAAGCTGCACCAGGGAAGGTTTAGCCTGGACATCAGTCCAAAAATGTCTTCATTTCTTTACCAAAATGTGTTCAAACCCTGGAACAAAGTAGTTAATCTCTCAAGCCTGTCAACATTTAAGAGACATTTGGCCAATGCCCTTAACAGAACCCCAAGACAGTTTGGGTTGGACGAGACCTTAAAAGTCACCTTGTTCCGCCCCCTGCCATGGGCAGGGACACCTTCCACTAGACCAGGTTGCTCCAAGGCCTGTCCAGCCTGGCTGTAACTTTTGGTCGGCCCTGAAGTGGGCAGGAGGTTGGACTGGATGAACATCATAGGCTCCTCTCCATCTGGAATATTCTATCCCTTGCAGCCACCACTGCTCCAGGGCCACGAACATTGCCAGGGATTTTAGCACAAACCCAGAAGAGGAGCGGTGAGTGAGGTCAGCCAGGCACAACCCAGGACATTCCAGGTCAGGTTTAGTCTGAGGAAGTGTCCCAGGGGAGCCTGCAGATAGATGAGCTGGCCCTCAGCATCCCACATACACCAGGAGCTGGGAGTTTGGAATAGCACCTGGATTTGCCTTGGGAAAGCTGAAAAGAGTCTGAAAACCAAGCTAAAAGCATCAAAGATCAAGTCCAGCACATAGGCCATGGAGAGAAACACCCAGAGATAACAAACACCCTGTGGTATCCCATGGGAGTCCATCCCGTGGTGTTCACCATGCTCTAAGGTGAACATATCCCAGTTCAGACAGTTAAATCCAGGTGAAAGCCAAATACCAACAGATCCAAGGAACAAAAAGAGAGGGGAGATCTGCACTTTCTAACCCACAGTTTGCACTTTGGATTTCCTCCAGATGTTTCTATGCCAGGCTTATTTCCACTATGAAGGTCTGAGAGGCTTTAAAAGCGTGAATTCTTCCAGGCCTGGGAGATACTTGATTGACAACCCTAGAGAGAAATTTTGTGTGCAAAGGAAGAACAAAGAAAACCCACATTATTTCAGCCCCACTGTAGAGATGCAGGTCTCAGAGAATAAAGATTACTCAGGCAGGGCTTGGGGGCACAGCTGGAACCCCTCCAAAGGGAACAAATCTCTTGCCCTACCTGCTGTGCTGCCTCCCCTGCAGCTGAGCTCCTTCCTCTCTCACTGCCATGTGTTCTTCCATCACTTCTACACCTTTCCTCAAGACTAAAATACAGCTTCATTTTTCTACAGCTCAGAGATTTGGCTCCTGACCTTACATCTTGCATCTCCAAACTACAGTCACCTCCTGTCTTGATCTCAGCTTCCCAAGCTGTTAAGGGTTAGGTGTCCTTTTTTTGTTTTGTCCTTCTGGCCTGCCCGGGGATTTTTTTACCCATTATGTGCTGAGACAACCTAACTGCCGGTACTTAGGGGTGCTCACAATGGACAAAGAGTGGCCGGGCCCAGGGGGGGGAGGGAAAGGGGGCAGAAAAAGAGGGTGGGGACAGTTTTTTAGCTGGCTTTCTTCGGCTTC
>NC_031778.1:5275819-5276093 GCF_001522545.3 Parus major
AACATGGCATTGAGTGGGTGTACCATATCCCCTACCATGCACCCGCTGCTGGAAAAGTTGAACGGTGCAATGGCTTGCTTAAAACCAGCTTGAAAGCACTGAGTGAGAGAACTTTCAAGAACTGAGAGATTAATTTAACAAAAGCGACATAGTTAGTGAACACCCGAAGTTCCACTAACCGAGCAGGCCCTGCTCAATCTGAACCCTTTAAAACGACAGATAGAGATAAAGTTCCAGTAGTACATATAAGAAGTATGCTGGGAAAAACTGTTTG
>NC_031778.1:5277004-5303901 GCF_001522545.3 Parus major
GCTGTAGTTATTGTTGTTTGTTTGCCTGGTTATACTAGTAAAGAACTGTTATTCCTATCCCCAGATCTCTGCCTGAAAACCCCTTGATTTCAAATTTATAATAATTCGGAGGGAGGGGGTCTACATTCGTTCATCCCAAGGGAGGCTCCTGCTCTCCCTAGCAGACATCTGTCTTCTAGAACCAAGACACAAGCCATTAGGGAACTAGAGTCTGGGCTCTGACAACAGCAGCTTTGCACCATTTGCTTTCCTGAATTTACCTTTGAGTTACTTCCCTGAATCTGCTGTCCTGGAAATCAAATTCCTTCTTCTTTTCCTTCTTCCTTCCCTCAACAACTGCTCCAGACTGCTGCAGGAACTGTGTCCACCCCCTGTGCTCTGCTCACATCCTCAGATCCCAGCAGTTAACCCTGAGGAGCCCCTTCCTGCTCTCTGAGCTCAGCACTCCTACAAGCCAGGGCAGCTATAAAATTGATTTCTACAGTCCCTGCCTGCAAAATAAAGTGAGCCACATCTCCCCATCCTGCTTTTAGCACCTGGCCAAGGGTTTGCCATATATTACTGATGGAGATGGGCAGCACCTTCCCAGAACCCATTTCCCCCTTAGCTATAAATCACCACGGCTGGGAGGCCCTGAAGCAATTGCCTCCTCATTTCAGGTGCTGGGAGGAAGACAGGAGATGGAGTTTGTACCAGCTACTGGTGCCCCACATTTTCCAGTCTGTGCTCACATCCCAGAAGTCCTGACCTGCCTTCCCAGCTGCTGTTTTGTGGCTGAGGGTGGCACCAGCTGAAGGTTTGACCCATACTGTGATGATCACAGTGGCAGCTCCCACCACCATGCTGCAGCTGGATAAAACAAAACAAACCTAGTGAGTCTCTGATATGGGTGCAGGGAGAGAATTCACCACTCTGGGCACAGAGATGGACTTGCCTCCTTCCCCAGAGTGCTGGATGCTAAATCTTCCCCTATCTGCCACGTCCATCATGCAGGCTCTGGGCTTCAGCAGCTGGAGATCTGTTCCCTATAAATTTTCTGCACAGTGCCTACAACAGTTGTAGTCTCTCTAAAATAATGATTGGAGGGTGGATAGAGGAGAACAAACAGTTCAGCTGAACAGTTTATCTGATGAATTTAGCCTCTTCTCCTGTTCCTGCAATATCAGGTGGACAAATCCAATTTCCTCAAATGCATTTGTTGTTTGAGTTTATTTGACAAATACTTCCCCAAACAATTGCCTCTACATTCACTTAGCAAATATTTAAAATATGAACTGTGCTGTTTAGTAGATCCCCTGGCACTGCACTAGTCCCCAGTGGAGCAGAAAAGTTAGGTTTTCCCCAATATTAGTTATTTCTGCGTTTCAAATTAATTTTTTTGCCAGCTCTTATTCTATTGCTGATAACACCAGATGATTTGGTGGTGCTTATTAGGAAAGGAGCTGGTCAGTTGTCTCCCAATGAAATTGAGTTTTCCTGGGAAGCAATAACCCATTGAAGCAGACACATTTCATCAGAAACACCCCGCAATCAAATGACTTGCAGCAGCTGAGGAAAGGCTGCCTGGCAAATCCAGCTCTCAGAAATCCCTGCAGGTTGTTCTACCAGGCTCCAGCCCTGCATTGGTGTCAGTCACTTGTCAGCTCCACATCTCCAGCTGAAAACTGGGAAATTGTGGCTTGGTTAACCTTCTTTGAGCTGGGGGAGTTCTGTGACAAGCACAGCACTGTTAGGGATCCAGAGAAAAGTGTGTCCCAGGCATTTTTTGCCCCAAAAGTAGGCCAAGGGAGCTGGGCTTAGGGACACTTCACAGCCTAACTCCTGCCTGGAGTTAGCAAGAAGCTGGAGCCAGGGTATTTCCAGGAAGATGGAGATGGGAGACAATAGGCCTAAACTGAAATGAGCAGATATCAACACTGGATGTGACAGCAGGTGGGCAAACGTGGTACAGGTTGCCCAGAGAGCCTGTGCAGTCTCCATCCTTGGAGGCTTTCAAACCCTGGTCTGATCCCAAAACTAACCCTGGGACAAGATGTTGGACAAAAGACTTCCTGAGTCCCCTTCCACCCAAATGATTCCAGCCTGTGATCCTGGGAAACCCTCTACAAGTACAGATCAAGTTAACAAAAATGAAGGTTACACGGAGTTGGAGGGATGTAACATCATACCTTGGCTAAGGTTTAGTTCTGGGATTGCCTGTTTATAGCAAGATTTGGGGGGAAATAATAATAACATCCAGTTTTGGTCCAAACTGGACCAGAACCAACACTTGAAGAAATTCTGAGGATCAAACATCTGCATTTCAGCAAACTCAGCTACAAAGGCTCGTCATTTCAGACCTAGGGAAAATTGGTTTCCAGGTCTCATGATTACAAAGAGTAACTCAAGAGCTTGAAGAGTTCAACCAGAACAAGAAGGCAAATAAAAAGAAATCACAATTCATTATTCATCAAAATCTTCACCGATCTGTTAAAGACCATGTCAGGATATTTTAGCACTGCAGGTATCAATAGTGCTAGAAAAACCTGCAAATGTGACTTTGAAATTTGCTGGTTTCATTTTGTTTTGTTTCCTGCCAATGAAAATCTCGTTGCTTGAATGTTCTTGGAAAGTCACCAGGGAAAGGTTGGGAATATCGCCCAAGCAAATTCACTTAAGAATTCAAACAAACACATCAGGACACAATTTTGCTTTTGTCACCCAGCTCTGAGGGAAAGCTTTTAAAACCCAGTTAAGGAGAGGGCAGTAAAAGAAAAAATGCTTCATTAAACTTGGTTCTGGGCAGACGAACAACAGACAACCCATTACTGGAACAGCCTCTCCAGATCTCCAGTCAACCAGGAGCCTTTGAACACGACATTGAGTTGGACAGCAGCTCTTCATATCCCAATTATTTATTCTGCCACTTGGAGGGATGTAGCCAGGACAACCCATCCTTCTAAGCTGTGTACCACTGTGGAAGAGGGAGGAATTTCACATTCTCATTCCACAAACTCCCACTCACTGCCAAGAGCAGCAAATGACACATGAGTGTCACCAGGCAGGCAGACAAAGAGAATCAAACAGGCTTCTAAGACACTGGAAATTCCTTCCCTTACCACTGGGACACTTTCCACATCCAGAAAAACCAAAAAATGGGCACCACGTGGTGCCTCTGGAAGGGCATTTTCTGAGGGTTGTGCTGGATTTTTTAACCTTCAGATCAGCCATGTCAAACGTTCACAGCACTGGGTAAGGGGAAAGATGACTCAGTTTGTAGGGATTTCCATTCAGAGCTCCATGGCCAGGCCTTGCTTTTGGATGCAAATCCATGTTCCTTTCTTGCCTTGAGGGGAGACAAAGCACCAGCAATCTTGCTTCAAGAACCACAAGTTTCTCTAGGCTGGGCTGCCCAGAAGCTTTCCTACAGAAAGCTGGGTTGTCAGGCAGGCATGGAACAGAACCAACCCTCCAGCAAGCACCCAAACCTTTGGCTGAGGGCTCCTCACCTCCTGGGAGATGTGAAAATGCCTCCCACCAGCCCATCTCTGGCCTCACAGAGCTAAAATAATTGGGATCTACAGCCTGAAATGAGATTTTTCCAATCCTCCATCCCTGGGAAGTTAGTTTCTGTTAGGTGTTTTGGAGAAGTCATGCTTAGTTCAAAGGGGCTGCAATTGCTCCTGGATGTCCTCTAATCCCTGGCTGCATCTCTGCCTCAGCCTCTCCAGAGCACTCCGTAATGGACTGGCTCACTCTGGCTACATCCTTTATATCTCTTTAGCTCTGTGAGCAGATGGAGTCGAGGGACAGCAGAATTTATGCTTCTTGCTCGAGTTGAAGCCTGGCTGTGTGGAAATAAAAAACGGGGAAGGACGGGGAAATGGCATCGTAACAGCGTTTACCTCCTGGGCTTTGGAGACTTTGTCTTTACCTAGGTAGTGCTTGTATTGTCAGCATTAATCCTCTGCCTTCCTCCCCAGCTGAGGAGGAGCAGGCCCAAGGGATGGTTCTCCTCCCCAGCCCATGTGATGGATGGAAGGAGCTCCCAGAAGTGTGGAATACTTTGCTGAGAGAGCCTGTGCATCAGTGCTGGTTTATACCGGCAGATAATCCAGCCCAGACCGTTTCCTTCAGGGCATGCAAAGGAAAACCAGGAAATGTTTCTGACCTCTGAGGGCTTTAAAGAGAGACAAAAGGAGGCAGAGGTATGAAAGCAAGCAGGGAGATTGACAGGGGCTCGGGAAGGAGCAGCATAATAGGCCCCTAAACTCTTTACTTTTCTCCACGTTTCACACAATCGAAGGGGAGAAACAAAATGAGAAGAGGGAGGGAATTATAATGAACGTGAAAGCTTCCAGATTAATTAATTACCCCTTTTAGTTTTAGGAAAAGGAGGCTAGAAATATCCACGTCTGCTCCTCTTGGAAGGCAACCCTGGCGCTTGCTCCGAACATCCCCCCAGCCCGCCTGCGCGCGGGGATAATTAATCCATTACGGGATGGATCCTGCCGTGCTGCCGTAAAAAAGAGATCTATTTCTCCTCCGCTTTCCCCTCCTCCCCAAAGAGACATCTGAAACTGATCATGTAATAAATGTTTCTTGGATGGAAGGAGAGGTATTGTTCTCTTGCCGTGGAAACAATTCCAGCAGTGGGGCCAGCCAGGAGGGAGCGGGGCCGGATGCTTCACTCGGCAGCTCTTAGGACATCCTGTAGGGCAGCCTCTGGGGGACACGTTCTGTGATGTCCCCTCTGCAAAACAGCGCTCAGGAGGGCAGGGTGAGCTGGTTCCAACCAAGGGGGACAAGCCCAGGCTGCTCACCAATGTCAGTCGGGGCTGGAGGTGGCTTCCCTCTGTGGAGACATCCAGGCACTGCCTGATGGGCAACAGGATACTGGAGACAGGGAGGTGGCTCAGAGTGCATCACAACACACCCAAAAGAACACCTCTGACCACACCCTTTCAACCCTGCTTCCATTCCTCTCCATCATGGCCCGCTGGAATGCAGCCCAGCCTGGGCACAGCTGCCTTGCCTGGAGCAGCTCCAGGCAGAGATCAGCCTTTCCACAGACACCTCTCCTCCAGTTTGACTCTTCCCTTTTTTCCAAGGGACCTGGAAACAAGCTGCACTGGGCTCACGGTGTCCAGCGTGAATAGAGTAGATCCTCCTCCACCAAATATTTTTTATTCCTGGCCAGCCATGCTCGCTCCCCAAGCTGAGATGTTTCACTCACGTTTGTCACACCCCCTGCCCTACACTCGGACAGGCAGGAGCCCTCCTTTGCTGCACACACAGCACAAAGGCTGCTGCAGCAGGATTCTGATTTCCCCACCCTCTCTAATTAACAAAACCCACATGCCATGCTCTTTATTCCCTTGACTGGTGTTTTTGTGGACCAAAACAAGTGATTGCCTGAAAGGTTTCCCAAGGAGGATGGGGTGGGCTGCCCATTACCTGCTCAAAACCCTTTGCTCTGCGGGGATCGGGTACCCTCAAAGCATGGAAATTGCATGAGATCAGAGGTCCCCAGTGCTGATCCCAGCCCTGATCCCAGCATCCCATTTCCATCAATTTATCAGAAACATTGCCTCTTGCTGCTGACATCCAAATATTCCTTGCATGGAGGAGCTGCTGACATTTATTCCTGAATTGCCACATTGCAGGAGCTTTGGCTAAGACTCGTGGTACATGAGAAGAGAGAAGGGACCTTGTTACTTGGTGAAGATAAGTCTTCTACAGCCTATCAGTCTAGTTTAGATTTGGGTCACTTCCTTTATTCATTTCCCTGGATGGTTTTTTTAAGGCTCTTTCAAAGGAACACTTGAGCTCAGTACAATGTTCTTGTTTGCAACCAGAACTGGCTGAAAAATGCTGAACTAATTGAAAGAAATTTTCTTTTTCATTCCATCCTCAAAACATTTCCAGGGTTTCTGGTCAGTACTTGGAACTGTGAAAAATCCCCCTGGGCTCCGCTGTACAACAGCAAAAGCTTTTTCCACTGCATCAGCAGCATTTCAAAACCCTGTGAGCTGATCTTAGGGCAGCAAAGTGACTTCTCTGTCTATCAAAGACAGGGATGTCATGACACCTGTGTGTTTTCATCACAACACCCCTCAAACAGACATCCAGGTCATGGAGAAGAGTTCCTCCCACCAGTTCTCCATCACCACATGCTCTGAGCATGTCCCAAAGCCTTCTAATAGCAGCTGGCATCATTAATCCTCTCTGTGTCATGGGGAAACTGAGGCATGGGGTGGCAGCAGCTCCCACACCATGGAATCATTGAATCATTCAGGTTGGAAAATACTTACAAGACCACCAAGTCCAACCTTTGACTGAATTCCACTTTGTCCACTAAACCACATCACAAAGTGCCATATCTCCTCATTTTCCAAATGCTTCCAGGAATGGTGACTCCACCACCTCCCTGGGGACCTTGTCCCAGTGCCTGACTGCTCTTTCAGTGGAGAACTTTTCCTTAATATCCAGCCTGAACCTTTCCTGGAGGCAGAAATCTGCCACCTCCCAAGCCCCCGTGGGGGTCTCCACGTACTAAACCGTGGTAGGGGGCTCCTACCACACACAAACCTCCATGTCCCCCCCAAAGCCACAACACAGAGCTGGAGAGACCATCTGTGCCTCCACCCCATAGCTTCCTCTTGGGGCTCCCACTGGGCCATTCTTCCTTCTCTGTGGCTCCCAGAAAAATGGCAAAATTTCGCTTCAAACAAGAGGCAAACCAAACAACCCCCACCCACAATGCCCGAGCGCTCTGGCAGAGGGGAGAGGTTTCTGCATCGCTCATTTTCTGTCAAGTTAACACCAGCTGAACAATCTCCTTTCTTCCTCGTGCATTTCTACTCCTGGTGGTTCCCCCTCCTCTTCCTTTCTTTTTCCATTTAAACCACCTCTAGCAGAAGGCCCTCCGAGGCTCTGGTGACTTCAAAGACAGCAGGTCCAATGTGCAGCAAGTGATAAAATCCTACACAGCATGTGTTGGGCAAATTAATATCCCCTCCAGAGCCACCAGCTCCCAAGTCCCAGCAGCCCCATAATGAGATGTTGTACTGAAGGGGAGGGGGAGCTCGGTGCAGAAGGGGAGATGTATTTAATGTATGCAAATTGACTCACATGCAAATTGCCACTAAGTTAAAAATAACATTGCATGAGGAGCCGTCTTTTAAAACATTTGTTTATTCATTAGGGTAATCTCTGTTATCAGCCACCTCTTTCCTTGCACATTAAGTGCTCGGTTTGAGGGAAGTTTGTGTATTGCAGGTCTGGGGGACAGCTGTGACTTCCTGCTGATCTCAACCACCACACAACAACTCCAGTTTTCCTCCCCTTCTGTCTCCTCCTCCCTTCTACTCATAGACTACAGGGATTAAAATCACCTTTCCTCAGAGGGGTGACACTCAGAGTGATGAATTTCAAGACAAAAGTTGTCAGAGCCACCCAGAGCAGCTCTTGACAGCCAGGGCCTTCCCCAAGGCCAGACCAGAGCACCGGTCCCAGCTGGGCTCAGGGTGACCAAGCTGGATGGAAGGCACAACATCAGCCTTGCGCCTTCCCTTCTCTCTGCTGACCAGGGACTGCACCTCAGGGAACTGCTGGAGCTGTGTCAGGGAGGGTTTAGGTTGGAGATCAGAAGGAGGTTCTTCTCCCAGAGGGTGCTGGGGCACTGCCCAGGCTCCCCAGGGAAGGGGCACAGCCCCGAGGCTGCCAGAGCTCCAGGAGAGCTTGGACACTGCTCTCAGGGATGCCCAGGCTGGGATTGTTGGGGTGTCTGTGCAGGGCCAGGAGCTGGACTGGATGATCCTTGTGGGTCCCTTCCTGCTCAGGACATTCTGTGACTCTGAAATAAGAGTGTGAATGCCTCCTCCCAGGCTGAGCTCTGCAGGGCAGCCCATCCTCCCCACACCTGGCACAGCTAATTAATATCAGATCCTGCCAGGGATGTTAACACTGGGATAGCTGCTGACAGAGACCAGTGCATCCAGCTGATCCTGGCTGATTGATCTCATGGCAAATCCACTGCTGATCCTACCTGGCATTACAAAGGAGCAATGGGGCTTTGAACAGTGCATGGGAAGTGGAGTGGGAATGGGTGGTGGATGCCATTTCAAGACATTGGGTGCAGTGCTACTGCCTGGGGTATTCAGAGACCAAGAGCATGTGGTTTGTCCAGAGTTTGATACTGAGCCTTTGCTGCAGGCTTAGGAAGGGTCTCAAGTGGGATCTTGATAGAGAGCAGTTCTCCATCCAGCCATCCTGGAGTGTGTTAACACTTTGCCGTCTTTAGACATCCAAAGCCATGTGAGATGGTGGGGAGGGAGGGGTGTCCTCTGGACTGAAGCACAGAAGGAGCCCTGGTGTCCTGCTTTCGCTGGGATAGAGTTAATTTTTTCCTGGTAGTTAATACATTCCCCACCAGCTGCAAAGGTCCTGATGGTGCAGAAGAGGAGCGGCACTAGACAAAAGTTCCAGCCATTCCAAGCAAGAGAACAATCCAGACAAAATTCTGCTTCAGCAAATTGTCAGCATCAGAGCTGCTGCAGCTGGATCATCTCCAGGTCCCAGAGGAGCATGTTCTGCCATTCCTGTTTTGATAATTTCTTATTATTCAGCCGAAGATTGATGAAGTTACAGTGTTAGCACAACTCTCCAGCACCTGCCAATGATCAGGAAGTTTCTTACTTCCTTGGTTAACTGTGCTCCTCTTGGGAACCTTGTTCTTCTGTCCTGTGTATGTCAAGAGCTGTAAAAACAAACAGAGACTAAAGGGAGTCTAAGGACAGCAATAAGCATTCCTCATTTTCTTTCAGCTGGATTTCTAAATCAACATGCAGAGATTCACTCTTCCAAGAACCAGGATTCCTGCTCTAGGCAAAGAGGAACAGCAGGACTAAGCTCCCCTCTCCAAGCACTGGGAGCAGCCTGCTCCTCCTCTGCCTCACCAAGGGACAGACCTGAGCAGGGATGTTGATGGAAATCCCTCCTTGCAACAGCAAGGGCAGATTTAAAGTGATTGGATTAAACTGCATTAACCTCTGTGTGGACACGGTCACTCCAGATTTAAGTGGCCATTGCTCAGTTTAACAGGAGCCACTTCAATGTGACCTAATTCACCACCTGAGTAAATAAGGCAAACCAAATAAAGGTCAATGACTGTGAAGAAGTGGCTTCCCAGAGGAGAGTGACCCACTCAGGGCTTACCTACCAGCACAGATTAACAGCAGACACCATCTCTCATTGCTCTGCCAGTAGCTCCAGCTTGGAAGAGCCACTGAGTCCTGGGTGGGAGCAGGACACCAAGAGTCAGGGGGTCTCCCTTAATTCAGGCAGGAGCAAAGATCACAAGTCATGTCAGGGAGAACAAACTCTCATTTCCAGGAGCTCAGCTCTTGCCTCAGCCAAGGAGTTTCATCTTGCCAAGAGACGGGAACCGAGCAGGACAGAGAGGAGATCTTGGTACAGGCACTTCCCACACACAGGAACACAGAGCACCACACTGAGCTGCTCCCTTCAGATGCCAGGTTATGGCCATCCCACTTTGAGCTGGAGGAAGCTGAAGTTCGTGACGTGTCATGAAGATGCAGGTGATGATCAAATGGTAGGGACCACCCTGTAACACTTTCAGCCTTCCCAATCTCCCTCACTGGGGAAGGCTGGGAGAGGAAGGCTCCTGAACCTTCCTACAGAGGTGAGGCCACAACAAAAATCTCAGCTGGGATGGGGGGAAATGGAAAATTGGCATCAAAGCATGAGGCCAGCAGGCTGCAAAATGGGATTATACAGATTCATGGACTGGAGATTAAAAAACAGCTATTACAGGGAGAAGACAGAGAGGTACCTTCTAGCACCCCCTTCCAGTGACTGGGGATTCTGGGCACAACTGCAATGGATGGTAAGAGAGACCTTTCCTTTGTGTTCTCTGTACAGAGCACCCACTGCTGCTGCTGCTGGAGGCAGGGACCTGGGCTAGGTGACCCCCTGCTCTGTCCCAGTCAGGGATTTCTGTCCCAAATGTCCCAGCTTGCAGGCTGCTCCTCCCCACACCAGCCCACATCCATGGCTCCTGGCCCCCAGGCAACACATCCCCCTGCTGTGGTGGGCAGGAGTCTCTTGTTTGCCTGTCCAGAAGAGGATGGACAACAGTAATTATTCTTGCAACAGCAGCTGCTCTTTCAGCTTTCCCTGAGCTCAGGCAAGTCAGATGTTTCTTCTCCCTGTGCCATCCCCCTCGCCCCACCCCGTGCTCCTTTCCCCCCAGTTTGTCATTCCCCATGACATGCCGCACTGGTGACCTAGAGCTGGTGGCCGTCTCTTCCTGTCACCGAGGGTGGAGGTGAGTGATCCTGCCAGGTGGTGCATTTTCCAGAGGATGAAGAGAGACTGAGCCTGAATCCTAATGAGCTGCCACCCCTCCACTAGGGTTCACTGATGCTTTCCCAGTGTCAATCAAGTATAAACAGATTATCCTGCCCGGCCTGAAGTGCAGGGACCACCTCCCTTTCCCATTTGTGAAGTCCCAGCAGCTGCTGGTGAGAAAACACAGAATAATTGCTCTCCAGAAATACCTAAAAGGAGGTTGTAGCCAGCTGAGGGTTGGTCTCTTCTCCCAAATAACAACACACAATGGAACTCCCAGCCAGCAATTCCAGGCCAAGGATAGACCAATGCCTCCACTCTCAGATCATTCCTTCTTTTCTGTTCACTGGTGCCAATGATCACAGGAGGGCCCACAATCTTGAGACTTAAGGGTTAGAGTATAGTGAATTTGAGCTCATCCTAAATCAGGGAATGGTGTCAGGAATTCCTGCCTTCCCTGCAGGATCTGTTCTCTGCTAGCATTGCTGAACAGCCTGGATATGCTCCCCACCAAACGGCACAAACTGGAATGCTTCCTAATTAACTGCATGGCAGAGGATAAAAATTCCCTGCTCATCCCAATCCGGCAGAAGTCGGGGATGGGAGGAAAGACACTGGAGCAGCAGACAGAGATGGAGTGACTGTGGTGGAACACATACCCCCAGCATGTCAATTCCAGCTTAATCACCTAGGGCTCATTAGATGTCCATTTCCATGATGTGGAGCACACCCACAGGACCAAATAGCAGGGCCTGAAATTTTGAAACATCACAGCTCAAGGCACGGGGATGTGCTCTGCGAAACTCTAATTGCAGGATGTTGGGCAGGACTGTCAAACAGCTGGCACAGGCACCCTGTCACCTCCAGGCCTGCTGCTACCTGACCCCAGCCAGCAACCACGGCATCCCTTCCCAGATCCATTAATTCCTGCCAAACACAGCAGCTCTGAAGAATGGCAGAGAGGAAAGAAGGCAGCTTGCTAATGCTCATCACATCCGTGGCCCAAAGCTGTGGCAGAGCTCTCCACCAGCCCCACACCCAATTCCCAGCTGCTGGAGAGGATCTGATTTTTGAAAGGATCTTCCACTGCCCGACCTTTGGCTCGGGATCACAAAGGTCACAGTTAAGGAGGTGCCGGGCTCCTCGTGGCTGTCACTGCTCCTCGCTGAAGCTGTTTCATCCTGGCTGCTCTGGTTGCAGGAGCTGTTGCTGGGTTCAGCTCCCAGTTTTCCTTCCTGCTGTCCAGGCACGGCACGTCTCGCTCTGACAGGGGAATCACAGCGCTGCAGCAGCAATGAATTATTGCTCACAAAAAGGGCCTGGCGCCCTGCAGCTCCAGGGTGAGGTGACCTCCACGAATACCTGCGCACACACTCCCTTTGAGGATTTGGTGTGTGAGCACCAAGACTGCACAGTAAACCAGAGATTAATGCACAACTGAGCGAAGCATTCCCAGGCAAGAATACAAAGCAGAACAAAGGCCTTGTCATGCCTTCAGTTCCTTCCCCACAATTTTATTTTATTTATTTCATTTATTTTGGAGAAACTTCCTATGCACAACTTCCAGCCCTGGCTTTACAAAACTCAAGCATTCAATAGGAGCCTCCTTTCTTTGCAGGAGCAAAGCCCCTGGAAAGTCAAGTCCTCAGCAGACTTTTCAGGCAGCAAACACATTCTGGAAGCTTCATGCTTCTTCCAGGGGATCTGTCCAGGCAGAGTCACTCAGGAAATCCACCCCTTAATGCCAGTCATCTGCACCAGGGAGGTCTGGAGAGCACTTGGTTATTCAGAAAAACCCATTAAATTCTTGGACCCTTGTCAGGAGCCAGGGCAGGTATTTTGGGATCACTCTTTCACATGGCTTCACAGCATAGCCAAGCAGAGACAAGAGCAAGACGGAGAGCACAGCTGAGTGTGGGGCTTCACATCACACCTTAGCAGAAGGAGATATTCAGAATCACTGAGTCATTAACATTGGAAAAGCCCTCTAAGATCTTAGAGTCTGACCATTGCCCCAACACCACCAGGCCACCAATGACCCATGTCCCCACGTCCCACATCCAGGCCACCAATGACCCATGTCCCCATGTCCCACATCCACACTTATTTTGTCCATCTCAGGACAACCTCCTCCATGCCTTACTCTACTTCTAGAACACTCTGAATGCAGTTGCTATAGAGGTTTTCCTGTCAGAAGAAGCTTTTCAAGATCTCCTTGCATCCAAACAGCACAGAATCAGGTTTGGGTTGGAAATGCCCTTTTAAACCATTGAGTCTGACTATTCCCCCAGCACTGACCCAGCTGTCCCCAAGTGCCACATCCACAGATCTGTTAAATCCCTCCAGAAATGGGAATTCACCACTGCCCTGGGCAGCCTGTTCTAGTGCCTGACAACCCTTTCAGTGAAGAAATCTTCCAGAATATCCAGCATAAATATAATCCTAAAGCAGGTTTTGGAATGGCAGCTGTCTGCAGCACAGTTTGGGTGCTGGCAAGATAATCCCCTGAGAGGAGCATAGAGATACAAACACACTTGTGCCTGTTTTCCAAACAAAAACAAAGGGTGGAAAGCACTCTCCTGGATTTGGATGGTGGAGGAGCTTGATGCCAACACAACAACTGGGCCTGACCTATTGACATTTCTGCAGGCTCCCGATTCCTGCGTGGGGGCTGTCACTTTAAATTTGAATTGCTTGGGTTTTTTCTATCACAACAGCCTGATATTTTTTTCTCGTGAAGAATAAATATTTACAAACCTTCACTCTCGCCAACAAAAGCATTCTGTTCTAGAATTTTCTTGGGGTTTTGCTCTGTTTTCAGACAGTTTAAGAAATCATTGCCTAACACTTTAATTTCTCTTATTAAAACAAGCAAGACAGTAAAAAGATGCACCAACCAGGGGAAGGATCATGGCAACTCTCGGCTCACGTTCAAGGGTTTTCAGCAACGTGTTGAAAAACGGCCAAGAGCATCTGTAGAAAATGCAAAGGATAACAGCACAGTAACTCCAGCCAAGGACAGGTCACCAGGCTGTAGGAAAAGTGTTTTCTTGGTAAATGAACGAGGATTCAACCATTTCATACAATGTGAGGCTGTAAACAGATTAAACAAAATGCAGCAGCACTGCTCCTTCAGCCAGAGGAGCCGACTCCACATCACTCAAACATCTCAAGAGCTGCAAACAAAAGAGGGGGCCAGCAAAGCAGTGACCAGCTCACCCTTTATCCATCCCAAAGTCATCCCTAAGTGCCTGACAGACCACCCACATGCAACGTCCCTGCCACTGCAGCTCGCTTCAGTGGGACACAACGGGGCTCGGCGAGGGAAGGTCAGCGTGGACACCTGGCTGAGCACGAACTTCCAGCACCAAGCTGAGCCACCCACACCCCCCCTGCCCAGTGGAGTACAAAGGGAGTCCTGTTTCACATCACTGGTGCTGGCAAAACATTGTGTCCAGGTCTTGTATTCACAACTACAAAAAGAAAAAAGTATTATCGGAAAGAGCGAGTTCAGACAATAACTACAATAATAACTTTTGGGTGTGAAAAAACACCCTTGAGGTGAGAAGCTGGAAGAGTTCAGTCAATTTAGTTTGCTAAGGAGAAGGTTAAAAAGGAACTTGACTCCAGTCCAGGCACTGCTACCCAAAACAATGTTAGGAGTGACTCTTTACGCTTGCTCACTGCAATCCAACCACCACAGGCTGGAGTTGCAGCATCCAAATCCAGACCTGAGGTGAAAATTGTTGCCATATGGGTCCATGAGACTCAGATGTCTTTCCAGAGGAGATGTTCCTACTCAATTGACCACACAACCAAAATTTGGGGGGTGTATCCCCCTGCCTGTGTGATGCTGAAGTTAAGACAGCTCTTTTTTGATTTCCCAAAGTCCCACCTGTCATCCATCCTGACCCCAGAGGTGATGCTGGAGACCAGCTCAGATCCTACATGGGCTGCAAAGCCCGGGGTGAGGAGGTCCCCCAGACCACACAGCCGCAGGAGCCTCTGCTTTCTGGGAGTCTGCTGTAGGATAACCCATGGACAAGTTAAGGGCATGGCCACGGCTGAGCTGCTGGGGGACAGCCAAGGGACACCCCGATCAGGAGCAGAACTCCAGCATTTTCCCACTGCTACCACTGCCAGAAGGGAGCAGCCAGAATGAGCAAACAGGCAGCTCCTGTGGACAGAGAGATGGCTGGGAGCGATGAGAGAAATTCTGGAGATAGATGATTTATTGCATAAACCCCACAATATGGAGCTGTTTGACTCTATTAGGTGGATGGATGGCAGGGAATTTAAGAAGAGAAATAGATTTTTTACTCAGCTAATTAGCTAAAAAGGCTTGTCTGGAAACACGGGCCCCATTGTGTCTGAAGTCTGCTGACACACGGCTCAGAGGCACATTTTTTTTCCCTGGTATTACTCTGCCTCCCAGAACAACTCTCAGAGACAGAGCGTGGGGTGGGATCCCTGCACCAAACCACTGGCACCCAAGGCACACAAAAAACATTCAAATGACATAATAAAAACACAAGTTTATGTGTTTATACATAAATTGTTGCACACACTTTCAGGTATACGCATGCACCTATATGCACAAACATATATTATTTGTTAAAATGTTCTATACATGAAAATATTGGTACACTAAAAAAAATAAAGTCCATAAAAGACCCAAGTTAGCTGTCAAAACCAGTTTGCTGCCTCACATTAGCCTGCCCCATAATTTAAAAGCAAACTGGGGGCACCTGATGAAACAAAAGGGCTGTAGATTGAAGAGAAATAAAAGAAAAATACGACTTGACCCAGCACAGTCACTCCTGGAATCCACTACCCCAGGAAGTCATGGAGACGCACACCAGTGGAACAGACATTTTAAAGGACTGGATAATTTTATGAGCATTAATAACATTTGCAGCTATGCAAGCTAATAAAACGTTACAAGGGTAATCAAACTTCATGCTTCAATGTGTAAGTTGATCACCTGTGAGCGCTGGGAAGGAATTTCCTCTCTGGTGCTGTTGCACTGAGCAAGTAGCCAGCTGCGCTGCAGGGGTGCACTTTTAATAAAAAAAATTAAAATACTAAAAAAATAAGAATCAGTGTCACTCTTGTTGCTGCTATATCTTTGCTTTGGTTTTCTCCTTCTGCAATAGCTGGCACTCACCAGAGACTCCAAATATCAGTGAGACCTTTGATGTCAACTTCCTAAGGTTTCCTCTGGTGCAGTTTTGGGATAGTATATCCAACACAATCCAACAATAATATCATTTTACTCCTGGAGGGCTGTTCCTATAAGCTGGCAGTAGGAATTACACCAAGCTTAACCCATCATCCCCACACCACGGATCCCACATTGACTCTTTATATTTCCATACTGGGCAATTGTGTTGGCCAACTAAGCACAGGCTCTTCCAGTAACCCTGAGCGAGAAGCTCCAGGTACTCCCAGGAAAACTCAGCAGATTTTGAGCTCTCTACCAATTCAAAACCATCCAATATGTTATTTATAACATCCAAGCAGCAACCTTGGTGTTTCCAGTGTTTCCTAGCCTCGGAAGTTAATGCCCTCGTAATTAATGAACTGACAGCAAACGCTGCAATCTGCTGCCACAGGCTTTGCAAAAGAAAGACAGACTTTGCTCCTGTGCCTACCCTTCTGTTCCAGGGAATCCAGGCTCAGCTCAGCCAGCTGGGGAGGAGGCTGAAGGGAGGATGGGACAGAGCAGAAGTGTCAAAATAAACCTTTCACTTCAAAATAACAAGCACAGGGGGTTATGGATACAAATCCAAAGGCCTGGAGAGGACGAGGGTGAGCTCAAGAAGGGCCTGCTCCAGGAGCCTGCCCTCTCCAAAACAAAAAAACAGGTGTTGCATAGAAGGAGTATTGAGGAAACACATGCTCTGGGCCCTCCACCGTGGGCAGACCACAACAGGGTCTGGTGAGCTCTCCTGTGCAGCACAGGCCTTGGGAGCACAGGATTACAGCTCCCTGCCACACCCCTGCCATACCCCCTCCCTCCATCCTGGTTAGAACCCACTTGTATCACCATGGCAACCACACCTGATCCTTTCACAGGCAGCCAACACCCAGGCCTGGCTTTGCTGCTTGTGCTCCTCCTGCCCTTTTCCCCATCCCCAAGCCAGGAACTGGAAAAGGAAGGCACACAGTAAGGCACAGGAGGAAAACACATCTCATCAGAATTAAGAGGTCCAGCACTTCTCACCTGGGGAGGGTTATTCACAAATTCCTCTTCTGAGCACAAGGTGTGTTTGAAGGAGAACGTGAGGATCCATTAACCAGCCTGGCCATGCATGAGTCCATATTTCCTCTCCTTTCTATTTGTCCTTAGAGAAAAGCAGTTCAATATTCTTTTGGGAGAGAGGAGGCAAAGGACACAAGGATTACATGCGTCAGTCACCCTTTCATTCCCAAACAATCATTCTCGCTGTGACAGTGTCCTCCAGGCCACAAAACCCATATTTTTCTGAATTCACAGCATTGAGAAATGCACTCGTTGGCCTCTAAAGACCTTTCCAAATGACATTCCCTCCTCAGCCACGACAGCATTTGGCCTGGAACACGATATGCCCTAGGAAAGCCATAACTTTTCCATCAGGACAGGAAAGCACTTTAAATCACAGTTAGAAGAGCACCATCATCAGAGACCGGAGCTGAAACCCCATGTGATGTCACACACATGAACCCAGCATGCTGACAACAGCCATGGGGTTTAGAATTACAGGCAATAAAGTATGACATCATGATGACATCATGAAAGGAGAAATTCAATTCCCAGCCCAGGGGCTATCAGTTACTGCTTTATTCGAAAACCTGTCACTATGTGCGTGAGCAATGAGCAGAATCCATCATTTCCACAGGTTTTTATGGCCACCATAAATTTGGAACTCTCAGGCCTCAGCCACCTCCCTGTGTCTCTCCAAGCCCATCTGTCAGCTCCTGCAATGCTCCCTCTGGATCCACTACAAATCCCATTTCAGGGAAAATCAAAGCAGCTCAGGGCTGCCATGGGGTGGCACAGATTTGGCTTTGGGGTGACCACGTACCTGTCAGCTCTGCACGTGGTGTCCCTCACAGCTGGGTGCACAACGGATAAACCCTCTGACACTTGCACCAGCACTAAAAGCCATTTTAAAATCTGTTTTGATGAGCACTCCCAGGCAGATGTTTCGAGAAGCTCTCCTGGTGCAAGCATCTCACCCCCTGCCAAGGCACCTACCAATGTATGGTATAATTATGTTAATAAAGGATTCATTTCACAGATATATAAAGCAGGTGGTCTAGCAAGTCACAGAGGCAGAGGTGAACGCGCTCTCCAGTGAGGCAGGTGGAATATTTGGGGGTGTTTTTAAGATTAGATGATGTCAATCTGTCTACTCTCACAAATATGATCTGGCTCATGTGGTCATACACACATTTAGCTCAGTCTTCATAACACCTCAGGCAGTGATAAGGGATGGATTTTTCATAAGATTCCTGACATAGAAGAGGTGTCCCTTGTCTTTGCCTCCTTTTATTGTTTTTATTTCACTTGTTACTGCAAAAAACAAAGCAGTGCCATGACCCAACAGATATTTCCTGGAGTATATCAGAGACTGTCTTATTTCCAGTCATGAGCTGTAAAACTTTTCCACTGCAATGAACCACTACTTCCAATTTCCTGACCTCCATAGCATTAGATTAGACCAGTCTGGTCTTTACCAGATACCTTGAAAATACAGAAATATCTTCTCCTTGCTCCCACCCAGGACACAATTCCCCAGAGTATTAAAACAAAATTAAAATTGCCCATTTCCATCCACTGCTGCTGCATTTGTCCCTCTCACCTCTTACAAGTCCCCTGCAAAAATGCCATCCCATGGAAAAGCAACCTCCCTGCATTATCAGTGTGATTGCCAGTCACTTGGGACCTTCTAGATATCCTTGACCCCACCCCAAAATCCCTGCCCAAGATGCCTTAAAGGTGGTGCCTTTAAGGGAGTTCAGCTGATAGACATCAAACACCATATCAAGTTATGACACATTTTTAACTGTTGTTGATGCCTGGAATAACCTTGTTGGTGCACAGAATAACCTTGTTGATGCATAATCCTGAAAAAAAAAAGTCCCAGTGACAGCTGGGCACAAAATATTCAAGTTCTGCTAAGGATCTGGCAGTATCAGCTGAATCATAACCCAGTGCAGAGTTCACTACATTTTCAAGATATTTCATGAGATAGTCTTTACACTATCTCAGTTCATTACTTCTGTGGAAAGATCAAGGATAACACCGGGGTTTGGAGATGAAAGAACCTGGCAAGTCACCTTCTCTTTTCTCACAGGCAGTGAATAACCAAAGAACAAAGCCACCTGGTTCAAGAAGGGCTGTTGGACGAGTGACTTTGGAGGGAGTCTGTTGGTACTTAGGGAGGGCAAAGAGCTGCTAAAATTCCTCATATAACCACCCCCTTCAGTTCCCAGTCCCAAAAAACCACAGTATCATTTCAGCTCTGCACCTCTGATTACTTGTAGGTTTTCCTGAAGTGTGACTGTGCACTAATACCCAGCGCTGAGAATGATTTTAAAATGCCAGTGAGTTTTTCCTAACCCGATTTCCACGGTCCCCATCAGTTACACACAATTAACAGGTAATTATGGGCAGGTTCCGAGACAGCAGCCTGCACACAACACTCCCCTTGCCCAATGTGCCTAACACACCGTGCAGCTCCACCTTCACCAGCCAGGAGACAGGAAAAATGGGAAAGGGATTGACTCAATAACCTGAGACTTGCTGCAAAAATGTAGCTCTGAGTTAAACATTCAGAGCATACACGACCAGAGCACCAGCAATTACTGGATTTGTTACTGCCTCAACTATCATGACAGGCATTGAAATAAATCTCATTTATATGACATACAGTCATCTAGAAATGCCTTTTTTTTTTTTTTCCTTTTAAGAAATTCTTTTAAGATGTCAATGCGCTACACATGGCTCCGTTTTGAGACCTCTCCAGACTGGAGATCAGACAAGATATACAAGCCTTTCAGCCTGCCAAGCTTCATACTCGTTAGGAGTAAGCCTGAATTCAGGATTTTCTACATGGTGCCTCCATGAATTCGATTATGGAAGGCCCCTTGCCACTAAATGTTGGCTGCAGGGATCCAACTCTCCCTCTCCCGTCATCCTGCAGGGTTCCCTAAAGGCCGGGCTCACCATGGCTGCGCTCCAGACGTTCATGTTGCATTTCCCTCTGTAGCTCAGGCCTGGGATGTTTCTCTGGAGCCTGAAGCACGGCCCAGATGTTTCTCACAACCCTCCAGGCATACACACACACATCTGGTACCCTCCATGCCCTTGCTCACAGCACTGACACAATCACAGCAGGTTGGAAGACAGAGTGGGCTGGGGAGACTCTCAGCAGTTCTGGTCCAAGGATTCCAAGATCTGGGCAATAGATCTTGTTCACAATAGATCAATAGATCACAGGTCCAAACCTGTGCCAGGGAAGGGTTAGGTTGGCTATCAGGAAAAGATTCTTCTTCCAGGGTTTGAACAGGCTCCCCAGGGACTGGGCTTGGCCCCAAGGCTGCCAGAGCTCCAGGAGCGTTTGGACAATGCTTTCAGGGATGCACAGGGTGGAATGGTTGGGGTGTCCTGGGCAGGGCCAGGAGTTGGACTACAATCCTTGTGGGTCCATTCCAGCTCAGCCTGTTCCATGGTTCTATGAAACTCAAGAGCATTTCCCTCAAAAGGTCCTGCCACCAAGTTCAGGGTGCTGGCATTCCTGAAAAATGTGGTCCTTAGGCAACTGTTTCACCACATCCTCTTTCCTTAAATACTTTGGAAAGGGTCATTCTGGCAGATGCTGTAACTGGGAATCATCACATCCACCCACCGAGCAGCAAAGAAAACCACTTGTTACCTTCCTCCCTTTACGTATCATGCTCCCACAAATTACAGCACAATTAGGCTCTCCTAGAATCCATCACACAGCTCCAGGAGAATGTGGTCCCAGCAACTGCGCTCTACAGGCAAGCTGAGGCAGTAAATAGAAAGGGCTAATTGGGGAAGGGGGGAGATGCTGTTTCCTGATGTAAAAATAACTGACACTTCCAGGAAATAATGGTATAAATAGAAAATTAAGCCATTCCTCCTCCAAAAATATTTCATAATTATGTGTCATAAAAATAATTAGGTTATGGTGAATTAGTACAAATGTTTACAGCAAAATTGCCATGCAAAACATTATGGGTAATAACATGCTAATTGCTGTAGAAGCAAAAGCTGATTATGTTTCAGCAATATTAAAAGTTGCCAACTCAGCGCTGCCATCCAAGCTCCAATATCTCTCATCAGCATCTAAGGACTCAGGGAGAGCTGGTGAGGAGAGAAGGACACGGCAGGTGGGCAGTCTGAGCCCTGCCAACACTTCCCTTGCTGGCTGGCAATTCCTAGAAAGCTCACGCCAGGTAATCCTCAGGGAGCACCCGCAGAGGACGAGGCATCGCCCTCGCTCCCTGGTGAGACTGAGTGAACAGGGAACAGCCAGGAGGGATCAGCTGGGGCTGCCCAAGGGCTGGCTGAGATCTGGTCCTGCACAGCCAGCACCCAGCCAGAGCCAGATGGGATCTGGCTCCTGTTCCATGCAGATCATCACCTGAGCAGCTGCTCTGCCCCAGGGCAGCTGGCCAGGCCTGCAAGACCCCTTCCCTAAGCCTGGGCAGGACGGTCCTGAGGCTGAGCTGATGTGGATTTCTCACCCCAAGGCCCTGCAGGGTGGATCACTGTCTCTCCTCTGAGCACCTGTTCACTGCCTGGCACATCCCAGCTCTTCCCATTGCTCCTGGTGCAGGGAGAAGCATAGGGATTGGGAGCATGTAGGGCATGTAGGGATTCCTCCTACACAGCTGTCCCAGAGGGATCAGGTCCTGCCACCAAAGCATGGTCTCAGCCAATCCCACGACAACACCTGCCCTGCTCTGCCCGCTCAGTTCCCTCTGCCCAGCAGGTTCCACAGGTGGCCAGGGGTGAGCTGCTCGTGCCAGGAGCCTGCCACGGGGTCCGTGGGATCTGCAGCAGCAGCAGACACTGCTTGAATTTGCCTTTTTGACAGCACCAGCGGCCTCCTGGGAGCTGGGCTGTCTGCACACACATCTCCAACCCACTGCCTTTCGGGTTGGATCCCCCTTGATCCAAGATGTCTCGGGAGAATTGGGGTCTGAGTTTTTCTAGAGCAGAGGTCTTTCACACATCCCCATAAATCTGTTTGGTTCCTTGTCCCCTTGTCAGCAGATGTGGCAAACTGCTCAAGGGGAGCACTGGATAAAGTTAAAGGTGTGAATTTAAAGCTCATTGCTTCAAAGTTAGGAAATCTCTGCAGTGTTCTCACTCAGAACTGAAGTGACACTAATTGGGTTTACCAAGCTCATTTCCAACACAAATGCCGATAAACCGGATTACATTTCTGTGGGGGTGTTCACACAGAACTTCCAGAGCTAATCTGCTTTTTGAGTAAATTTGCCTTAAACCCTCTAAGTGTCCCATATTACAGTTTCTCCTGCAGGAGACTTGCTGAGTTTTACCATTGAAAACTTGATCATCTTTGTCCTTGTTTTGTTAGGTTGGAAATAAGTGTCTTTCCAAAAGGCAGAAATTCCTCATTCCCCCTTTTAGCAGTGCCTGGAGCCTCAGGCCATTACAGACCTGGGAAAACTGTCCCAAGAGCAGGCAAATCCAGTCCCTAATGGGTGGTGTCCCTGCCCCATGGCTCGGGAGTGGCAATTGGATCATCTCTCAGGTCCTTCCAACCCAAACCCAAACCATCCTGTGACTCTTTGGAGGAGCTGTGGACCCCTGACACCTCCCCAAACCCGGCCCATCTCCACAGGCTCCAGCGATGACCCTTGTGTGACACCACGGGCATTGGTGCTGCTCCCAAGTTTGCAAATACCGGATGAAGGCGCCATGGAAATGGTGGGGTTTACATCATCATCATCTTCATCATCAACATTATTATTATTATTATTATTATTATTATATTATTATTATTATTATTACAAAGCGCCGTTTGAGATGTTAATTGCGGCGCTGGCTGATGAGGGGCTGTGCCATGCACAGGCTGGAGCCAGGCTCGGTCCCGCTCGGCTCCGTGGAGATGAAGGGCGCGTTCAGCGGCATTGGAGCCCGGGCGCTCATTATGCACCGAGTCACACTGGGCAGCTCCCGGCAGAACGCCGAGACAGAGGTAAACCACTATTTGGAAACAAAGGAGGGCTCTCTCCATCCTAATTAGCGGCAGGTTGCAGAGAGCAGCGGCAGAAGGCGAAGGTCACTTCCCACAAGGCTCAGCTCAGGATGCCAAAACACCCACTTAATTCAGGCGGCTCAGCGGGCAGAGTCAGACCCGAGCAATTACACTCCCTGGATTTCCCCACGGAAGGGTTTAACAATGCAACTCTTGGAAAAAAAAAATAAGGTGACTGCAGGAGCTCTTTCTTGTGCCACCTCGGAGCGGGGGGAAGCGCAGCCCACCGCGCTGACTCCAGCAGCGGCATGGCTGGGTCTTTGTGCCTCTGCGCTCGGAGCCCAGCTGGGAGGGCTGCCTTTCTCCTTATTTTTAACTTCAGAAATGAATAAGAACAAATTTTAACATTTAAAAAACAAAGATAAAAAGAACCACAAACGTGAAGATGCTTTGGAGTGAGTTGAGTTCCCTCTGAGTGCTCCGAGTTTTCTTCCAGATGCTGCCGGTGAGAATTAACCTTTAGAGGAACCATCTAAGCATGAACCCTGGGAGCCTTCTTGGGAGAAGCAGCTCCTCTGCTGGGACAGTCCTTGCGTGGCTCAGCCCAAGGATTCAGCTGCTCTGTTAAATGGCTCACTGCACCCCAGCCACCTCACACTGACAGCTCTTCCAAAAGGTCAAAGCGTCTTTTTTGCCCTCAGCTGATATTTCTTCCCTGCACACACCGCAGGTGATGTGTGACCACATCTGCACCTCTCACAGCCCCCTCACACAGCAACTCCTCCTCAAAGCATCTGCACCGCCCTTGGCACCTCCTGCCCAGGGCAGGAGCATTTCCCTGGGGGCCGTGCAGGAAAACAAACACCTTTATCTCTTTCAGAGACTCCAGAATGGGGAATTTGCAGTGGGAAAGAAAGACTAAGATTTTTCTAAAGTTCCTTATTTTCAGCGTGATAAACAAGGGCAGCAGACACCACCTGGATACCCCCATCAAAGGCTTCAGATCCAAC
This sequence comes from Parus major, assembly GCF_001522545.3. Lineage (NCBI taxonomy): Eukaryota > Metazoa > Chordata > Aves > Passeriformes > Paridae > Parus > Parus major. The sequence continues at coordinate 5,300,613 of NC_031778.1, forward strand.
ACGTTGTCCCAGACCCCTCCTTCCTGATCCAGCTAACAGCAAGTGATCACCAGCACATACTGGATAGGATCCACCCCAATTCATCCTTGGATGGAAACAGCTTCAGCCAGCAGCTCAGTGTGAGGCAGAGCAGCCGTGGGGTTAGTGCAGCTTTCTTTGAATCATTTGTGGAATACATTTCAGATCACCTCTTTCCCTCCAACATGCTCCACGCTGTTCACAATCATCTCCCAGCATGGAGGAGTCCAGCAGCCCTTCTGCTTCCCGCTCCTGAGCCACAGCTGCCTTGTGCTCCACAAACCCACCCTTGATGTTGGACCAGAGATGTCCAAAACATCTCTCAGAGCTGCAATTCCCCCTTATTTCCTCTCTCAGCTGCATCAGCAGTAACTAATACCGAGCACTGGCATTACAGGGCTTTCCAGCTGTTTCCAAGCAGCCCATAAAACATCTGGCAGTGCTTTAGGGGGCTCTGGTGTCTGTGTGTCTCAGCCATGCCCGCTGTTCCCAGCACAAGGACCAAGCTGGCCCTGGCACAGGCTGGGGACCCATCGGGTGGATCTCAACAATGTGCCAGCCCTGCTCACGGGCTGACACCTATCCTGGCACATCTCTTGGCATCAGGCTGACTTTGCAGGTCTGGCTGGAGATGAAAGTTGGAGTTTTCTTGCTCAGGAGGTATTTCCAGGTCCTTTCAGAAGGTGATGGGAGACTGCTTTAGGTGCAGGCCTGCCAGGAAGAGAGAGGCTCGGTGGGGAAGGGAGGTTTTCCAGCAGGGACGTACAGCTCTCCACCAAGGTGGTGATCCCATCATGCCTCCCTTATTCCTATTAAAATGCTGTTTTCCCCCTGGCTGCACTGCCTGTGCCTCCTGGCCACAGCGCTGGCCGCTGTTCCCACAGGGATCCCAGGGGGGATGTCAAATGCTGCCTCTATTTCTGCAGCTCAGGTCTGCTCCTCAAACCTCTCCCAAGTGATGAAACCTTCAGTCAGGTGAAATCACATCAGTACCACCACCATCCCCACCCAGTAGATAGGGAAAACCCACCTTTGCTTCCAGGTCTCCGTGACTCCAGGTGAGAGTTATGGCAAATCAGCCAATGTTCATGACAACCAAACTGCAGCCAGGGCCCCCTGTTTGCCTCTCCTCCCTGATAAAAGCCAACTCAAAAAGTCACCAAGTACCTCACAACCAGCAATTCACAAAATTGGTGCCCTGCATCCTTCTTCCCCTTGACACTCATTGCCTGCAGAGCCTGGATGAAGAGCTGTTTCCCTCTCCTCTTCCTCCTCCTCCTCCTCCACATCTTCAGAGCCTCTGCTCCAACAAAGTTTGAGCTGATCCCTTTTTCCTGGCAGCACTGGTGCTTTTTTCACCCATTTTCTCCCCAGCCCCACATGTTGCTGGGAGATCACTCAAGAGACAAGAAGCTGCTCTGCTCACCAAACCTCCTCCAGGCATTGCACAGGGCATCTGCTGAGCACAGCAGCTCGTCCCAGCTCTGCTCACACCCTTTTTTTAGTGCATCTCTTGCACCTACCTGGCTTGAGGAGAGGAGAAAATTGCAGCCCAGCTCTCTCCCTTTGCACAGCACCAGAGCCAGGGAAGGCCCCTGGTGGATTTTTTCCAAGGACAGAGGTTGCTGGTAGGAGATGAGCACCAGCAAGGAGCATCCCACACTGGCCCAACACCACCACTTCCAGGGATGTTCCTACACACCTGATCCACAGCTGCTGGAAACCACCTGGGTCTTCCACCTGCTCTCCTGATGGAAAACACTCTGCCCACTGTCTCCAGCCCTGCAGGTGGGAGGAGATGCCCGTGCTCAGTGCTCTGCTGACCAACACAGCCCTCCATGCTGATGGACCTCAGAAACGCCCCTTCTCTGCTGCCCACTCCTGCTCCCAAGCAATTAAACCCCGTCTGCCAGGGCTGGGCAAGACAAATGGTGTTTATTGGGATGGCTTTCCTGCGTGCCAAACATAAAACAAAATGCCGATCGATAGAGTTGCCTCACCTGATGGTTTTATTTCTCTTCTCCTCCCACCCCCACTTTTAACTTTGCAGAGCTCTGGAGCTCTCGGCGGGGTTTGCACCGTGGTGATAAACCAACAGATCCTCATTAACCCGTGGGCAAGAGCAAGAATTTGCCTTTTCTCTCTCTTTCCCTTTTCCCTTTTTTTTTTTTTTTCAAAAACTCTCCCTCTATCAATATTTGATGAGGGTAATTTCAAAGACTTGTTTAGTATGATCTCCACATAAGGAGTCCTTGGGAGTGTTTATCACGTTCGAGGTATAATTACATTCAAATGCTGAGACACAGTTGCCAGGGTTACAGCTGCTGGTGGTTCCTCCAGCTTTTGTGTATCTGGGGTTTCTCACCACCCCCCGCGCACTCGCACGCCCCACGTGCTCCGCTTCTCAGGGGAAGCAGGGGAGGGAGATGGATGGGAAGCTCAAGGACCAGCAGTGGCCAGGGCAGGTCATGGCAGCACCTCCCAGCCTGAAGGAATGTCAGCATTCACTTCAGGGTGTACCCACTACATGGGTTTGGGGTCAGGGATGGGGTAGAGAAAGAGTTGAGGAGCAAGTTCAACGTTACTGACAAAAATATTACAGTAAAACCTTCCAGCCATTCCCTTGGATCCTATCACTGGGGGAGGAGGGAGATTTAGCTTGGGTATCAGGAAAAGGTTCTTCTTCCACAGGGCTCTGGGCACTGAACAGGCTCCCCAGGGAATGGGCACGGCCCCAAGGCTGCCAGAGCTCCAGGACATTTGGACAACACGCTCAGGGATGCACAGGGTGGGATTGTTGGGATGTCTGTAGGGCCAGGAGCTGGACTAGATGATCCCTGTGGGTCCCTTCCAGCCCAGAATGTTCTACTGGCTCAGTGAACCTCAGTGGCTGTAAAAGCTCCATAGAAGGAGAGGCAGCAATGCCTTTTCTTCATCCCTGGAATCACCAAGTGGAATCTAAAGAGCCAAGGCATGAATTGCCAGTGACAGAGAGCTGCAGAATCCCAAGGGAGAGGTGCAGTGGTGCCAGCTCTGGGACCTCCTTGAACTCTCAGCTCTCTCCACCCTGCCACAAGCTCCTCTGCTCTCACCAACCAGGAGAATCTTCTCAAAAGGTGCTTGAGGACACCAACTCTGTGTGTGCCAAAATGGGGACACAAACTCCAGCTGAGACAATATCCAGACATGAACCTGGCTGAAAGCAGATACACACAGAGACAGGTGGATGGATGGATGGATGGATGGATGATGGATGGATGGATGGATGGAT